>NC_135820.1:70468050-70768278 GCF_964213995.1 Mustelus asterias
TACCAAATAAACCTGTTGGACTTTAACCTGGTGTTGTGAGACTTCTTACTGTGCTTTCCTACACTATAACAGTGGTTGTATTTTTAAAAGTGCTCAATTAAGTGTAAATCACTTTTTGAACGCCCGTGGTGAAATGCTAGCTCTTTCATTGTTACAGTCCAAGTTGCAATGCTTCCCAGCAGCTCCACTGAGCTGTATAGTGAGATTAGCGCCGTCATAATCTGCCCTTGAAGTGGCTGCAATAGTGAAGAAATCACATGACCCACCTCCTTCTGGAATGTGCCAGTGGGTTCCTGTCAAGGTTCATTCTGAGCAGCTCTCTGATCCAGAACTCAGCCCTGTAGCTGCTCCCCAGGGACGCACATCCAGATAAACATCCATTGCCACTGGAGCACCATCACCTCAGTAAAAGGCGCTGTTTGGTCTGACCGAAACTTGCCGTTTTCCAGTGCGGAGAGTCCTCCAGTACTGAGTGTTTGCACATTCCAAGGTCCAGGACTTCGTGCTGAAGGATGCACAAAATCTTGGGGTAGCTGCCGCAATGGCACCATGGGGAAAGGTCCCTGTGTAAGGTCCTTCAGCCAATGGCTGGAAATGATGTTAAACTCCTTGGAATGGCACGGTGGCACAGTGGTTAGCACTGCTGCCTCACAGCGCCAGGGACCCGGGTTCGATTCCCAGCTTCGGTCCGCTTCGGCGGAGTCTGCACATTCTCCCCATGTCTGCGTTGGTTTCCTCCAGGTGCTCTGGTTTCCTCCCACAGTCTGAAAGACATACTGGTTCGGTGCATTGGCCGTGCCAAATTCTCCCTCAGTGTACCCAGACAGGCGCTGGAGTGTGGCGACTAGGGGATTTTCATAGTAACTTCATTGCAGTGTTCATGTAAGCCTACTTGTGACACTAATAAATAAACTTTATCAGTCTCTCACTCATACTCACTCAGTTCCTCATTCCCACTCACTCAGTCACACACTCAATCACTCTCCATCTCACATGCTCACTCTCTATCTCACTGCCACATGCTCACCGTGGCCCCATTTCTTCCCCAGGGTCCAACGCAGTTTGGCATACCGGGTACCAGCCCCGCTTTACCAGCCCTCAACACACTCACTGCTGCTGGTGTTAACTGCTCCCCCAATCAGAGACTGTTTCTCTCTCTAATTTACTGCTGATAGGCTCACTAGTGAAGTGGCCTGTGATTGGAGGAACCACTCCTTGCAGAATCTTTCTTTCAAACCCCCCAGTTTGACCAGTACTTTGAAAACTGGCTCGCAGAGCGGTGGGGTTGGGGAGGGGGCGCATGGAGGGGCTTGGCAGGCCACATCTGACTGGCCAGCCGTATTTTGGACAAGCCTGCCTTAATATATACTTGCCATTAAAGGGGAATGGAAATTTTCCAAAAGTGGAGCCTGAAGACTGGCATAGCCCAGTTGGGCTGAATGGCCTGTTTCTGTGCTCTGGAATCAACGTAATATTGCTGCTTACTCACTCCTTGCACAGACATTGCTCTGTGTTTTGGTTTAGTAAACCTGTGTTTGAACATTATAATTGTAGAACCTTTAATCTTCGAATGAGTTTTGCTTTTGATGTCACAGAACTAGTTATCAGAGTTCAGAAAACAAATTCAAATTCTAGTTATCCTGCATGGGACACACAGGTATCATTATTCTAACCCCGTCTTGGCCCATGGCAATAGCTAGCAGTCTGGAGGGGGACCCCTAGCTGGCTCACCCCCCACTTAATCCGAGGGTTTACTCGTTGCCGCTGTGACTCAGTTCAGTCACCTTTTTGATTTGAATTTGATTTATTATTGTCACATGTATTAACATACAGTGAAAAGCATACCGTTCATAGAGAAGGAAAGGAGAGAGTGCAGGATGTAGTGTTGCAGTCATAGCTAGGGTGTAGAGAAAGATCAATTTAATGCAAGGTAGGTCCGTTCAAAAGTCTGACAGCAGCCGGGAAGAAGCTGTTCTTGAGTCGGTTGGTGCGTGACCTCAAACTTTTGTATCTTTTTCCCGACGGAAGAAATCATCATAGAAATCATAGAAACCCTACAGTGCAGAAGGAGGCCATTCGGCCCATCGAGTCTGCACCGACCACAATCCCACCCAGGCCCTACCCCCACACATTTACCCGCTAAGCCCTCTAACCTACGCATCTCAGGATTCTAAGGGGCAATTTTTAACCTGGCCAATCAACCTAACCCGCACATCTTTGGACTGTGGGAGGAAACCGGAGCACCCGGAGGAAACCCACGCAGACACGAGGAGAATGTGCAAACTCCACACAGACAGTGACCCGAGCCGGGAATCGAACCCGGGACCCTGGAGCTGTGAAGCAGCAGTGCTAACCACTGTGCTACTGTGCCGCCCTAACCACTGCGCTACCGTGCCGCCCCAGGTGGAAGAGAGGATGTCCAGGGTGCACGGGGTCCTTAATTATGCTGGCTGCTTTGCCGAGGCAGCGGGAAGTGTAGACAGAGTCAATGGACCTCACCATTGAATGGGAATTTAACTTGGGAATGTCCAGCGTGCATGGATCAGTTGTGAGCAGCAGTTTAGCGCTGATCCTCAGTGTGATCAAGATTAATTTACACTGTTTGTGTGGGACACATCCTTTCACTCCTGAAAAATAGGTTAAGGTTTGAGATATTAATCTGTGTTTCTCTTTTGGGAGACTGATTTGATTTGTGTTTCTCAGCATTTTCTGTTGTTTTTTTTTTAAATTTGGTTTGATTTGATTTATTATCGTCACATGTGAAGAAGGCATTTGGCACGCTTGGTTTCATTGGTCAGAACATTGAATACAGGAGTTGGGACGTCTTGTTGAACTTGTACAAGGCATTGGTAAGGCCTCACTTGCAATACTGTGTACAGTTCCGGTCACCCTATTGTAGAAAGGATATTATTAAACTGGAAAGAGTGCAGAAAAGATTCACTGGGATGCTACGGGGACTTGATGGTTTGTGTTATAAGGAGAGGCTGGATAGACTAGGAATTTTTTCCCTGGAGCAAAGGAGACTTGAGGGTGATCTTATAGAGGTCTATAAAATAATATGGGGCGTAGATAAGGTAGATAGTCAACATCTATTCCCAAGGGTAGGGGAGTCTAAAACTAGAGGGCATAGGTTTAAGGGGAGAGGGGAGAGATACAAAAGGGTCCAGAGGGAAATATTTTTTCACACAGGGAGTGGTGAGTGTCTGGAACAAGCTGTCAGAGGTAGTAGTAGAGGCGGGTACAATTTTGTCTTTTAAAAAGCATTTCGACAGTGACATGGATAAGATGGGTATAGAGGGATATGGGCCAAATGCAGGCAATTGGGTCTAGCTTAGTGGTTAAAAAAAAGGGTGGCATGGACAATTTGGGCCAAAGGGCCTGTTTCAATGCTATAAACCTCTTTGATTCTATGACTGTGTGTATTGGGATACAGTGAAAAATATTATTTCTTGCACATTATACGGACAAAACTTACTGTTCATAGAGTACATAGGGGAGAAGGAAAGGAGAGGGTGCAGAATGTAGTGTTACAGTCATAGATAGGGTGCAGAGAAAGATCAATTTAGTATGAGGTAGGTCCATTCAAAAGTCTGACGGCAGCAGGGAAGAAGCTGTTCTTGAGTCGGTTGGTATGTGATCTCAGACTTCTGTATCTTTTTCCCAATGGAACAAGGGGGAAGAGATTATGTCCGAGGTGCCGTGGGGTCCTTGATTATGCTGGCTGCTTTTCCGAGGCAGCAGGAAGTGTTGACAGTGTCAACGGATATTTTGGATTTCCACAACATTGCAATGAAACCTTAAGGTAGTAAAACATGTAACAACACTATCAATATAATCCATTTTCTATACACAAGACTGGTCAGGTGTATTGACGAATCCTGAACCTTTAGCCTCACCCACACTGGCCCCCCCATATTTGACTTGCATATTTACTACCCCATATGCAAGGTGTGAAACTGAGACAAGATGAGTCACGCACTAACCAGACAGTAGAGAATTGTTACCTTTCTCCCGGCTTACAAAGCAGATAGACAAGAGGTGACATCAAGACCGAAACAAGTCAGAAAGTACCAGACAGAAGTTACTCAGCCTCTGTTTGCAGTAACACTATAAAAAGTTCACACTGGGATTCAGACAGGTCAGACAACACCAGAAGCCACTTATGAGGCCATTGTTCCCTTTATCCTGTTTCTATTTAATGTAAACAAGAGACTGAAATAGATGTCAGCGGCAGAGTTCGAGGTGAGAATAAGTTATGCTTGATGTTTGGTTTACACGGTTCATGCACTGTGAGATCCGCGAGCGCAGAAACACTCTCAAATCAAATCAAATGGTTCCTTTTACTGCTTGGTCTGTACATATCACAAAAATAACAACTTATATTTATATAGCGCCTTGAACGTAATAAAACATCTGAAGGCCCCTTCACAGGAGCACAAATATGACTTAGCCACATAAGGAAATATTAGGGAAGATCGCAGAATCATTGAATCCCTGTAGTGCAGAAGGAGGCTATTCAGCCCATTGAGTCTGCACCAACTCTCCGATACATCATCTTGCCCAGGCTCACCCCTATCTCTGTAACCCCGCATATTTACCCACTAATCCCCCGATTAACATCTTGGGATACTCAGTGGCAACTTAGCATGGCCAATCCACCTAACCTAGACATCTTTGGACACTAAGGGCAATTTGGCATGGCCGATCCACCTACCCTGCATATCTTGACACCGAGGGGCAATGTAGCATGGCCAATCCAGCTAAACTACACATCTTGGGACTCTGAGGGGAAATTTAGCAGGGCCAATCCATCTAACTCGCACATCTTTGCAAGGTGGGAGGAAACTGAAGCACCCAGAGGAAACCCACGCAGACACGGGGAGAACGTGCAAACTCCACACAGTCACCCAAGGGTGGAATCGAACCCAGGTCCCTGGCACAGTGAGGGAGCAATGCTAACTACTGTGCAACCATGCTGCCCTAAGAGCTTAGTGAAAGAGGTAGATTTTAAGCAGTGTCTTAAAGAAGGAAAGTGAGAGGCCGAGAGGTTTTGGGAAGGCACTCCAGAGCTTAGAGCCCAGGTCACCACTCAGTAGTTGGCCACCAAAATCAGCGATGCTCAAGAGGCCAGAATTGGAGGACGCAAACATTTGGGAGGGTTGTCAAGGAAATTAAATGTTGTATTGCTTCACAAAGTACCTTGCATTCTAGTTAGTTCCAGCATTCTTCCAAGCCCCCAGAGGTAGCCTCTCAAGTCTCATCATTGTTATTCCAAACTCACTTCACTTCCTGTCTCTCAATCAGTCTGCTGTATCTGTCTCTTCTTTTGGTTGTAAACTTACTAATCCATGAATCCTTTCTGTCTCACTCCATCTTCCGGGTTCAATTATTAACCTTCCACTACTGTTTGCCAATTACAACGCAAAGCACAGCAAAAAAGACAGAGGTTTGATGTTCAATCTGACAAAAGACTGGTCGGCTGAAGGAGGAATTAAGGGGGTGAGGGGGGGTGGGGAGGAATCACATATTTGGAGTAAAGAACATTTAGATTATTTAAGGCTAATAATCATTGCTGGCAATATTGGGGGACAAGGATTTAGCAGGTTTGCAAACTCCTCTCCCCACTGATTTAATGATGTGGAGTTGCCGGCTTTGGACTGGGGTAGGCACAGCAAGTAATCTCACAACACCAGGTTAAAGTCCAACAGGTCTATTTAGTAGCACAAGCTTTCGGAGCGCCGCTCCTTCATCAGGTGAGTGGTTTAATGGAAGCTGATTTAATGGAGGCTTTGGCCTGGTTGGGTTTTATCCTGGTTGGAATCCAATCATTTAGGACTGAGATGGGGAGAAATTACTTCACTCAAAGAGTTGTGAATCTTTGGAATTCCCTACCTCAGAGGGTCAGTTTGGCTTGATTTTATTTATTATTGTCACATGTATTGTCACATACAGTGAGAAGTATTGCTTCTTGCGCGCTGTACAGACGATGTATCACAGCTTGGCATGGCTCCTGCTTTGACCAAGCCCGCAAGAAACTACAAAGGGTTGTGACCCTTTGTAGCCCAGTCCATCGCGCAAACCAGCCTCCCATACATTGACTCTGTCTATACTTCCCGCTGCTTCAGCCAACCAGCATAATCAAGGACCCCGGACATTCTCTCGTCCACCTTCTTCTGTTGGGGAAAAGATACAAAAGTCTGAGGTTACATACCAACCGACTCAAGAACATCTTCTTCCCTGCTGCCATCAGACTTTTGGATGGACCTACCTGATATTAAGTTGATCTTTCTCTACACCCTAGCAATGACTGTAACACTACATTCTGCACTCTCTCCTTTCCTTCTCTATGATCGGTATGCTTTGTCTGTATAGCGCGCAAGAAACAATACTTTTCACTGTATGTTAATACATGTGACAATAATAAATCAAATCAAATGAAAGGTAATTTGGTGGCGCAGCTGCAAGCATCCATTTTGCAGATTATAAGACTGAATATTCCTGTTGTTACCTGAGCACAAGAACTTCATTCCAAATTTGTTTCAGTTCTTGTATAATTCACTGTTCCAAATGTTCTTCATGTTGAACATTTTTAATATTTTCTAACATGGGAAGCTGAGGAAACTGGGGTCAAAAAATATCTACATGGAACATTTTCATTGCAACTCTACAAGCTATTTAACTACAAACTATCACTCAAGCCAGCCTCCCATCCATTGACTCTGTCTACACTTCCCGCTGCCTCGGCAAAGCAGCCAGCGTAATTAAGGACCCCACGCACCCCGGACATTCTCTCTTCCACCTCCCTCCTTCGGGAAAAAGATACAAAAGTCTGAGGTCACGTACCAACCGACTCAAGAACAGTTTCTTCCCTGCTGCTGTCAGACTTTTGAATGGACTTACCTCGCACTAAGTTGATCTTTCTCTACACCCTAGCTATGACTGTGACACTACATTCTGCACTCTCTCCTTTCTTTCTCTATGAACGGTATGCTTTGTATAGCGCTCAAGAAACAATGCTTTTCACTGTATATTAATACATGTGCCAATAATAAATCAAATTCATGAGAGCGTGACTATTTTAACACCAAGAGGTTCTGGTTAAAGATAAGCATCATTTGTGGATTTTTATCAAACATGCAAAATCTATGACTTACTAGGGGCTGGTTAGTCACCATTCAAAAACAAGCTGTCATCAGCTGGACATCTGAGGGGACATCTTCACTGCTCATTGACGTCCAAGGTGTACAAAGCAAGCTGTAAGGTCAATGAGCCTCAAGATGGGGTGGAATTTATTCTCCGCCCCCTTCCTCCTGGAGGTGAGCTGGGAGGTGTGATTCGGTTTAATCAGATGTAACGGTGCGGGATGGATTTGCATCACCTTCCTGATTTTGCCCAGGAAAGTATGAGGACAACCCTCCTCCCTGGAAGTGAATTGAGACCTTTAAGCAGGTCTTTCCACTCCCATTGATATTCAACCAGCAATGGGCATAGGTCGCACTAGGTAGGCAACATGCAACTTGAAGAACCCGGAAGAGGCATGGCCTACCCCATGAGTGAAGGCCTCCATCCTGCCCTAATTACTATCTCTCCATACTTCTCTCCCTCACTGGTGCCTCCCTGTGCCTGTCCCCAGTGAGCCTGCCTTGACTCCAGAGCCGGGATTTTCCAGCCCCAACACAATGGGTTTCCCCGCAGCGGATGTGGCGAAACCTGTCAAAAGCCCATCGACTTTGGTGGTACCAGAGGGGAGGGAGGGACCAGAAAAACCCAGGGCCCAGGGCTGCAGCAACAATCCTTCACCTGGGCCTCTTGTCAGAAGTGGCCACCACTGCCACCTGTAATGAAGAGCTGCTGGCCTCTGATCAGCAGGTCAGTGGCATAAACGGGCGTGGCATCTACCCTGGAGATGCTGATGAACCCATAGCCAACCAGGTGAGTGCCTGATTGCCATTAAGTTAGGTCCGGGAAGAGGGGTGCGGAATGGCTGCAGCAAGGTTGCCACGACAGCAGGGGTGGCACGATGGCACAGTGGTTAGTACTGCTGCCTCGCAATACCAGGCATCCAGGTTCAATTCCCACCTTGGGTAACTCTGTGTGGGATTTGCACATTCTCCCCGTATCTGCATGGGTTTCCTCCGGGTTAGGGGAGAGGGCCTGGTTAAGATACTCTGTCAGAGAGTTGGTGCAGACTAGATGGGCCAAATGGCCTCCTTCTGCACTGTAGGGATTCTATGATGTGGAGGTTAGGTTGATTGGCCATGCTAAATTGTCCTTAGTGTCAGGGGGATTAGCAGGGTAAAGATGTGGGGTTACAGGGATAGGGCCTGGGTGGGATTGTTGTCGGTGCAGGCTTGATGAGCCGAATGGCCTCCTTCTGTACTGTAGGGATCCTATGATCTATTCTATGACCAGCTATCCATCAGGTAAGCGGGTCCACTAAATTTCTCTCTCCACAGATACTACCAGACCTGCTGAGTATTTCCACCATTTTCCGTCTTTATTGCAGGTTTCCAAGACATATACCCGATGCAATTTTTAGGCAGGCACTTAAATTCAGGGAGTAACCCCCCCAGCCCGTTTCTTGTGGGAGTTTGCTTAGAGTTGAGAATTGGGTTCCTCTGAATTTCCCCGTTTGTTGGGTTCTTTCTCCCACTTCATTTTCAGGTTTTTTTTAACTTCCTACTTTTTCACTTTTCTGCGGGTCACTCACACAAGACAGTGAGTCAGAGGCACCTTTGTGTGGAAGCTGAGAGTCACTGTGCCCACGTCAAATGTTTATCTCTTGCCTCTTGCTTTAAACTGCACTTATCTTCAGTCCTGACTGTCTGCCAAGCCTGACATGTTGTAACTCATTTTCCCCAGGGCATTCAGCAGTTAATTGCCGAGAGAGAAAAACAGGGTTGGGGTCTTTGTTTAAAAAAAAGACAGATTGGGCCCTAGTTAAAAAACAACTCCTGACTATTCATACCAATGCAGGAACAATCTGATCGGGTGAGGGTGACACCACACCTTCATCCCTGCCACTGAACGGATATTTTCAAATATAAATAAATGTAACTAATCCAAAAGGCCAGAGTGTTACGGCCATTCACGCCAGTGCGATTTCCCCATCCCGCTGCACTGAATGGAGATTTGACTGAGCACCAAATTCTCCACCTTTGCTGCAGCAGGAGCGTGGCGTGAATGGCTGGTAAGATTGCACCCAAAATATCAGTACAGATGGACACTGAAGATGTTTCTTTCCTCCCTCTTGTACTTAAGTGCATTTCTCCGATACCACCTCGAACCGTGTCATCATTTGACGCATCTGCTACAACTCTCAACAACTTTTACAGATGCACCATTGAAAGCGTTCTTTCTGGTTGTATCACAGCTTGGTATGGCTCCTACTCTGCCCAAGACCGCAAGGAACTACAAAGGTTCACGTAGCCCAGTCCATCACGCAAACCAGCCTCCCATCCATTGACTCTGTCTACACTTCCCGCTGCCTTGGAAAAGCAGCCAGCATAATTAAGGACCCCACACACCCCGGACATTCTCTCTTCCACCTTCTTCCATCGGGAAAAAGATACAAAAGTCTGAGGTCACGTACCAACCGAATCAAGAACAGCTTCTTCCCTGCTGCCATCAGACTTTTGAATGGACCTACCTCATACTAAGTCGATCTTTCTCTCCACCCTAGCTAGCTTTCTCTCCACCCTTGCATCGGTATTCACGAAGGAGAGGGGCGTGTTAACCGGGAGTGTCTCGGAGGGAGGTGTTGACCCGTGAGAGAAAATCTCCATTACGAGAGAGGAAGTGTTAGGTTTTTTAGGGAACATTAAAACTGACAAAGCCCCAGGGCCTGATGGCATCTATCCTCGACTGCTCAGGGAGACGAGAGAGGAAATTGCTGGGCCTCTGACGGAAATCTTTGTCGCTTCTTTGGACACGGGTGAGGTCCCTGAGGATTGGAGGATAGCGAATGTGGTCCCGTTGTTTAAGAAGGGTAGCAGGGATAACCCAGGAAATTATAGGCCGGTGAGCTTGACGTCCGTGGTAGGGAAGTTGTTGGAGAGGATTCTTAGAGACAGGATGTATGTGCATTTAGAACGGAACAATCTCATTAGTGACAGACAGCATGGTTTTGTAAGAGGGAGGTCGTGCCTTACAAATTTGGTGGAGTTTTTTGAGGAAGTGACAAAAACGGTTGATGAAGGAAGGGCCGTGGATGTCGTCTATATGGATTTCAGTAAGGCATTTGACAAAGTCCCACATGGCAGGTTGGTTAAGAAGGTTAAGGCTCATGGGATACAAGGAGAAGTGGCTCGATGGGTGGAGAACTGGCTTGGCCATAGGAGACAGAGGGTAGTGGTCGAAGGGTCTTTTTCCGGCTGGAGGTCTGTGACCAGTGGTGTTCCGCAGGGCTCTGTACTGGGACCTCTGCTATTTGTGATATATATAAATGATTTGGAAGAAGGTGTAACTGGTGTAATCAGCAAGTTTGCGGATGACACAAAGATGGCTGGAATTGCGGATAGCGAAGAGCATTGTCGGGCAATACAGCAGGATATAGATAGGCTGGAAAATTGGGCGGAGAGGTGGCAGATGGAATTTAATCCGGATAAATGCGAAGTGATGCATTTTGGAAGAAATAATGTAGGGAGGAGTTATGCAATAAATGGCAGAGTCATCAGGAGTATAGAAACACAGAGGGACCTAGGTGTGCAAGTCCACAAATCCTTGAAGGTGGCAACACAGGTGGAGAAGGTGGTGAAGAAGGCATATGGTATGCTTGCCTTTATAGGACGGGGTATAGAGTATAAAAGCTGGAGTCTGATGATGCAGCTGTATAGAACGCTGGTTAGGCCGCATTTGGAGTACTGCGTCCAGTTCTGGTCGCCGCACTACCAGAAGGACGTGGAGGCATTGGAGAGAGTGCAGAGAAGGTTTACCAGGATGTTGCCTGGTATGGAGGGTCTTAGCTATGAGGAGAGATTGGGTAGACTGGGGTTGTTCTCCTTGGAAAGACGGAGAATGAGGGGAGATCTAATAGAGGTATACAAGATTATGAAGGGTATGGATAGGGTGAACAGTGGGAAGCTTTTTCCCAGGTCGGAGGTGACGATCACGAGGGTTCACGGGCTCAAGCTGAGAGGGGCGAAGTATAACTCAGACATCAGAGGGACGTTTTTTACACAGAGGGTGGTGGGGGCCTGGAATGCGCTGCCAAGTAGGGTGGTGGAGGCAGGCACGCTGACATCGTTTAAGACTTACCTGGATAGTCACATGAGCAGCCTGGGAATGGAGGGATACAAACGATTGGTCTAGTTGGACCAAGGAGCGGCACAGGCTTGGAGGGCCGAAGGGCCTGTTTCCTGTGCTGTACTGTTCTTTGTTCTTTTGTTCTTTGACTGTAACATTACATTCTGTATCCTCTCCTTTCATTCTCCACTATGTACTCTATGAACAGTATGGTTTGTCTATATAGTGCGCAAGGAAAAATATTGTTCACTGTATACTAATACATGTGACAATAATATATCAAATCAAATCAAATCATCTTTGGCTTTACATCAGACTGTTGTGTTTTGTTAATGTTCTTTCATGTGATGTCTACTTATGAGCATACAAATTAGGAGCAGGAGGATTCGGCCACTCAAGCTCTGCTATTCAATGAGATGGTGGGTGAGTGCTGAGTCCTGCAATCATGGTTTCTCTGAGCTAGGGTAGAGTAAGCAATCAGGATAGCCAATGAGGTGTCAGATCAAGCCCGGGAGGGGGTGTGATGCCTCATCCAAGCTGGCAGGACAAGGCATTACACCCCTTCCTGGGCTTGGTCTAACACTTCACCTTAGCCAAAAGGCCAACCAGGGAAACCATGATCGCAGGCGTCAGCACACCCCCAGTACAATGGGCTAACCTCGTGTCTTGCCTGATCATTGTTGTGAATCAGAAGAAATTTATAAAACTACAGCTGTGTGTACGTGAAAGGACTGAGTTATGAGAGGCCAAGTATTGCTGCCGATCGCATGTTGCCTTGTCATCCCTTGGTATATCTTCTAAAATATTAATGATAGGATGGGCAGCAAGTGCCTACACAATTCCATCGCTGAACTCTTGATTCTACTTCCTGATCAAAATGTGACATGACATCCCTTGGCCACTCGCCCAATCCCTCACCTTCCCACCCTCTCACGCTTCTACTGGCTGTGATTTGAAGAAAGTGAAAGCAGGAGTTCACACTGTTGTCTCTCATTCTCTGGTGCCGCCGTGTCCCCAGAGCAGTTGGCACAATTACTTGCTGCATGGACATGAATACGATCAAGTTTTCCTTCTCCTCCTTTTTGGACAAACTAGGGTTGTTTTCTCTGGAGCAGCAGAGACTGAGAGGAGACCTGGTAGAAGTCTATAACATTATGAGAGGCATAGACAGGGGTTAACAGTCAGATTATTTTTCCCGGGGCTTAAATGTCTAATACTAGGGGGCATGCTTCTAGTTTCTATGTTTCTATCAGAAGAAATTAGATGTAGCTCTTGGGACTAAAGGGATCAAGGGATATAGGGGAGATCAGGATATTGAATTCAATGATCAGCCATGATCAAGATGAATGGTGGAGCAGGCTCGAAGGGCCGAATGGCCTACTCCTGCTTCTAGTTTCCACGTTTCTATGTACTCGGGGTGAGAGGGGGAAAGTTCAAAGGAGATGTGAGCGGCAAGTTTTTTTTACAGAGAGTGGTAGATCTCTGGAATGTGCTACCAACGTGGTGATGGAGGCAGATATGATAGGGGCCTTAAAGGGGCTTTTAGATAAGCACATGAATATGTAAGGAATAGAGGGATATGGACCAAGGGCAGGCAGGAGGGATTAGTTTAATTTGGCGTCACGTTCGGCACAACATTGTGGGCCAAAGGGCCTGTTCCTGTTCTATGTTCTATGTTCAGCCTTACGCAGGAGATTGCAATATGGGACAAGGGGGCCTTTAGGGGATTGTTTGGGCGCCATTTTGATGTCTTTGTTCTGTTTCCTCCCCACCTTCTCCTAACGGCACTGATTCATAGTGGAATCGAATCCCTTGGGTACCTCCAAGCTCCCTGGAATTAACCTAAATAAGTATTCATTCTTCATTCAAGCGATTTCCAGGTTTTTCTTTCTGACCATTTTCCCATGGAAAGGATCCTGGTATAGGTTATTTTTAAACATGCTTTTAAGTTAAAGTTTCCTTTAAGCGTTGACAGGGATGTTATCACGGAAGAAACATATACACAAGTGATGACGTAAAGGAATCTATCGTGATTCCTTAATTGACCTCCCCCAAGTTTAAACTAAGAATCTTACCTCAACTTTCTTGTGCCAGACAAAGAGTGTTGACTATAATCAGGGGCAATGGTTTACAATGATTGAATAAGGAAGGATGTTTTGCCCTGGAGGGACTTCAATGCAAGTTTACAAGAATCCCTGGACTTCAGGGGTTAAATTATGAGGAGAGATTAAACAAATTAGGCCTTTGGTCTCTCGAATTCAAAAGGCCAAGGGGTGTTCTGATAGAAGTCTACAAAATATTTACAGGGAACAGTAGGGTGGATAAGGATATACTGTTTCCACTAGTTGAAGGCTTTAATCTAAAAATTAGGACCAAATTATTCAGTTTAAGTTTATTTATTATTTGTGTCACAAGTAGGTTTACATTAACACTGCAATGAAGTTACAGTGAAAATCCCCTAGTCGCCACACTCCGGCCCCTGTTCGGGTACACTGAGGGAGAATTTAGCATGGCCAATTCATCTAAGCAGCACGTCTTTCGGATTGTGGGAGGAAACCGGTGCACCCGGAGGAAACCCATGCAGACATGGGGAGAATGTGTAAACTCCACACAGACGGTAACCCAAGCCGGGAATCGAACCAGTGTCCCTGGCGCTGTGAGGCAACAATGATAACCACTGTGCCACCCTGTTCAACCAAGATGTTGGAAAACACTTCTACACGCAGAGAGTGGTGGAGATTTGGAACTCTCTCCCTCAAAAGGCGGTGGATGCTGGTTCAATTGTTAGGTTTAAGTTTGAGATAATTTTTTATTGAGTAGGGATATCGAGGGGTATGGGCCGATGAGCAGGTACATGATCAGCCATGATCTTATTGAATGGCGGAGCGGTTCGGACGGGCTGAATGGCCTACTCCTGTTCCTCTGTTCCTATAAGTCAAGTTAATTTTTATTCCATGTTTTGGAAATCACTATTATTGTGGGTTTGGTCTCAGGATTCTTTGGTGTCTTAATTTAGAAAGGGATCTTGCTGAAGGCAATGGCCTCTCATTCAAAACACCATTATTTATGCCACTAACTAGGGTTGTGGAACATCAGCACATGGCTACAGCTACTCTCAGAAGTGCTTCTCATTCATATTACCCCGGTGAGTGGCTTCACAATGACATTGTTCCTTATGCACTTGCACAGGAGCTAACATTATGATCACAATCCACAATTCTAACCTGTTGTAATTATATGGCTTTAGTTTACGGTATTTCAGTAGATCAAATCTGGTTTTTATTACATAAATAAAATAAAAGTGTGAATTTGATACCCGATTCTGACCAGTAACTTAGAGATTGCATTCTCAAATTCCATCCATTTTTCCAATGAAATATATATCATAGCCAGAATGTTCTGCTGAACTATAGAAACCATAGAAACCCTACAGTGCAGAAGGAGGCCATTCGGCCCATCGAGTCTACACCGACCACAATCCCACCCAGGCCCTACCCCCACATATTTACCCGCTAATCCCACGCATCACAGGACTCTAAGGGGCAATTTTTAACCTGGCCAATCAACCTAACCCACACATCTTTGGACTGTGGGAGGAAACCGGAGCACCCGGAGGAAACCCACGCAGACACGAGGAGAATGTGCAAACTCCACACAGACAGTGACCCGAGCCGGGAATCGAACCCAGGACCCTGGAGCTGTGAAGCAGCAGTGCTAACCACTGTGCTACCGTGCCGCCCATGATGTGGAGATGCCAGTGTTGGACTGGGGTGGGGCACAGTAAAAAGTCTCACAACACCAGGTTAAAGTCCAACAGGTTTATTTGGAATCACGAACTTTCGGAGCGCTGCTCCTTCATCAGGTGAGGGACACCGCAAACTGCTGGCTCAACTTGGAGAGGATCGCCAAGAAGATCGCGCATATCGACACAGTCATCACTCACCCGATGAAGAAGCAGTGCTCCGAAAGCTCGTGATTCCAAATAAACCTATTGGATTTTAACCTGGTGTTGTGAGACTTCTTATTGCTAAACTATGACCACTGTGAAATCTCACCTGTCTTCCACCAAGCCCACTCAGTTCCTGACCTAATTATAGCCTTGGTCCAAACATGGACAAGAGAGCTGAACTCAGGAGGGGAGATGAGAATGGCTGTCCTTGACGAGGAGGCTGCATTTGACCTCATATGGCATCAAGGAACCCGAGCAAAATTTAAGTCAATGGGAATCAAAGGGGAACCCTCTACTTTTTGGAGTCATAACCAGCACATAGGAAAATGGCTGTGGAAAAAGCAGTGTTCTGGGACTAACTGGGTAGGTTTCTTCAAAGAGTCAGTCAAGACACGATGGGTCAAACGTACTATATGATTCTATAAACTATAAACCAGTTGTTTTAATTGGAATTCAAAAACAGTAGGACATGGAAGCTTTGGGGAGAGCGCAAAGAAGGTTCACCAGGATGTTGCTGGGTCTCGAGGGTGTTGGCTATGAGGAGAGGTTGAATAAACTAGGATTGTTTTCACTGGAAAGACGGAGGAGGAGGGGAGACCTGATAAAGGTCTACAAACCTATGAGAGGCATAGACAGGGTGGATAGTCAGAGGTTTTTTTCCCCAGGGTGGAAGTGTCAATCTCAAGGGGGCCCTAGTTCAAGATGAGAGGGGGAAAATTTAAGGGAGATGTGCGGGGG
This sequence comes from Mustelus asterias, assembly GCF_964213995.1. Classification (NCBI taxonomy): domain Eukaryota; kingdom Metazoa; phylum Chordata; class Chondrichthyes; order Carcharhiniformes; family Triakidae; genus Mustelus; species Mustelus asterias. Next base: position 70,483,982 of record NC_135820.1, read on the forward strand.
AAGTTCTTCACGCAGAGTGTGGGGGGTGCCTGAAACGCGCTGCCAGAGGAGGTGGTGGAAGCAGGCACATTAGCAACAGTTAAGAGGCAAATGGATGGGTACATGAACAGGGAGGGAATAGAGGGATACCGACTGAGTAAGGGCAGAAGGTTTTTATTTAGTTTAGTTAGGGCATCATGATCGGCACGGGCTTGGAGGGCCGAAGGGCCTGTTCCGGTGCTGTACTTTTCTTTATTCTTTATTCTTTGTTGTGCTGATAATAAAGAGTAAGGAAATGCAAATGAGAACAGGGTAAAATTTAAACAGGTGAAGCTTATTGTGATCTGGTACGCATATGAAGAAAACCTCATTCTGCTAATAAACAGGGGCTAGAACCAAGGACTTCCTTGGCCCTGTTACATCACACTCTGTAGATTACTGGGTTTTTTCCCTGAACGTTGTATGAACTGAGTGTTACTTGTGGCAATTGATTTATGTCCAACCCCCAAATTATGGTCTCTGTCGGCAATCTCGATCTACATGTCCCAACTGTGCAAGTCTTCTCCACAGCAGACTCTGCCCACTCAAGGGTTAAATCTCTCTGTCACTCGGCAACAAAGGGAGTTAAGAGGCAGGTGAAATTTATTTCCCTGGCAGTCTGTGAGTGTGCTAAGCACCAGTACTCCCCATCCATCTTAGCCTTTGCGCTGCAGTTCATCCCTCCAGTATTGAGTTCCATCTCATTGACTTCCTATAAACACTAATGCCCACCAGTTTCAGCAGAATCATGCCCTGAATACTTCACCAGTCAATGCACATGTACTACAAGCACACACAGTAAACGCAAAGAACCGCTGACTGACCCCTTAAAGGAGAATTTAATTCATCAGCATTGCCGTCTGTTACTAAACCTGAGCAACAGAGACAGACGTGTATGTCGACTGGCGAATGCCATTGTGTTTTTGCCTTTTGCTGTAAAACGGCTGTGCAGATAGGATTGATTGTGCCACCTCATCATAGAAATCATAGAATCCTACAGTGCAGAAAGAGGCCATTCGGCCCGTCGAGTCTGCACCGACCACAATCCCATCCAGCCCCAACCCCCATAACCCCACGCATTTACCCGAGCAAGCCCCCCACACCAAGGTCACGTACCAACGTACCACCTCAGCTCATGCACCAACTGACTCAAGAACAGCTTCTTCCCTGCTGCTGTCAGACTTTTGAATGGACCTACCTCGCATTAAGTTGATCTTTCTCTACACCCTAGCTATGACTGCAACACTACATTCTGCACTCTCTCCTTTCCTTCTCTATGAACGGTATGTTTTGTCTGTACAGCGCGCAAGAAACAATACTTTTCACTGTATGTTAATACATGTGACAATAATAAATCAAATCAAATCAAAAAAGGGGCAATTTAGCATGGTCAATCCACCTAACCCACACATCTTTGGAGTGTGGGAGGAAACCGGAGCACCTCTTTTAGTCATTCCTAAAAGTAAAGTTTATTTATTAGTGACACAAGTAGGCTTCCATTCACATTGCAATGAAGTTACTGTGAAAATCCCCTAGTCGCCACACTCCAGTGCCTGTTCGGCTACACGGAGGGAGAATTTAGCATGGCCAATGCACCTGACCAGCATGTCTTTCGGACTGTGGGAGGAAACCGGAGCACCCGGAGGAAACCCACGCAGACATGGGGAGAATGTGCTAACTCCACCCAGACAGTGACCAAAGCCGGGAATCGAACCTGGGTCCCTGGCGCTGTGAGGCAGCGGTGCTAACCACTGTGCCACCATGCTGCCCCACTTCCTGGGAGGTGGACATCGCTGGCAAGGCCAGCCTTTATTGCCCGTCCTAATTGCTCTTGAGAAGGTGTCGGTGAGCTGCCCACAATGAACAGCAGCAGACTGCCTGGTGAAGGTACTCCCACAGTCAGGGTGGAAAGATTCTGACCTAGCGACAGTGACAGAATGGCAATATTTTTCCAAACCAGCATAGCGTGCACCTGGGAGGGGAACTTTGGAGGTTTCCTGATGCGCGTCAATTGAACTCGAGGCACGAAGCTTCGGTAACAGAAGGCTTTTATTGTCTAACAATGGAACTAATAGAACGTAAGTACACCATCCCAGACTGACGAGGTCCCGCCCGAGCAGGGGGTCTTATACCTCTCCCAGGAGGCGGAGCCCGACTGGGATGTGCCACAACAGTAACAACCACAGGTGTATTAATCCCACCCTAGCCCAACAACAACATTAGAACAATCCCACAGTGGGAACACCCTAGCCCAACAACAACATTAGAACAATCCCACAGTGGGAACCAACGATGGTTCACCACATTCACCCCTCCTTTGAGAACAAAGGCCGGCGGGGTACGAAAACAGACTAAAAAGTCAACAGATTATAAGTCCAGACGGTCTGGAGGACCGCACCGTCGTTGTGACCTCCTGAATACCGGCGGTGACACCGGAGTAGGTGCTTGCGGTGGCGTTCTCCCCAAAACAGCGTCCGGCTGTTCTCCCACGGACTCACAGGCCGGTTGACCCTGATGAAGCGGTAGTGCAGGGGATCCCGGTACATTCTGCGATTGCGCCGATCTCCGGGGCTCAGGCAAGCTGTGCATTGGAGTATAACTGTTAAGCACTGGTCCCGGTGCTGGAGGTTTCCTGCACAGTGAGGAATCCTACCAAATGTACAGTAAGTGGGAATATCCAGCCCCGATACTGACGGGCAACATTGTGAGTGAGCTGGGAAAATTCATCGAGTGTCCACAGTTCTCCAAATTTTCCCACCCTGCCCATGATGATGCCCGCCAACATCAGGGCCAGAAAATCTCACCCAGTGGCTATTACGTAATGGTTATATTAACTGCTAATTTTGAATAAGGTGGTTTGGGACTCAGCTGTTGACAAACTGGAGAGATTGTTATAGTTCTCTTGGGTATCAGCAATCCAAAGGCACACTCAGTCGCCTCTTAACACAAACAGCGCTGGACACCATGCATCCAATGCAAGGTCTTTAATTACTTGTGAAGAAGGAGAACTCTCTACGGCCAACGCGGATTGACCGGAGCGGTTCTGAGGTTACAGAGAAACAGCTCAGCAGTTATCGTCAATTACAGCAAATCAGAAACCAGAGATTTTTCACATCTTTCATTGATATACATATCCACCAATCATAGCACAGCCTTTTGCCCTTTCTTATCCAATAGAAAACCAATCCTTCATTAGCATAATATGTTCCCATATCTTGCTATTTGGTAATCACCATGGTAACTTGTTCTTTATTTTCATCCTGCTGTCCAAACCTGGAATGCAGTGTTTATGGAACAAGGTTTTAGATATATTCGCTCATCCTGCGTATGTCAGTGTTGGCCTTACTGAAGGCCTGACTGAAAGCCATGTTTGGTTAATAATCATTTTCCATTACTTGACAGAGTTTTTTTTTGACAATTATGGAACTTTAATTTTCACAATTGTTGGAACCTAACTTCCACAAGATCATGGAGTCTGCTCCAACTTTCTAACGGAGCATCTCAGCCAGGCTCACCCCCCCTGCCCTATCCCCGTAACCCCGTGCATTTACCATGGCTAATCCACCTAGCGTACATATCTTGGGATGCTAAGAGACAATTTAGCATGGCCAATCCACCTAACCCTCACATCTTTGGACTGTGGGAGGAAACCGGAGCACCCAGAGGAAACCTACGCAGACATGGGGAGAATGTGCAAACACCACTCAGAGAGTGGCCCAAGGCTGAAATTGAACCCAGGTCCCTGGCATGTGGATTTCCTCCGGGTGCTCCAGTTTCCTCCCACAGTCCAAAGATGTGCAGGTTAAATGGATTGGCCATGCTAAATTGCTCCTTAATATCCCAAGATGTGTAGGTCAGGTGGATTAGTCATGGTAAATGTGTGGGGTTATGGAAATCGGGGCTGGGGGAGAGGGCCTGGTTAAGATACTCTGTCAGAGAGATTGAATCATAGTGCAGCCTCTCGACTTGAAATCATATCCCACTGATTTCCAATGAGCACTTTCTGTGGTCGCACTTTTGCCCTTGAGTCAGACAGTTGTGGATTCAAGTCCCACTCCAGCAACCTAAGCATCGTCTTTTTGACAAGAGTCAGCAGCTGGATTTGAGCGGTGTCCAGATGTTGAGTTTGCATCTCCTCCGCAGGTGAGGCGATCAGCCCCCTTGAGTGTTCCCTTTGTGGTTGAAAACGAGGGGACCCTTTTGGTAAACTAATCAAATAAAGATGGTTAATGTGAGACTATTACAATGCAAACTCCAGCTTGTGTGTCAACTCCAAGAGCTTAACAGGGAGAAAGAGGAAATGTCAACTGAAGATTGGATATTTGATTTTAAAACCCATTTTTTAACTGTATAGATTTACTAGCATCAATTTCTCAGTTTGTTGGTGTAGTTTGTGAGAATCTGGTGTAAAAAGGGAAATTTTGCAGGGTTTGGGAAAAGATTGGAGTTGGTTGGATTTTCAACATTTTCAAAGGGCTGGCATAGGAATGGTGGGCCAAATGGCCTCTTTCTGCACCGTATGATTCTATTCTTTCTATCCTCATATTTTAGTGCAGCTTCTGTCCACAAGACGTTAAATCAAAGCCCTGTTCATACTCCCAGGTGGATGTCAAAGACCCCAAAGCACTACTTGAAGAATCACAGGGGGTGCGGGGCGGGGGCACTCTCGGTGTCCTGGCCAATATTTATCCCTCGATCAACATCAAAAAAGCAGATGATCCGGTCATTATCAGGTTGTCGTTTTTTTGGGAGCTTGTACGTGCAAATTGACTGTCTAATTTCCTATATTGCAACTGTGGCCCCATTTCAGAAGTACTTAATTGGTTGTAAGGCACCTTTGCCACATTTTTGAAATCGCTACATAAATGCAAGTCCTTGTAAAATTTGTGTTAGGAGCTCAGTGATTTCCAAAGTGTACTAGCACGGTGTGGTGGAATTGGGATCGCTCTTACTCCCCAAGCTCCCGATCACAGCTCTGCCACTTTTGTGAGGTAGTCATGATGTGGAGATGCCGGCGTTGGACTGGGGTGAACACAGTAAGAAGTTTAACAACACCAGGTTAAAGTCCAACAGGTTTATTTGGTAGTGTGGCTTTTGCTACCAAATAAACCTGTTGGACTTTAACCTGGTGTTGTTAAACTTCTTACTTTTGTGAGGTGCAGTCACAGGGCTGTTCTCTGCACAAGGGAAGGAAATAGGTGGGTGAGCTGTCCCCAGCCGACAAACTAATGAATGCCAGGAGCGCAATTATAGAAGAATGGTCAGTCCATTCAAAAGAAAGCGTTTGAAATCGGGAGATTTCCTGAAATGATAAATAGACGTAATTATTCTAAATATTACTTGAAATAGCACATATTCTGTTTTCATTACAGTATTACGGAGAGTGTCTCGCCATCATTGTTATTTTTAAATACCCATTACAAAGCATTAGGATTAACTATAACTGTGCTGGCCTTTATCAATCGAGGGATTGAGTTTAGGAGTCTGGGGATAATGATGCAGCTGTATAAGACCCTCGTCAGACCCCACTTGGAGTACTGTGCTCAGTTCTGGTCGCCCCACTATAGGAAGGATGTGGAAAAGATTGAAAGGGTGCAGAGGAGATTTACAAGGATGTTGCCTGGATTGAGTGGCATGCCTTATGAGGATAGGCTAAGGGAGCTCGGTCTTTTCTCCTTGGAGAGACGAAGGATGAGAGGAGACCTAATAGAGGTGTATAAGATGTTGAGAGGCATAGATCGGGTGGACTCTCAGAGGCTTTTTCCCAGGGTGGAAATGTCTGCTACAAGAGGACACAGGTTTAAGGTGCTGGGGAGTAGGTACAGGGGAGATGTTAGGGGTAAGTTTTTCACACAGAGGGTGGTGGGCGAGTGGAATCGGCTGCCGTCAGTGGTGGTGGAGGCGAACTCAATAGAGTATTTTAAGAGACTCCTGGATGAGTACATGGGAATTAAGAGGATGAAGGGTTATAGGTAGGTCTAGAAGGTCTAGAAGGTTATAGGTAGGTCTAGAAGGTCTAGAAGGTCTACAGCACAACTTGTGGGCTGAAGGGCCTGTTTGTGCTGTAGTTTTTCTTTGTTCTATGTTCTATCCCTTTACCATTTAAATTTAGAATCCTGATTTTGATTTGATTTGATTTGATTTATTATTGTCACATGTATTAGTATACAGTGAAAAGTATTGTTTCTTGCGCGCTATACAGACAAAACATACCGTTCATAGAGAAGGAAAGGGGACAGTGCAGAATGCAGTGTTACAGTCATAGCTAGGGTGTAGAGAAAGATCAACTTAATGTCCTAAGTCCATTAATGTCCTAAGTCCATTCAAAAGTCTGACAGCAGCAGGGAAGAAGCTGTTCTTGAGTCGGTTGGTATGTGACCTCAGACTTTTGTATCTTTTTCCCGAAGGAAGAAGGTGAAAGAGAGAATGTCCGGGTTGTGTGGGGTCCTTAATTATGCTGGCTGCTTTGCTGAGGCTACAGGAAGTGTAGACAGAGTCAATGGATGGGAGGCTGGTTTGCGTGATGGATTGGGCTACATTCACGACCTTTTGTAGTTCCTTGTGGTCTTGGGCAGAGCAGGAGCCATACCAAGCTGTGATACAACGAGTAAGAATGCTTTCTATGGTGCATCTGTAAAAGTTGGTGAGAGTCGTAGCTAACATGCCAAATTTCCTTAGTCTTCTGAGAAAGTAGAGGCGTTGGTGGGCTTTCTTAACTATAGTGTCGGCATGGGGGGACCAGGACAGGTTGTTGGTGATCTGGGCACCTAAAAACCTGAAGCTCTCGACCCTTTCTACTTCGTCCCCGTTGATGTGAACAGGGGTATGTTCTCCTTCACGCTTCCTGAAGTCGATGACAATCTCCATCATTTTGTTGACATTGAGGGAGAGCTTATTGTTGCTGCAACAGTTCACCAGACTCTCTATCTCATTCCTGTACTCTGTCTCGTCATTCTTTGAGATCCGACCCACTACAGTGGTGTCGTCAGCAAACTTGAAAATCGAATTAGAGGGGAATTTGGCCACACCTACAGTGTGGCCAAATTCCTGCAGTGCAGAAGGAGGCTATATGGCCCATCGAGTCTGTACTGATCACAATTCCACCCAGGCCTTATCCCCATAACCCCATACATTTACCCTTGCTAGTCCGCCTGACACTAAGGGGCAATTTAGCAGGCGAACTTAGCATGGCCAATTAGCATGGCCAACCCACCTAACCTGCACATCTTTGGACTGTTTATCGTTGGGATGTTTTCCACTCCTGGAGCCAATACCAATGACATGGCTGAAAGAACTGGAATTACTGAGCCCATTAGCTACATTTACATCATTACCGGTCAGTCGCTTGAGGTACTCACTCGTGCTTTACTTCCCCTTGAGCCAATATTTGTACCTGGTACAGGTCACACAGGCTGGGTAATTGGAGTTCCCAGCTGAACTCTGGTCCCTTGTCATCCCCCCCTTCACCATCATTGGTGGTTGTGCCTTCAGCTATCTTGGCCCTACGCTCGGGAATCCCTTCCCTGAAACCTCCACCTCGCCACCTCGATCTCCTCCATCGCAGGTAGTTTCCTGGGATGAATTGGCCAAAATTTATCTCGCAACCAAAATTATTAACATTGGTCATTGGTTGTGGGAGCTTGCTGGGCTCAAATTGGCAGCTGCGTTTCCTACATTACAACAGTTGAAAAGTAATTCATTGCCTGTGAAGAATTCTGGGGTGCCCTGAGATGGTGAAAGGCACTATATAAATGCAAGATCTTTCTTTTGTTAAGAACGCTGCTGATGTTAAATGCAAAGATATCCCAAAACCCAGAAGTGTAATTTGGAACACCGGTTCTTAGTGGTGTATATTTTCAATTTTGTATAATGTGAGGAAAGATATGCAAGTCAGAGAGGAACAGTAGGGCCATGTTGTGATCAGTTAATAAAGAATATTTATTAACTTAAAAGAGAACACATGACAAGAACATAAGAACACAAGAATTATGAGCAGGAGTAGGCCATCTGGCCCCTCGAGCCTGCTCCGCCATTCAATAAGATCATGGCTGACCTTTTTGTGGACTCAGCTCCACTTACCCGCCCATTCACCATTATCTTTAATTCCTTTACTGTTCAAAAATCTATCTATCTTTGCCTTAAAAACATTCAATGAGGTAGCCTCAACTGCTTCACCTGGCAGGTAATTCCACAGATTCACAACCATTTGGATGAAGAAGTTCCTCTTCAACTCGGTCCTAAATCTGCTCCCCCTTATTTTGAGGCCATTCCCCCTAGTTCTAGGTTCACCTCCCAGTGGAAACAACCTCCCTGCTTCTATCTTATCTATTCCCTTCATAATCTTATATGTTTCTATAGGATCTCCTCTCATTCTTCTGAATTCCAATGAGTATAGTCCCAGTCTACTCAGTCTCTCCTCATAAGCCAACCCTCTCAACTCTGGAATCAACCTAGTGAATCTCCTCTGCACCCCCTCCAGTGCCAGTACATCCTTTCTCAGGTAAGGAGACCAAAACTGTACACAGTGTTCCAGGTGTGGCCTCACCAGCACCTTATACAGCTGCAACATAACCTCGCTGTTTTTAAACTCCATTAGGACTGCAATACACTACAACATTACACTTAACTACACAATTGGTATACGTGCACAACATCTCATGAAGTTACCCCTTGCTCCCGTTTCCTGAACTCTGAGAAACACCCCTTTTTTCCCCAGACAACATCCAATATTACATAACTCTCTGAGCTAAATCCGGCAGATAGTTACCACATACAGGTTATTTGTCCATATTTGGGAAAGCCGTCTTCAGTTTCAGAGAGGGATTAATCTTCTCTGTTCGAGTTTTGGATTTTAAAGCAGCCTTTTAGCAATAAATTGTTTTCAGTAGATCCTGTTTTCTACAGCTGGGTGTGACTCTGATGGTAGCTGCTTCCACTGCGTCCCTTCCTCCAGTTACCATGCTGTGGATAGGTCATCTTTCCCCTCTGATATTACCCACACTGTGGACCCAGCTTTTAGCATATAAGTGCCAATTCCCTTATCTCCAGTTTGAAGTTACCTCTTCTATCCACCATTGCTTTTCCAACTTGTATGCTAATTCACATATCAAAACACCCCTTCAGACAGCTGCAATTATCAGTTTCCTTCCATCTCCAGTCTTTTATTCTCAATTTCATTTTTTAATCTTAATTTTCCTCAATTCTTAATGCTTTCTTAAAACCAACCTCTTGGAAAATGGTTAAAGCTTCGCATTGAAGACATCGAGAACATCTTACATTTTTATGGTGTTATCAATGTAACAAAATATTCCCAAGTACTCCACATGAACATAATTAGACAGAAGTTGACGCTGGGCCAAAGAAGAAGAGATTAGGATAGGTGAGTAAATATTTTGATGTTACATTGTTATTACACCTACCTGTGAAGAAACATTAAATAATGTGGTATTAGTTGAACAATGAATATCAGGTGACTATCTGCTATTTAATGAGGCAAATATGGGCAGCACGGTGGCACAGTGGTTAGCACCGCTGCCTCACAGCACCAGGGACCTGGGTTCGATTCCCAGCTTGGGTCACTCTCTATGCGGAGTCTGCACGTTCTCCCCGTGTCTGCGTGAGTTTCCTCTGGGTGCTCCGGTTTCCTTCCACAGTCCCAACGATGTGCTGGTTAGGTGGATTGTCCATGCTAAGGTCTCCCTCACTGTACCCGAACAGGTGCCGGATTGTGGCAACTGGGGGATTTTCACAATAACTTCATTGCAGTGTTAATGTAAGCCTACTTGTGACTGATAAATAAACTTTTTTTAAAAATAGCCGCAGACAGGGTGATCTTGCTATTTAAGAGTTCCAAGATCAATTTTAGATTTGTTTGTGGTTCTGCTTAAACAGAATGCTGATGGCATCATTAGGTTGGGCAACATTAGTCTGATGAAAAAATAATAAAGAGGGTGATGATAAACTATGAGGATAAACTAGCAAGACAGCAAGAGCTTCTTTAAATATATAAAAAGGAAGAAAGAAGCAAATTAAACATTGCTCCTGTAATGAGTCAGGAAGCCCAACTAAAGAAATATGGTTTATTACAGAATGCAAAGTAAAGCCATTATCATGGTGTACACATTCTAGTCCCTGCCTGAGATTACAGTTCAGCAGGCCCAGTCCTGGGCCTGGCCTATAAAAGGCTCAGGTAATGTCTTCTAGCTGGGCAAGCCGCTGCCAGTTACCAAGGGAACTCATAGTCAATGAGTCCCACAGGGAGATCAATCAGTGACCTCGTGGGGGTCATCACACCACCCACTCCCCCTCAAACCCGAGTCTGAGGGTTCCCCCCTCACTCCAATGATGATGGGGCCTTCTCTGTCTCTATGGCCGTGGCTTCATCTCCAAGGCTTGTAGGGTCTGGTCAGGGGATGTGTGTAATGGATAGATGAATGCCTCTTCTGCAAAGAGTGCTGAAGAGCCACTACAGGGAGTTAATCCTCATTGACGACCTCTGACTGGGTGTCTGCCGCCTCCGCGTCCACGTCTGAGCCAGAGTCTTCATTCTCCAGATGACTGGCTCTTGAATTTTTAGAGGGGGAGTTTCCTGTCCACAGACCGGTGTGAAGGATGTCGTTGGTGGTGCGTCCATGGAAACAGTTGCCTCTGCGGAGGGTTCCCTGTGACGGAGGTGATCTAAATGCTTCTCCAAGGTCTTCTCGCTGGTTTTTACCTTATAAGACACTGGTCCTGTTTCCCCGAAAATAGCTCCTGGGAATCATGGAAAGCCATCACCGAAGTTCCTCACGTATATCCCAGTTTGCAGTCTCTATCCAGTCTCTGACCATCATGGCCCCTTTTCTGGGCTTCTTATTTTATGATGTGGAGATGCCGGTGTTGGACTGGGGTAAACACAGTAAGAAGTTTAACATGGGTGAGACGCTGCGACAACGGATGAATGAACACCGCTCGACAATTCTCTTCCTGTTGGGGAGCACTTCAGCGGTCACGGGCATTCGGCCTCTGATATTCGGGTAAGCGTTCTCCAAGGCGGCCTTCACAACACACGACGGCGCAGAGTCGCTGAGCAGAAACTGATAGCCACGTTCCGCACACATGAGGACGGCCTCAACCGGGATATTGGGTTCATGTCACACTACCTGTAATCCCCACAGCTTGCCTGGACCTGCAGAGTCTCACTGGCTGTCCTATCTGGAGACAATACACATCTCTTTAACCTGTCTTAATGCTCTCTCCACTCACATTGTTTGTATCTTAAAGACTTGATTAGCTGTAAGTATTCGCATTCCAAGCATTATTCTGTAAATTGAGTTTGTGTCTTTATATGCCCTGTTTGTGAACAGAATTCCCACTCACCTGAAGAAGGGGCTTAAGGCTCCGAAAGCTTGTGTGGCTTTTGCTACCAAATAAACCTGTTGGACTTTAACCTGGTGTTGTTAAACTTCTTACCTTCTTATTTTAATTTGACATTGCGGGCCAAATTTGGGAATGTCAGGTTAACCCTAGACTGAAGGCATTGGTCCGTCAATAGCTCTGCTGGGGCTATCCCCGTCGCCATACGCAGCATAGCCTTATAGTTAAAAAGGAAATGTGCAAGGTTTGTTTCGAGGTAACCTGGGGTTTGTTTCCTCATGCCACTTTAGAATGTCTGGACTGCTGCTCAGCCAGGCCATTTGAGGGTGGGTGAGAGGGTGCCGTGCAGATATGCCTTAGTCCATTCGCACTCATGGAAGTCTGAAACTCCCCGCTGGGTAAATGGGGTCCCGTTGTCTGTCACGAGAACCTCGGTTATACCATGCCTACTAAGTGATTGACGGAGTTTCTCTAAGGTATTGTAGGAGGTAGTAGAGGCCATCCGGTTCACATCGATCCAGTTTCAACGGGTGTCGATGAGAATTAAAAACATGGAGCCCATAAATGGCCCTGCAAAGTCTGTATGTCCTCGCACCCAGGGTCTTCCCAAAGGTGCTGATGGGGCCTTCTGGTTTTCCTGCCAGTTTTGCACCGCTTGACCAGGTTTTCGATATCAGTGTCTAGGCCAGGCCACCAGACATAGTTCCTGGCGAGCGTTTTCATCTTAGAAGTTCCTGAGTGGCCATCGTGCAATTCCTGATGCGTTGGTCACTGGTCTGGATCTGGGACAACCATCTGAGCTCTCCACTAGATGATGCCATCTTCGATACTCAACTCCTGCTATTTTAAGCGAGATAAGGGCTGGAATTTTACCATCCCGCCCACCGCAGGAATCCGAGTGGGCGAGGGGCAGACCATGGGAAGGTCCGTTGACCTCGGGTGGGATTTTACGGTTTTGGGACGAGCGAGGTCATAAAATCCAGCCCAAGGTTTCAAATCCTCCGTCGACCACCCTCGTGATCAGCCACTGAGGACATTACATCATTTCGCCAATGTAGGGTCCTTTTGGATCCATGCCTGGATGCTTGGTGGATACTGGCAGAGTGTCCATGAAGTTCAGAATCATGAAGGCTACTTCCATCTTCAGAGGAGAAGATAGACTGGAGATAACAGACGTTGCCTACATGGCTCTCTGTTTCTATTGACTTTCTATGTTCCTATGGATTTCAAGAAGAAATTAGATATAGCTCTGGGGCTAAAGGGATCAAGCGATTTGGGGGGAAAGCGGGATCAGGATATTAAATTTGACAATCAGCCATGATCAAAATGAATGGCGAAGCAGGCTCGAAGAGCCGAATGGCCTACTCTTCCTCTTATTTGCTATATGTCTATGTCTCCCTGGACAATGTTCTAAGATATATTCATAGGCATTCATAATGGAGATCAACAAACTAAAAGAACTCAATATATCGGGGGCTCCAGTGAAAAAATAGACACCTCTTTAGAATTATTATTTCAACAATCAAACCAAAATCAACATAAACTGAATCTGAATTAACAAGCAAATCACAGTCAATATAAATTGTACATTAGACAACAGATACATCAAAGATAGATCTCACAGATTGATCAGGAGGCCCACTCAGCACGATTGGCACCAATTACAATCACAAAGTCCTTCGAGACTCATATAGAGTCAGAGAGGTTTACAGCATGGAAACAGGCCCTTCGGCCTAACTTGTCCATGCCGCCTTTTTTTTAACCCCGAAGCTAGTCCCAATTGCCCGCATTTGGCCCATATCCCTCTATATCCATCGTACCCATGTAACTGTCTAAATGCTTTTTAAAAGACAAAATTGTACCCGCCTCTACTACTACCTCTGGCAGCTTGTTCCAGACACTCACCTCCCTCTGTGTGAAAAAATTGCCCCTCTGGACACTTTTGTATCTCTCCCCTCTCACCTTAAACCTATGCCCTCTAGTTTTAGACTCCCTTACCTTTTGGAAAAGATATTGACTATCTAGCTGATCTATGCACCTCATTATTTTATGGACCTCTATAAGATCACCCCTTAGCCTTCTACGCTCCAAGGAAAAAAGTCCCAGTCTTTCCAGCCTCTCCTTATAACTCAAACCATCAAGTCCCGGTAGCATCCCAGTAAATCTTTTCTGCAAATCTTCCTCCATTGAATTCCAGTTCCTTTTCCTCAAGGATTTAGCCACCAACTCTCATCCAGCAACAGCTCATACTCAACCTGAGTTGCATGGATACCATGGTGCACTTGACCCCAACCTCCTCAGCTCTGCTCCTGTCGGTCTTGGTTGCACGGATCTGCCCTTTGTCTGAACCTTCAGTAAGGAGCTCGCACACTGTACTGCCAACTCTGGTCATTCGGTTACTTCCAAGTAACAGAAACAACGGCAGCTACCCTTATTTTTCTTATTGCCCACTCAGGGATCCATCCTTCGCGTTCCCCTTTTTCAACTGCGGCATAAAAGCCTTCCACCACACGCCACTCCACTAGAAACCCTGTCACATGAATCCATGTTTGTACCAACTCCGCACAGTTCCGCACACATGAGGACGGCCTAAACCGGGATCTTGGGTTCATGTCACACTATCGGTAAACCCCTACAGCTTGCCTTCTGGACTTGCAGAATCTCACTGGTTGTCCTGTCTGGAGACAATACACATCTTTAACCTGTGCCTAATGCTCCCTCCACTCACATTGTCTGTATCTTTAAGACTTGATTAGCTGTGAAGATTCGCATTCTAATCAGTATTCTGTAACTTGATTTTGTGTCTCTGTGTGCCTTGTTTGTGAGCAGATTTCCACTCCATCTGACGAAGGAGCAGGGCTCCAAAAGCTAATGGCATTTGCTACCAAATAAACCTGTTGGACTTTAACCTGGTGTTGTTAAAACTCTTACTGTGTGTACCAACTGTGATCAGTGCATTCAATGAGCAATTAGACTGCTCGGTGTTACCCAGCCTAATGATGTAATCCGTTTAAACTGAACCACATGCAAAACAAAACTAAAATTGATTCTGGAACTATTTGTGGCATCGCTCTGTCTGGGTCTATTAGCCCTATTTAATGATTAAATACCAGACAGTTACCTGATATTCGCTGTCCAACTAATAACACATTATTTAGTGTATCTTCACTTATAAATGTCACATCAATTGTGCACTAAATAACCCAGTGTGAGAACTGTGGAAATTAAAATGCTTAATTAACCATTTGATCTGTGCCTTATTTTGTAACTGACTGAAGCATAAGCTGAGGGCCCGATTTTACCAAAACTTTGCCCCCCTTTTCGAGCGCGAAATTGCGGTAAAGTTGGGCATCGGGCCTATACCGCGATCTGCAACCGATTCCGAGTAGATCGCGGCTTTACCGACACCCGATTCGGGCGTGGGTCCGGCCTGCGCCCGAATCGGGCGGCCTGATGATTTAAATGCATTTGCATGCATTTAAATCGACTTAATGAACCGTGCGCCCAACTCTACCGCCAAATCCCACTTTACCGTCTTCTGGCCCATTCCGTATCCGCGCTGTAAGCGACCTGCAAAATAAAAGTCTGAAGTCATCGCTGCAGCTTCCGAAGAGCGGGGTCAGAGACTGCAACGGCTCTCTGACCCAGGTCATCCTCTGTTTGCAGGGGGGGTGGTGGGACCCAGATCATCCTCTGGTCGGGGAGTGGGGTCTGCTGCCAGTCTGCAGCCGATCGGTGGGGAGGGAGGGGGAAGGGGGGTCCGCTGCCAGTCTGCGGCCGATCCCTCCTCCCCACCGGAGGAACGAATCCCTCCTGCCGGAGTGGACGTGCGGCCATGCCATTCCCATGCCCCTGCAGGGAAGAGTAATCTGTGGCTGGTAGTGTACCAGTGATGGTGTATCCCTTTACAGGCCCAGCTTGGTCCTTCTCCAGTGTCTCCTCTTGGACTTGTACTGATCGTGTAGCCGGTTTTCATGCGGATCCACTGTGGAATCGGCCGGTTCTGCTTCATCTTCTTAGCGAGGAATCGCTTCATCCTGAAGGTTTTGTGGGATGGCATGGCCGCACGTCCACTCCGGGAGAAGGGATCGGCCGTAGACTGGCAGCGGACTCTCCCCCCCCGACCAGAGGGTGATCTGGGTCCTGCCCTCCCTCCTCCTCCTCCCACCCCCCTCCTCCTCCCACCCACCCCCCCCCCACCCCCCCTCCTCCTCCCACTCCTCCCACCCCTCCCCCCACCGCCAGAGGATGACCGTCAGAGAGCCGCTCTCTCCGCTTTCTGCTTTTATTTTTTTTCGAGCCCGGGCGCGCTCTGTCAGATTTTTTTTGAACTGCGCATGCGCAGTTCAGAGCTCCGATCGGTCCGCCAGCGCTAAGCCCCGCCCACAGCGCGGATCGGGCCGGAGCCGGCAAAACGCGTATGGGCGCGCTGGAAAGAGGATTCCAGGCGCGGATCTATTTGACGCCCGGATTCGGCACTTAGACTCAAAATGGTAAAATCAGGCCCATAGAGTTCCTAAGCTTCAAACTTTATTGAAATAACTTTCTTTAGGGAAAGTAAAAAAAAGCAAAAGAAACCAAAAAGGTGTAGCCCAGTCCATCCCACAAACCAGCCTCCCATCCATTGACTCTGTCTACACTTCCCGCTGCCTCGGCAAAGCAGCCAGCAGAATCAAGGACCCCGCGCACCCCACCTTCTTCCATCGGGAAAAAGATACAAAAGTCTGAGGTCACGTACCAATCCGACTCAAGAACAGCTTCTTCCCTGCTGTCATCAGACTTTTGAATGGACCTACCTCGCACTAAATTGATCTGTCTCTACACCCTAAGCTATGACTGTAACACTACAGACTGACCCTTCGGAACTTTGGCTCTATTCTCTCTCCACAGATGCTGTCAGACCTGCTGAGATTTTCCAGCATTTTCTGTTTTCATTTCAGATTCCAGCATCCGCAGTATTTTTCTTTTATCCCACTCTTAAGATTTGTGCTCGAACGGTGGTGTTTTGAATGAAGAACTGAGGCTGTCCTATAAATCTGAACCGCAGAGAAAGATTCAGTGTCTTTGGAGCGACAGGAGGTGAGAAGGTTTTTACCATGTGCGTCTGGAGTATCGCCTGTGGTTTGCGATGTTCTGGCAACTGCCCCATTTATACCGCGGGGCAAATTCAGAATAACAGGCAAAGATCTGAGCATGATCGGACTCGCACACAGACAATTGTTTTTAAGTTGAGATTTGCACCCTCACCCCTGGCCCATCGAAGGGGAAGGTGTAGACAGGCAGGTGAAGAAAAACCACTCAGCCCTGACAGTGAACATACAAGTGAACATACCACATTTCCACTCCATCTGACGAAGGAGCAGTGCTCCGAAAGCTTATGGTATTTGTTACCAAATAAACCTGTTGGACTTTAACCTGGTGTTGTGAGACTTCTTACAGTGAACGTACAAGACAGTCTTTTGTAACTCCAGCAACATTTACTAATAGAGACGCCTGGGGGCACCAGAGGAAACCATGTCTATAGGCTGGGCTTGGCACCTCCAGAAGCGGCATTGCCAACTCACTTACTTCATCAAAGCTGAGTCTGCCATTGACAAGTAAACACAGTAAGAAGTCTCACAACGCCAGGTTAAAGTCCAGCAGGTTTATTTGGCAGCAGGTTCACCTGATGAAGGAGCAGAGACTCCGAAAGCTTGTGCTGCCAAATAAACCTGTTGGACTTTAACCTGGTGTTGTGAGGCTTCTTACTGTGCTTATCCCAGTCCAACGCCGGCATCTCCACATCATTGACAGGTAAATGCATCGACAAAACCCTCAAACCTGTGGCAACGATGGAAGAGCATAAGCATGTTATTCTTTTACATCGCAGTTATGCAAGTTGGTTGGTGATTATTAGTTAGATGGGTTGACTATCTTGTGAAGATGCCAACTGGGCCAAATGGCCTCTGCCCGCACTGTAGGGATTCTTTGATTCTACGATAGTATTTCCTTCAGTACATAGAATCATAGAATCATAGAATCATAGAAGTCCTACAGTACAGAAAGAGGCCATTCTGCCCATTAAGCCTGTGACAACAATCAGTGCAGGCCATTCCCGTAAGCCCATATATTTACCCTGCTGATAAGAACATAAGAACTAGGAGCAGGAGTAGGCCATCCGGCCCCTCGAGCCTGCTCCACTATTCAATAAGATCATGGCTGATCTTTCAATGGACTCAGCTCCACTTACCCGCCCGCTCACCATAACCCTTAATTCCTTTACTGTTCAAAAATTTAATTATCCTTGCCTTAAAAACACTCATTGAGGTAGCCTCAACTGCTTCACTGGGCAGGGAATTCCACAGATTCACAACCCTTTGTGTGAAGAAGTTCCTCCTCAACTCAGTCCTAAATCTGCTCCACCTTATTTTGAGACTATGCCCCCTAGTTCTGGAGGTCAATTTAGCACGGCCAATCAACCTAACCCGCACATCTTTGGACTGTGGGAGGAAACAAGAGCCCCCGGAGGAAACCCACGCAGACACGGGGGGAACGTGCAAACTCCACACTGGCGGTGACCCAAGCCGGGAATCGAACCCGGGTCCCTGGCGCTGTGAGGCAGCAGTGCTAACCACTGTGCGACTGTGCTTTAATCAAATATTCTCTCTGCCAGGTGGCAGCTAACACATTGGAATCGTTGTGGCAAGCTTTTAGAGTTACTGCGTTCAGCTGTCTGAATGCCAAGCTCTGGAATTCCCTCAATAAGCCTCTCCACCTCTCTGCCAACTTCTCTTCCTTTAAGACACTCCTTAAAACCTACACCTGTGATTGTGTAAACCTGACCTAATATCATACGGCTCGGTGTCAACTCTTGCTTAATAATTCTGTGAAACACCTTGGGTATTTTCCAACTGATATCAACGCAAGTTATTGTTATTTGTAACCATTGTACCAAGAATTCTCAGAGAATGCCCTCAGATGATCCTTGGAATGGATCTTTTCCAACGTTTAACTTCAAATGTTGTGGAAAATGTAAAGGTAACTGGTACTTAAGCAAAAAAGACATTTTTTTCCCTTTAAATATCTATAATTGATTTGAGATGTAACACTGAAATGGTAATGTCTTGTTCTGGCAAGACAAGGGTGGCATAGTGACAGAATGGTTAGCACTGCTGCCTCACAGCGCCAGGGACCCAGGTGCGATTCCCGGCTTGGGTCACTGTCTGTGCCGAGTCTGCATGTTCTCCTCGTGTCAGCGTGGGTTTCCTCCGGACCCTCCGGTTTCCTCTCACAGTCTGAAAGACGTGCTGGTTAGAGTGCATTGGCCGTGCTCAATTCTCCCTCAGTGTGCCCGAACAGGCAGCGGAGTGTGGCGACTAGGGGAATTTCACAGTAACTGCATTGCAGTGTTAATGTAAGCCTACTTGTGACACTAATAAATAAACTTAAACTGGAGTGGCGTCCTTGCCTCATTCAACCTGCTACAACAAACATTGCAGCAATACACCATTTCCTGCAACAGATATTAAACAAAACCGTTAGAGGTTTACAGTGTTAGCTGAGGTCTGGCGAAACGAAAAGAACCTTTTAATCATTTGTACATCCAGTTCCTTACTCACTGATGCTGGCAAAATTGTTATCATTGCTATCTATAATTCTATAGGGCGTCACGGTGGCACAGTGGTTAGCACTGCTGCCTCACAGCGCCAGGGACCCGGGTTCGATTCCTGGCTTGGGTCACTGTCTGTGCAGAGTTTGCATGTTCTCCCCGTGTCTGCATGGGTTTCCTCCGGGTGCTCCGGTTTCCTCCCACAGCCCAAAGGTGTGCGGGTTTGGTGGATTGACCATGCTAAATTGCCCCTTAGTGTCAGGGGGACTAGCTAGGGTAAGCGCATGGGCTTATGGGGATAGAGTCTGGGTGGGATTGTGGTCGATGCAGACTTGATGGGCCGAGTGGCCTCCTTCTGCACTGCAGTATTCTATGATTTCAAAATAAAAAAGAAATTTTAGTGCAGGGGCACTGCGGTGAGGATCCCCTGCCTTGACTCTTTCCGGAGTCTTTTGGTCAATGTATGACGCACTTATCTTCTGAGTCTTCATTTAATTTCACTATATGCAGGTCAAAGTTGACTCACCTTTTGACAGCAAAATCATTGCACTCGTTACCTGGGGAGCAATTTCCATTTATGGCATATGTGTGTCTTAATTAGCCCTTAAGTGTTGAAATACAATGGATGTCATGTGAGTTCATTTATAGAAATGAGACGTTGCTTAAAATGAATGAAATGCCTCCATAATTTCATCATAGTATTTCCTAATCACAGCATAGATCATAGCAGTTTAATATGTGCCAAATACAGGAGATGTGTGCCCCTTTAACACGGGGTACACCTTGCAGCAAATATACTTAACAAGCACAAAGTGTTACGGGATGGTTCGGTTTGGTTATTTTAGTCAAGTCAACCCCTTAATGATTGGTTTAATTCGTCATTTACTACATGACTGGTAATACACTGCATCTGTAATTAATTAATTGGGTGAAATGCAAGTTTGTGGTAATTAAGCAAGGAAACAAAAACAGGTTAGCAGCAAATGAATCAATGAATCCGCCATAATTCTCTGATGGATGCCAACACCGTAAAGTGATTTTACTCCTCCAGTTTTTAAAAATGTTGGTTGGCACTCTTTAAATGCTGCCAAATTCTTTTCTTTGGTTTCAAACCTTTCATAGAAGCATAAAAACGAGAATCAGGAGTAGACCATTCGGCCCTTCGAGCCTGCCCCCCCATCCATTTTGATCATGGCTGATCATCGAATTCAACATCCTGATTCCCCCACTTCCCTCCAAAATCTGAAATAAAGAGAGAAATTGCTGGATAAACTCAGCAGGTCTGGCAGTGTCTGTGGAGAGAGAAACCCAGTTAGGTCTCCCTACTGACTTGGCTGTAACCACCTTGGGTCATCCTGAGATTATGAAAGACATTATATGAGTTCTTTCTTTATATGATTCCATTGTTGACGGCAAGTGTGGAACCATGTAAAGGTGGCATGGTGGCACAGTGGTTAGAACATAAGAACTAGGAGCAGGAGTAGGCTATCTGACCCCTCGAACCTGCTCCACCATTCAATAAGATCATGGCTGATCTTTCAATGGACTCAGCTCCACTTACCTGCCCGCTCACCATAACCCTTAATTCCTTTACTGTTCAAAAATTTATCTATCCTTGCCTTAAAAACACTCAATGAGGTAGCCTCAACTGCTTCACTGGGCAGGGAATTCCACAGATTCACAACCCTTTGTGTGAAGAAGTTCCTCTTCAACTCAGTCCTAAATCTGCTTCCCCTTATTTTGAGGCTATGCCCCCTAGTTCTAGTTTCACCCGCCAGTCGAAACAACTTCCCTGCTTCTATCTTATCTATTCCCTTCATATCTTATATGTTTCTATAAGATCTCTCCTCATTCTTCCGAATTCCACTGAGTATAGCCCCAGTCTACTCAGTCTCTCCTTATAAGCCAACCCTCTCAACTCCGGAATCAACCTAGTGAATCTCCTCTGCACCCCCTCCAGTGCCAGTATATCCTTTCTCAGGTAAGGAGACCAAAACTGTACACAGTGCTCCAGGTGTGGCCTCACCAGCACCTTATACAGCTGCAACATAACCTCACTGTTTTTAAACTGTATCCCTCTAGCAATAAAGGACAAAATTCCATTTGCCTTCTTAATTACCTGCTGCACCTGCAAACCAACTCCTTGTGATTCCTGCATAAGAACACCCACGTCCCTTTGCACAGCAGCATGCTGCAATTTTTTACCATTTAAATAATAGTTCATTTTGCTGTTATTCCTACCAAAATGGATGACCTCACATTTACCAACATTGTACTCCATCTGCCAGACCCTCGCCCACTCACTTAGATTATCTATATCCCTTTGCAGACTTTCAGCATCCTCTGCACACTTTGTTCTGCCACCCATCTTAGTGTCATCTGTGAATTTTGACACACTACACTTGGTCCCCAACTCCAAATCATCTATGTAAATCATAAACAATTGCGGTTCCAACACTGATCCCTGAGGCACACCACTAGTCACTGATCGCCAACCAGAAAAACACCCATTTACCCCCACTCGTAGCTTCCTGTTAGTTAACCAATCCTCTATCCATGCTAATATATTACCCGTAACACTGTGCACCTTTATTTTATGTAGCAGTCTTTGGTGTGGTACCTTGTTAAATGCCTTCTGGAAATCCAGATACACCACATCCACAGGTTCCCCATTGTCCACTGCACATGTAATGTTCTCAACGAATTCCACCAAATTAGTCAAACATGACCTTCCCTTCATGAACCCATTGAGGCACTGCTGCCTCACAGCGCCAGGGACCCATGTTCAATTCTGGCCTTGGGCAACTGTCTGTGCGGAGTCTGCACTTTCTTCCTGTGTCTGCGTGGGTTCCCCCCGGCTGCTCCGGTTTCCTCCCTCAATCCAAAGATGTGCAGGTTAGGTGGATTGGCCATGCTAAATTGCCCCTTAGTGTCTAATGAGGTGTAGGTTAGGTGGATTAGCCTTGGTAAACGCACT
Organism: Mustelus asterias; assembly: GCF_964213995.1. NCBI lineage: Eukaryota > Metazoa > Chordata > Chondrichthyes > Carcharhiniformes > Triakidae > Mustelus > Mustelus asterias. The sequence continues at coordinate 70,505,920 of NC_135820.1, forward strand.
GAGTTACGGGATAGGGCAAAGGGGAGGGCTCGGGTGAGATGCTCTTTCGAAGAATCGGTGAAGACCTGATGGGCTGAATGGCCCCCTTCTGCTCTGTAGGGATCTGATGGTTCTATGGACAGTTTTCAGTAGCTTTCTCCTAGCTATTCCCACCCACACCAGTGGAACAGCTTCCCACAAACCCTTCCCAGAGGAGGTCACTGAAGAGTAATTGGGACTCAGGAACATGGCTGTTTCCTTTTGCCCCTTCCCAATTTGCTGATTTGAACACATAGTCCGATCCTTCTTTGAGTTGCAGAGTGTGGATGTTCACCACAGCAGTATACTGGTGCAGAGGAAATTAATCTGGGAGTCTACACATAAAGAAAAATCAAATCAAAGACAAAGGACAATTAAAAACAAGTCCTCAACAACAGATTAGGCGGAAGATAGTCGTATGGTATCAAGGCTGTGATGGTGAATGAAGGCTATAGTAGGAGGGAGATCCACAGTCCTAAAGGTTCCCTTGACACTGGAACTGGACTTACCCTCTGTCGAGCACCGTGTGTCTGCTGATGTGCAATGGCTTCCCACGTTAAACGATGTCTTGCACCTAAAGGGCTTCTGAGGTGGACAATCATACTCATTAGCAAGTGATCGTCCAAGTATTTCAAAAATACCTAATTGCCTGTAAAGTGCTTTTGGGTAGTTTGAGGATGTGGGAGGAGCTTTAGAAATTCAAGGGTGTCTTTTGTTTCCATGGTTGCTTAGACATCAGACCAAGGCCCACTCCTTGTTCAGGTGGATGTAAGAGATCCTGGTTGCCCCTGGTTTTCTGGCCAATATTTATCCTGTAATCAACCTCACGACAACTGATCATCTGGCCATCGTTGCTGTTTATAGCAGCTCGCTGTGCACACATTGGCTGCCATGTTTCCTACATTACTGTACTGACGGCACGGTGGCACAGTGGTTAGCACTGCTGCCTCACAGCGCCAGGGACCCAGGTTCGATTCCTGTGTCTGTGTGGAATCTGCATGTTTTCCCCGTGTCTGCGTAGGTTTCCTCCAGGTGCTCCAGTTTCCTCCCACAGTCTGAAAGATGTGCTGGTTTGGTGCATTGACCATGCTAAATTCTCCCTCAGTGTACCCCAACAGGCGCCAGAGTGTGGTGACTAGGGGATTTTCACAGTAACTTCATTGCAGTGTTAATGTAAGCCTACTTGTGACACTAATAAATAAACTTAAACTTCAAAAAATATCTCATTGGTTGTACAGTGCTTTGAACCACCCAGTCAGTATGAAAAACTCTAAGTCGTTGCAAGTGTTCCCCTTTTTAATGAAGGGAGGGTGTGGAAAGGGAAAGTCTTTATGGTGTCATTATATCACACACTATAATGATTGATAATGGAGGCAGTAAAGGACAGATATTAAAAACAACAACTTAATTTATATCGTGTCTCAATCCAGCGAAGGTAAACATCGCCAGGTGCCTCACAGTTGGAGGTCACGTTTGGGGAGGGACAGGATGGAGCAGAATGAGAGAAACAATTAAAGAGTTTGGTTTCAAGGTCAAAGTGCTTGTTTTTAAAAGAAAGACTTGCATTTCTGTGGTGTTTTCCACGACCACCGGGAATCTCAAAGCTTTACAGCCAGTGCTTTGGAAATGTAGTCACTATCATAATGTAGGAAAGACAGCAGCAAATTTGCACACAGCAAGATCCCACAGACGTCATTGCGATGATGGTCAGGTACCCTATTTTTGTAAGATTGATTGAGATTGATTGATTTGCCATTGTCACATGCGTTGGGATATGGCGAAAAGTATTGTTTCTTGTGCGTTATAAAGACAAAACATACCGTTCATCGAGTACATAGGGCAGAAGGAAAGGAGAGGGTGCAGAATAGAGTGTTACAGTCATAGCTAGGTTGTAGAGAAAGATCAACTTAATATAAGGGAGGTCCATTCAAAAGTCTGACAGCAGCAGCGAAGAAGCTGTTCTTGAGTCGGTTGGCACGTGACCTCAGACTTTTGTATCTTTTTCCCCGACAGGAGAAGGTAAAAGAGAGAATGTCCAGGGGGATTGAGGGATAAATATTGGTTAGAGGACCAGGGGGAACGCCCTTGCTGTCCTTCAAATAATGCTGTGGGATCTTTCACATCCAACCAAGCAGGCAGACATCTCATTTTCTACCCATTCCTAATTGCCCTCAAACTGAGTGGCTTGCTCGGCCATTTCAGAGGACAGTCAAGGGCCAACCACATTGCTGTGGCTCTGCTGGAGTCACGTGTAGGCCAGACCGGGTAAGGACAGCAGATTTCCTTCCCTAAAGGACATTCACCTGATGGAGGAGCGGCGCTCCAGAAGCCCGTGCTACCAAATAAACCTGTCGGGCTTTAACCTAGTGTTGTCAGACCACTCACTGCGCCCACCCCAGTCCAACGCCAACATCTCCACATCATGGCTAAAGGACATCAGTGAACCAGATGGGTTTTTAAGGCAATCGACAATAGTTTCATGATCGGTGTTACCAAGACTGGTATTTGTAAATTCCAGACTTAATTAAATTTGAATTACACCAGCTGCTGTGGTGAGATTTGAACCTGTGTGGTTGCTACCCCCCCCCACCCTGCCCCCCCCCCCCCCCCCCCCCGCCCCCCCGCCCCACCCCAATCATGAGCCTCTACGTGCCTTCTTAAGCAGAATGCAGTTGGGGACAGGAATTACAAGATACTAATTTCCCCTCGAGCAACAAGTGTTACCGTCTGCACATCACTGATTGAGTGCCACCTTCTGGAAAAGTACAGCAATTACATGGATTAAAAAGTAACTGGATGGGGAAATTGAATAAAGGATTGAAAGAACTTGGGTTCGCTTCGCGCTTGGGTCACTATGTGTGTGGGGTCTGCACGTTCCCCCCCCCCCCCCCCCCCGTGTCTGCGTGGGTTTCCTCCGGGTGTTCCAGTTTCCACCCACACTCCAAAGATGTGTGGGTTAGGTTGATTGATGTGGAGATGCCGGCGTTGGACTGGGGTAAACACAGTAAGAAGTTTAACAACACCAGGTTAAAGTCCAACAGGTTTATTTGGTAGCAAAAGCCACACAAGCTTTCGGAGCTCTAAGCCCCTTCTTCAGGTGAGTGGGAATTCTGTTCACAAGCAGAGCATATAAAGACACAGACTCAATTTACATGAATAATGGTTGGAATGCGAATACTTACAACTAATCAAGTCTTTAAGAAACAAAACAATGTGAGTGGAGAGAGCATCAAGACAGGCTAAAAAGATGTGTATTGTCTCCAGACAAGACAGCCAGTGAAACTCTGCAGGTCCACGCAACTGTGGGGGTTACAAATAGTGTGACATGAACCCAATATCCCGGTTGAGGCCGTCCTCGTGTGTGCGGAACTTGGCTATCAGTTTCTGCTCAGCGACTCTGCGCTGTTGTGTGTCGCGAAGGCCGCCTTGGAGAACGCTTACCCGAATATCAGAGGCCGAATGCCCGTGACCGCTGAAGTGCTCCTGAAGAAGGGGCTTCGAGCTCCGAAAGCTTGTGTGGCTTTTGCTACCAAATAAACCTGTTGGACTTTAACCTGGTGTTGTTAAACTTCTTACTAGGTTGATTGGCTATGCTAAAATTGCCTCTTAGAGTTAGGAGGATTAGCAGGGTAAATATGTGGGGTTACGGGGGGGAGTAGGGCCTGGATGGGATAGTTGTCGGTGCAGGGTCAATGGGCTGAATGGCCTCCTTCTGCACTGTAGGGATTCTATGATTCCATATTGATGCAGTACCGTTAATTTAGTAAAACGTCCCGAGATGCTTCACAAGAGCATGATTGGCCAAAGTCTGGCGCCAAGCCGCAAAAGGAGATATGAGGACAAGATGTCTGAGGGCTTGCTCCGAATGTCTTGAAGGAGGGAGGAGAGGAGGAGAGGCTAGGAGAGGAAAGCTGAGAGCCCAAGGCATCATCACCGGTGACGGAGAGATTGACATTGGGGATGTGCAGAGAGGTCAGCAATGGAGGAGGGCAGAGAACCTGAAGGCTTGTCGGGCTGGTGGCGGTTGCAGAGTCAGGGGGCGCGGCAACGGAGTGACAACGGAAGCAAGGATGAGGATTTTAAAATCGGTGATGTGCTCAGCTCCCCTTAGTGTCAAACTCACATTCTGAAAATTCATTGTTTTTAGAGTCTGAATCCAGCCCAAGTCATGTTTGCAACACTTAAATTGTCCCACATTTTGCGCTAAAGAGTACATTTTCAAAGAAAAGACAAAGAAAATTACAGCACAGGAACAGGCCCTTCGGCCCTCCAGGCCTGCACCGACCATGCTGCCCGTCTGAACTAAAACCCCCTACCCTTCCGGTATATCGCTCTATCCCCATCCTATTCATGTATTTGTCCAGACGCTGCTTAAAGGTCACTATCGTGTCCGCTTCCATTACCTCTCCCGGCAGCGAACTCCCCCTTGCCTCATCCAAGATGCATAATTCAGAGCATTGAGATAACGTACCTCTAAGTTGGCAACTTCAATCAAAGACCGCAGAAGAGCTGATGTTCCTTATCTCTTTGACAGCCTTCTGTCCCATGAGATAACGGTTTGCCCCCTGGTGGTCAACTCTATGGGCGGAATTTTCCCGCCCTGCCCACCGTGACAATCATAGCGGGCGGGACAAAAAAAATCAGGTGGACCATTTAAAGGTCCATTGACCTCGGGTGGGAACGCCCGGTCTTGGAGCGCGCGCATGGCTGGAAAACTGCCCCCCCCCCCCCCACCCTCCCGCCCACGTGGATCGGAGTGGCCTAATTCTGCTCCTATGTCTTATGGTCTTACCCTGGCGTGGCCGTCTCGGCTGCATGTTCACTGCAGACGGAGACAGTGAGCCGAGAAAGCGCAAGGTTTTTGCTGACCTCCATTTCCTCCGGGCCCGCTCGCCTGGACAGCTCAGCTTTCCGTTTCAGCTGTGGGAATGGGAGAAAGATCCCGTTGGTGCATTCAGCCAAGCGATGGTGGGACAGGGAGGGGCGGGGTGGGGGGGGGAGGGGGGTTGAATAACCTGTGTTTTTACCTGACGCAGCAGTGCTTCATGCTGACGCAGAGTGCCAGCAATGGGAAAACGCACGTATTTAATCCAATCATTGACACCTCTCACCTTGATGCCTGCAAAATTCACTGAAAAGAGGGAAAGGAACGGCAGCACCTCGCGAGAAGTCTCGAAGCTAAATTCCGAATCTCCCTTCATTCAGTTATTTGGTGCTTCGTGCACATAATGTATGAGGAGCTAAATTCCAGCATTCCGTTAATTAACATTAAGATTAATTAGTCATTCCAAAAATGAAAAGAACCCTTCTGAATAATGAATAACTTCAATCACTCAGCATTCGGTCTGTGTCAGCTCCTACCAAAAGATTTTACTTTGACACTCAATTGCTTTCCATTTACTAGCTACCCCCTAAGGTTTTTTTTTTACCTACTTCAGTGGGATTGTACTAAATGCTGATTAATTTTATAGGCAGTACTCGCAGAGTGTAATGCTAACCGTTAAGATGCAATCACCTGTCCATACACTTCAACAGAAAAAGAGGGGTTGCAGTTGGAGGGAACGGCAGTGTCGTCATTAACTGATGCTGGTGGAATTGTTCACCGTCACTTATGTCAGGGTCAGACTCCATTCCGTGGTGAGCTAGTGGCTATGCATCAGTAGCAGTCTTTCCAGTTGTAGAGTTACAACACTTGGCTTGTTTAATGGATTAGGTCCAGGTGAAAATAGGACAAGGTGGCAGAGGAAAAAGAAAACAAGAGGACTGCATGCAACTCAGGAGTTGTTCGGGCCTGGATGGGATTGTGGTCGGTGCAGACTCGATGGGCCGAATGGCCTCCTTCTGCACTGTAGGGTTTCTAGGTTTCTAGGTTTCTAGGATGATGGCTCCTGCTCTGCCCAAGACCACAAGAAACTACAAAAGGTTGTGAATGTAGCCCAATCCATCACGCAAACCAGCCTGCCAAACATTGACTTCAGAAAAGCAGCCGCGATAATGAAGGACCCCAGACATTCTCTCTTCCACCTTCTTCCGTCGGGAAAAAGATACAATAGTCTGAGGTCACGTACCACCCGACTGAAGAACAGCTTCTTCCCTGCTGCTGTCAAACTTTTGAATGGACCTATCTTGTATTAAGTTGATCTTTCTCCACACCCGAGCTAAAGTTTTTTTTAGAGTTTATTTATTAGTCACAAGTAAGGCTTACATTAACACTGCAATGAAGTTACTGTGAAATTCCCCTAGTGTTACAGCTATGACTGTAGCACTACACTCTGCACTGTCTCCTTTCCTTCTCTATGAACGGTATGCTTTGTCGGTATAGCGCGCGAGAAACAATACTTTTCACTGTATACTAATACATGTGACAATAATAAATCAAATCAAAATCAAATCAATTCGGAGGCCAACGGCAAAAGTCTCCGACCTCGTCCGCTCTTGGGGTTCTCCAGTGTCGCTGCAGTACATGGAGTTTTGGCTGAACGCCAAATTCTCCGTTCTGGCTGGCAGTGTGCGGGGGGCGGTGGGTGTGGGGGGGGGCGGCGGATGTGGGGGGGGGCAGGGGTGGATGGAATGAACGGGATCAGAGGGCCCCGCCCAATGTTTTGAGGCCACATAATATTACCATGCAAGCCCGAAACTCCCCCTTCTCCTGCAGGGAGCCCATTATAGCTGTACCTTTGAAGGTTCTCATGATGTGGAGATGCTGGCGTTGGACTGGGGTAAGCACAGTAAGAAGTCTCACAACACCAGGCTAAAGTCCAACAGGTTTATTTGGTAGCAAATACCATAAGCTTTCGGAGCACTGCTCCTTCGTCAGATGGAGTCCATCTGACGAAGGAGCTGTGCTCCGAAAGCTTATGGTATTTGCTACCAAATAAACCTGTTGGACTTTAACCTGGTGTTGTGAGACTTCTTGCTGTCCTTTGAAGGTTGGCAGCCTGTTGGAGTAAAGCGTTCTCAACCCATTTCTCCTTTACTTATCTCCGTCGAATCTTCCTCTGCGCCATTTCATGGGTCCCACTTGAACTTCCAAGTAGCTTTTCTTTACGGGCGAACATTAATGGGCATCACCCCTATTATACATATATCTCATATATATCACTTTGCACACACACACACACACACACACACACACTCTCTCTCTAACCAGAGTGACTGTATAATGAACACCAGTGGAAACATGTCTGATTTCACCTCCCTATGCTCGAAGCAACTCTAATTATAATGTCCCACCTGAGATTAACCAACTCAGCACAGATAAAGATCAAAGCAGATCCCGCCTGCTCTTAATGCTATGGATCAGCACATTTAACAATGATATTAAGATGATCAACATGTTATTTTTTGTTATTATTCTCCGCGCTGGTAAAACTACAGCTTGATAAACCACGACAGACGCCATTATGAATTAACTTTAAAGTACAAATTAAACAGGGCTGACTGGAAGGTTTCCCTTCTTGAAGGATATTTGTGAACCAGCGGTTCCACAGGACAGCGTTCATGGCCATTATTCTTGTTTTCTTTTGCGAGCCCACAATTGATCAGTTGTATAGAATTCAGCTGAAGGTGGGATGCGAGTTTGCCCCATTCAGGGCTGCGGCTCCATTGTGCCTGCACGGCCGTACCCAGTTAAATGCCACACCCAGATCAATCAAAATGCTCCACGGCGACTATTGTTGGCCATCAGACGATTTGGAGCAAAAGGTTTGTGGGTAGGGTTGAGATATAGGGGCGGGATTGTCCGGCCGTGTTCGCCCCGGAATCGGAAAATCCCACCCGAGGTCAACGGCCCTTTCCATGGTCCGCCCCTCGCCCGCTCCGATTCCCGTGGTGGGCGGGACGGTAAAATTCCTCCCCATGGATTGACCATGTTTTAATTGAAAGGTGCGGTTCAGTCCGGCCTATTCCAGTTCCAATGCTTCTACCGTCTCATCTTTCAAACGTTAAACCATTTACTGCCATCTCAGGTGAACATAAAAGATCTCATGGTGTTATCTCACGGAAGAGCAGGGAAGTTAACCCCAATGTTTATCCTGCAAGCAGAAACTTTAAAAAAATACATAAACTATCTGGCCTTTATCACATGGTTATTGCTTGTACAGATTGGTTTTCCTGTCCCGAGCAGTAACTGCACTTCAAAAGTGTTTCAGTAAAGCGCGATGAGATGCCTTGATATTGTGAAAGGCACCAAACAGATGAGAGTCTTTCTTTATATGACGAAGGGCAGCACGGTGGCACAGTGGTTAGCACTCCTGCCTCACAGTGCCAGGGACCTGGGTTCAATTCTGGCCTCAGGTCACTGTCTTTGTTTTAAAGTTTATTTATTAGTGTCACAAGTAGGCTCACATAAACACTTCAATGAAGTTACTGTGAAAATCCCCTAGTCACCACCCTCCGGCACCTGTTCAGTTACACTGAGGGAGAATTTAGCAGGGCCAGTTAACCTAACCCGCACATTTTTGGACCGTGGGAGGAAACCGGAGCGCCCGGAGGAAACCCACGCAGACACAGGGAGAACGTGCAAACTCCACACAGACAGTGACCCAAACCTGGAATCGAACCCGGGTCCCTGGCGCTGTGAGGCAGCAGTGCTAACTATTGTGCCACTGTGTCGCCCCGTCTGGAGTCTGTACATTCACCCCGTGTCTGCGCGGGTTTCCTCCGGGTGCTCCGGTTTCCTCCCACAGTCCAATGATGTGCGGGTTAGGTTGATTGGCCATGATAAATTGCCCCTTAGTGTCAGGCCAAGTTGAAGTTTGCCATTATTCACTGGACTCTGGACTCTCACCCCCCTCCTGAATCCCACACTTACAAACATGTTACAGGTTCGGGGGGAATCATAGAGTCCCTACAGTGCAGAAATAGGCCATTCAGCCCATCAAGCCTGCACCGATAATACTCCCACCCAGGCCGTATCCCCATCACCCCTCTCCTTCCTCCTCTAAGACATTCGGTTCAAGCTCTCAGACATCAGACATCTTGTCCTAATATCTTCTTTTACCTCTTCACACCGGATTTTGGCCAATCATGCTCTTGTGGACCGCCTCAGGCCTAAATTAATGGTGTTGCAACAATATGGAATCATAGAATCCGTACAGTGCAGAAGGAAGCCATTCAGCCCATTGAGCCTACAACAACAACCTCAGGCCCTATCCCGGTAACCCCATGTATTTACCCTACTAATCCGTCTGACACTAAGTGGCAATTTCAGCACGGCCAGTCAACCTAACCCGCACATGTTTGGACTGTGGGAGGAAACCGGAGCACCCGGAGGAAACCCATGCAGACACGGGGAGAACGTGCAAACAGACAGTCACCCGAGGTCGGAACTGAACCCGGGTCCCTGGTGCTGTGAGGCAGCAGTGCTAACCACCGTGGCACCATGCCGCCCTGCATGTAAGTAAAGCAGTAAGATCTCTGCATTACCCAGAGTGGATTAAAGACAGGGGTTGCCCGTGGCTTCCTCTCTCTCTCTGTGATCTACTGTGAAGTGTGAAATGCCTCCAGTCTTGGAGCCGTACATTGGAAAGAAATCTTGGTTTCTTGTTAATCGCACAGTTTAATATAACTCAGCTAAATGAGCCATAGACAGCACTCAACACTGCCTGCTAACTGGCTAACAGCTTCATCACTGAAACTTCCAGCTTGCAAATAAAAGCATTTCTTCTGAATTAATAGCGTCTAATTAAAAGAAACACTCTAAATGTTTAACCAAAAGGAATTCATTACATGTGGAAAATTAATGCTGAACAATTGCCTTGAGCTCAGATGCAGCTAATATGTCAGGCAGTCTTCAAGTAATTAAACTGCTCGGGAAAAAAAAGATGTTTGCTGTTCCCACTAACAGTCGTCACGGTGAGCATCGAGGACAACTGTGAGAAAAGAACAGGGAGGAGAAAAAGGATGCACATAACAAGACTTACCTAAATCCTACTGAGGACTGTCGCATTGCTGATTAAGGAGCAACGGAGCAATTCTCAATCCAAAGAACAGGGTCCCCTCAGTGTCCAACAGCACTGATTGGATTTGATTTGATTTATTATTGTCACATGTATTGGGATACAGTGAAAAATATTGTTTCTTGCGCGCTATGCAAAGCATACCGTTCACAGGGTAGATAGGGGGGAAGGAAAGGAGAGGGTGCAGATTGTGCTGTTACAGTCATAGTTAGGGTGTAGAGAAAGGTCAGCTTAAATATATGCTAGGTCCATTCAAAAGTCTGATGGCAGCAGGGAAGAAGCTGTTCTTGAGTCGGTTGGTACGTGACCTCGGATGGAAGAGAGTATGTCCGGGTTGCGTGGGGTCCTTTGATTTGATTTGATTTATTATTAGCATACAGTGAAAAGTATTGTTTCTTGCGTGCTATACAGACAAAGCATACCATTCACAGAGCAGGAAAGGAGAGAGTGCAGAATGTAGTGTTACAGTCATAGCTAGGGTGGAGAGAAAAATCAACTTAATTTAAGGTAGGTCCATTCAAAAGTCTGATAGCAGCAGGGAAGAAGTCGTTCTTGAGTTGGTTGGTACGTGATCTCAGACTTTTGTAACTTTTTCCCCAAGGAAGAGAATGTCCAGGGTGCGTGGGGTCCTTAATTATGCTGGCTGCTTTGCTGAGGCAGCAGGAAGTGTAGACAGAGTCAATGGATGGGAGGCTGGTTTGTGTGATGGATTGGGCTACATTCACGACCTTTTGTAGTTTCTTGCGGTCTTGGGCAGAGCAGGAGCCAGACCAAGCTGTGATACAGTAAGAAGTTTAACAACACCAGGTTAAAGTCCAACAGGGAACCTGTTGGACTTTAACCTGGTGTTGTTAAACTTCTGACTGTGTTTACCCCAGTCCAACGCCGGCATCTCCACATCAAGCTGTGATACAACCAGAAAGGATGCTTTCTATGGTGCATCTTAATTGGTGAGAGTCTTGTTCAAACTGACGTTGTTCATTCAGAGCAGGAACAGCTCTCATCGACAACAACAACAACAACAATTAATATTTAGTTAGCGCTGTTAATGTCATAGAACATTCCAAGGTGCTTTGCAGGAGCATTATAAAATAAATTACAACATCAAGCCACAGAAGCAGAAATTAAGGCAGGTGACCAAATCTTGGTCAAAGAGGTAGGTTTCAAGGAGCCCCTTGAAGGATGAAAGTGAGATGGGGCGGTGTACGGAGAGAATTCCAGAGCTTGGGGCCTTGGCAGCTGAACAGCACCAATGGTGGAGCAATCGCAATCGGGAATGTTTAAGAGGACAGGATTTGAGAAGCACGGATATCTTAGAGTATTCTGGAACTGGAGCAAATTCCAAAGATAGGGAGTGGTGACACCATGCAGAGATTTGGAAAAAAGAGGATTAGAATTTTAAAATCTGCTTGATTGGGTGGCACGGTGGCACTGTGGTTAGCACCGCTGCCTCACAGCCGCCAGGGACCCAGCGTGGGTCACTGCCTGTGCAGAGTTCTCCCCGTGCCTGCTTGGGTTTCCTCCAGGTGCTCTGGTTCCCTCCCACAGTCTGAAAGATGTGCCTGTGTGGATTGGCCATGCTAAATTGCCACTTATTGTCAGGGGAACATAAGAACACAAGAAATAGGAGCAGGAGTAGGCCATCTAGCCCCTCGAGCCTGCCCCGCCATTCAATAAGATCATGGCTGATCTGAAGTGAATCAGTTCCACTTACCCGCCTGCTCCCCATAACCCCTAATTCCCTTACCGATCAGGAATCTATCTATCCGCGACTTAAACATATTCAATGAGGTAGCCTCCACCACTTCAGTGGGCAGAGAATTCCAGAGATTCACCACCCTCTGAGAGAAGAAGTTTCTCCTCAACTCTGTCCTAAACTGACCCCCCTCTATTTTGAGGCTGTGCCCTCTAGTTCTGGTTTCCTTTCTAAGTGGAAAGAGTCTCTCCACTTCTACCCTATCCAGCCCCTTCATTACCTTATATGCCTCTATAAGATCACCCCTCAGCCTTCTAAACTCCAACGAGTACAAACCTAATCTGCTCAATCTCTCCTCATAATCTACACCCCTCATCTCCGGTATCAACCTGGTGAACCTTCTCTGCACTCCCTCCAAGGCCAATATATCCTTTCGCAAGTAAGGGGACCAAAACTGCACACAGTATTCCAGCTGCGGCCTCACCAATGCCTTGTACAGATGCAGCAAGACTTCTCTGCTTTTATATTCAAAGAAATCATAGAAACCCGACAGCACAGAAAGAGGCCATTTGGCTCATCGAGTCTGCACCGACCACAATCCCACTCCCATGGTGGAGTGGGGTGTGGGGGGAGGTTATTCATTGCTTTAAAAAGGGCGCCCCAATCTCAGTGCAGCTGGCCTTGACGCGATGTTAGGCACCGCCCCTCAACATGGAAGTGTGGACCCCCCCCCCCCCCACCCCCCCCCACCGCCCTGTTTTTTTATGGAAATGTGTCAGCAGATCTGGAGAGAAAACTTGCCTGTTTCTCTGGAGAGAAACACACCAGATTTCAGTCAGTTGCTGACAGTTTGTGATATTTTGGCAAGGTTCCTCCCTCAGCAAGAATGGAACGTCAAAGGGCCATGCAGTTACTGAGAAATGCTGCAATAGATGTAAAAATGGCAGCTCGAATTCCAATTAATTCTAATCCCCACATAATTCTGTGTCACCCGACTCACTGCTCAACACTTACTAGAGCAGGGCAGATTGTTTAATAGTGGCTCTAACTGGCTAACTGTGTAATATGGACTGTAACAAGACTGCCTGTGTAATATTGAACCATAGAATCCTACAGTGCAGAAAGAGGCCATTCGGCCTATCGAGTCTGCACCAACCACAATCCCACCCAGGCCCCATCCCCATATCCCTACATATTTACCAACTAATTCCTCTAACCTATGCATCCCGGGACACTAAGGGGCAATTTTAGCATGGCCAATCAACCTAACCCGCACATCTTTGGACTGTGGGAGGAAACCGGAGCACCCAGAGGAAACCCACGCAGACACGAGGAGAATGTGCAAACTCCACACAGACAGTGACCCAAGCCGGGAATCGAACCCAGGTCCCTGGAGCTGTGAAGCAGCAGTGCTAACTATTGTGCTACCGTGCCGCCCCTTCTATCCCCCTCGCGATAAATGCCAACATCCCATTTGCTTTCTTGATCACCTGTTGTACTTGCAGACTGAGTTTTTGCGACTCATGCACAAGGACCCCCAGGTCCCTTTGCACAGTAGCATGTTGTAATTTTTTTCCATTTAAATAATAATCCAATTTGCTATTATTTCTTCCAAAGTGAATAACCTCGCATTTGCCAACGATAGCCAGGAACTAGCCAGAGTAAATGCATGAGGTTGTGGGGATGGGGCCTGGGTGGGATTGTGGTCGGTGCAGACTCAATGGGCCGAGTGGCCTCCTTCTGCACTGAAGAATTCTATGATTTCTGTGACTGGCATCCAGTTTCAGTCAGTGAGCATAGGGATTGATAGGGAAATGGGACTTGGTGCAAGTTAAGACGCAGGTCACACGCTGACGGCCTCAGGTTTACAGAGGGTTAGAATAGATAAGAATGGAACTATCAAAGAACTCACTCCAAGACAAAAAAAGACAAGATTCTGGCATTTGGAAATAGGGTGAGAAACAGAACAATGTCCAAACTTGTAGATGAGACTAAAATAGGAATCTTAGGGGTGATCTTGATCCCATGCTCCCCATCCATAGCAAGGGCTCAAGATTTAGTGAAACCTAGACTTCAAGAACCTCGTGAGATCGTGGTTTCCAATTTTCACCACCCCTTGCCAGCGACATAATTGAATTCACACCCATAACCAGAAGAGAAAACGCTGGAAAATCTCAGCAGGTCTGGCAGCGTCTGTAAGGAGAGAAAAGAGCTGACGTTTCGAGACCGGATGACCCTTTGTCAAAGAATGGAACTCACTCCAAGATAAAAAAAGACAAGATTCTGGCATTTGGAAATCGGGTGAGAGAAAGGACAATGTCCAAACTTGGAGATGAGACTAAAATAGGAATCTTAGGGATGATCTGGAGTCGGCTTTGACAAAGGATCACCTGGACTCAAAACGTCAGCTCTTTTCTCTCCTTACAGATGCTGCCAGACCCGCTGAGATTTTCCAGCATTTTCTCTTTTGGTTTCAGATTCCAGCATCCGCAGTAATTTGCTTTTGATTACACCCATAACAGACGTGAACTGAATTCTAATAAATTTTAATATAATTAAAGACCCCACCCTCGCCATATGTTGATCCCTTGCCGTATTTTCAAACGTCACAGAACTGACGTCATGTCAGCGAGGTTTACAACAGGGTTACCCAGAAATGAGTCTGACGTGGGGGTTCTTCCCCAGGGACATAAAAGCCAGTATAGTTAACCCCCCCCCCCCCCGAACAAGGGGACATGACCAAGCAGTGCCCTGGCACCGCCCCCCGGCACAGGTTAGCACTGCCAGGTTACATCATGCTAACCTGGCAGTGCCAACCTGTGTCAGAGGACAGTGCCACCGGCGAACCCTACTGGAGGCTTCACTGTGGGAGGAGGGGGACTCATTTATTTGTGGTGGGGGTCGGGGGGGAGCTGACATGGGAGCAGTAGAGACACCGGAGATTTTGTTTTGCGGGGGGTGCCAATGCCGGCAATGGGGAACGGTGAAGGGGTTCCAGCGTTGACTGTTTGGGTGGAGGGTGGCGGGGGAGTGGGGGGGGGAAATGATGCCTGCTCTGGTCGTGGGTGGCGTTGGGGGGTGAAAAGAAGTAGCTCTGATCACGCGGGTGGGGAACGCTGGCCTTGATCACAGAGGGGGGAGCCCCTGAGACCTCCATGGTGGAGTGGGGTGGGGGGGGAGGTTATTCATTGCTTTAAAAAGGGCGCCCCAATCTCAGTGCAGCTGGCCTTGACGCGATGTTAGGCACCGCCCCTCAACATGGAAGTGTGGACCCCCCCCCCCCCACCCCCCCCACCGCCCTGTTTTTTTATGGAAATGTGTCAGCAGATCTGGAGAGAAAACTTGCCTGTTTCTCTGGAGAGAAACACACCAGATTTCAGTCAGTTGCTGACAGTTTGTGATATTTTGGCAAGGTTCCTCCCTCAGCAAGAATGGAACGTCAAAGGGCCATGCAGTTACTGAGAAATGCTGCAATAGATATAAAAATGGCAGCTCGAATTCCAATTAATTCTAATCCCCACATAATTCTGTGTCACCCGACTCACTGCTCAACACTTACTAGAGCAGGGCAGATTGTTTAATAGTGGCTCTAACTGGCTAACTGTGTAATATGGACTGTAACAAGACTGCCTGTGTAATATTGAACCATAGAATCCTACAGTGCAGAAAGAGGCCATTCGGCCCATCGAGTCTGCACCAACCACAATCCCACCCAGGCCCCATCCCCATATCCCTACATATTTACCAACTAATTCCTCTAACCTATGCATCCCGGGACACTAAGGGGCAATTTAGAATGGCCAATCAACCTAGCCCGCACATCTTTGGACTGTGGGAGGAAACCGGAGCACCCGGAGGAAACCCACGCAGACACAGGGAGAACGTGCAACCTCCACACAGCCAGTAATGGATTACAACAGTAACTGAACTGACTGAATACAACACAGGCCTGGCTATGTACAGGTATCCATGATGTGGAGATGCTGGCGTTGGACTGGGGTAAACACAGTAAGAAGTCTCACAACACCAGGGGTTAAAGTCCAACAGGTTTATTTGGTAGCACAAGCTTTCGGAGTCTTGATCCTTCTTCAGGTGAGTGAGGAGTTGTGTTCACAAACAGGGCATATATAGACACAAACTCAATTTACAAGATAATGTTTGGAATGCGAGTCTTTACAGGTAATCACCTGTAATCATAATTACCTGTAAAGACTCACATTCCAACCATTATCTTGTAAATTGAGTTTGTGTCTATATATGCCCTGTTTGTGAACACAAGTCCTCACTCACCTGAAGAAGGAGCGACACTCCGAAAGCTCGTGCTACCAAATAAACCTGTTGGACTTCAACCTGGTGTCATGAGACTTCTTACTGTTGTGGTAAACCACTGTCGTGCCTTCGGCACGGTTGAGCTGTATATATTGTTGCCACGACTGTTCGTATCTGAGACACTCCCTGACACCTTTAATTCGGCTGCACCTTTAACTGGAGGCTCCGCCCTCAGGGTATAAAGGCTGCAGCCCTCCCCCTCCGGCCTCAGTCGGGAGATCCTCATGCCCAGTATTGTTCTGTTTATTGTCTGTTCCACATCGTTCCTTTTTAGCGAATAAAAGCCTTCTGTTCCTGGCAACATCAGCCTTGTCTATTTATCAGACGCGCCTCAACTGTATGTACAGGTATTACAGATGCACCATAGAAAGCATCCCTTCTGGTTGTATCATAGCTTGGTATGGCTCCTGCTCTGCCCAAGACCACAAGAAACTATAAAGAGTCGTGAATGAAGCCCAATCCGTCATGCAAACCAGCCTCCTACCCATTGACTCTGTCTACACTTCCAGCTGCCTTGGAAAAGCAGCCAGCATAATCAAGGACCCTAAGCACCATGGACATTCCACCTTCTACTGTCGGGAAAAACATACAAAAGTCTGAGATCCCGTAACAACCAACTCAAGAACAGCTTCTTCCCTGCTGCCATCAGACTTTTGAATGGATCTACCTTACACTAAGCTGATCATTCTCTACCGCCTTGCTCTGACTGTAACACTACATTCTGCACCCTCTCCTTTCCTTCTCTATGAACGGTATGTTTTGTCTGTACAGCGTGCAAGAAACAACACTTTTCACTGTATGCTAATAAATGTGACAATAATAAATCAAATCAAATCAAATCAAAATCAAAGTAATTCAGGATTTGTATGTTACAGGACTGACCATCCAATACTGACTGTATCTATAACCAGACTGGTGGCTGTATTGACTGCACCAGACTGTACACAAAGTAACAGACTGTGATCAAAGGTCTTGATCATTCTGTTGAGTTGATGGGTGTGTTCTTTGGTCGGATCTGCGGGTAACCGTCTGTAGTGTCCCTGGTTGTTCAGTTGTCGGTACACTTCTTTGCAGTAATCCGTTCTGTTCAGTATGACGGTGGCCCCTCAACCAATCTGAACAATCTGTCGGGAACATGTGAACAACCAGGAACACTACAGATGATCACCCGCAGATCCGACCAAAGAACACACCCATCAACTCAACACTCTGATCAAAACCTTTGATCCGGACCTTCAGAGCACCCTCCTTGCTCTCATCCCACATACTCCCCGCGTTGGAGATCTCTACTGCCTCCTGAAGATACACAAGGCAAACACACCCGGCCGTCCCATTGTATCGGGCAATGGGACCCTGTGCGAGAACCTCTCCGGCTACATCGAAGGCATCCTGAAACCCATTGTACAAAGAACCCCCAGCTTCTGTCGTGACACTATGGACTTCTTACAGAAACTCAGCACACATGGAGAAGTTGAAACAGGAGCACTCCTCGTCACAGTGGATGTCTCGGCACTCTACACCAGCATCCCCCACGATGATGGCATTGCTGCAACTGCCTCAGTACTCAATGCCGACAACTGACAATCTCTAGTTGCAATTCTACAACTCATCTGCTTCATCCTGGATCACAACGTCTTCACCTTCAACAGCCAGTTCTTCATCCAGACACACGGAACAGCCAGGGGAACCAAATTCGCACCTCAATATGCCAACATCTTTATGCACAGGTTTGAACAAGACCTCTTCCCCGCACAGGACCTTCAACCGATGCTATACACGAGATACATCGATGACATTTTCTTCCTTTGGACTCATGGTGAACAATCACTGAAACAACTATATGATGACATCAACAAGTTCCATCCCACCATCAGACTCACCATGGACTACTCTCTGGAATCGGTTGCATTCTTGGACACACGCATCTCCATCAAGGACGGTCACCTCAGCACTTCACTGTACCGCAAGCCCACGGATAATCTCATGATGCTCCACTTCTCCAGCTTCCACCCTAAACACGTTAAAGAAGCCATCCCCTACGGACAAGCCCATACACAGGATCTGCTCAGATGAGGAGGATCGCAACAGACGCTGAAATACGCCCTCATAAGAACAGGATATGGCGCTCGATTCATCGATTGACAGTTCCGACGTGCCACAGTGAAAAACCGCACCGACCTCCTCAGAAGACAAACACGAGACACGGCGGACAGAGTACCCTTCGTTGTCCAACTACGGCATCTTCTCCGGAGCCTTCAACATGTCATCGATGAAGACAAACATCTCGCCAAGGCCATCCCCACACCCCTACTTCTTGCCTTCAAACAACCGCACAACCTCAAACAGACCATTGTCCGCAGCAAACTACCCAGCCTTCAGGAGATCAGTGACCACGACAGCACACAACCCTGCCACAGCAACCTCTGCAAGACGTGCCGGATCATCGATACGGATGCTATCACCTCACGTGAGAACACCATCCACCAGGTACACAGTACATGTTCTTGCGACTCGGCCAATATTGTCTACCTGATACGCTGCAGGAAAGGATGTCCCGAGGCATGGTACATTGGGGAGACCATGCAGACGCTACGACAACTTTATAGAACCTTAGTTAGGCCGCACTTGGAATATAGTGTTCAATTCTGGTCGCCACACTACCAGAAGGATGTGGAGGCTTTGGAGAGGGAACAGAAAAGATTTACCAGGATGTTGCCTGGTATGGAGGGCATTAGCTATGAGGAGAGGTTGGAGAAACTTGGTTTGTTCTCACTGGAGCGACGGAGGTTGAGGCAAGACCTGATAGAAGTCTACAAGATTATGAGAGGCATGGACAGAAGCTTTTTCCCAGGGTGGAAGAGTCAATTACTAGGGGGAATAGGTTTAAGGTGCGAGGGGCAAGGTTTAAAGGAGATGTACGAGGCAGACTTTTTACACAGAGAGTAGTGGGTGCCTGGAACTCGTTGCCAGGGGAGGTAGTGGAAGCAGATACGGTAGTGACTTTTAAGGGGCATCTTGAAAAGTACATGAATAGGATGGGAATAGAGGGATATGGTCCCCGGAAGGGTAGAGGGTTTTAGTTAAGTCGGGCAGCATGGTCGGTGCAGGCTTGGAGGGCCAAAGGGCCTGTTCCTGTGCTGTAATTTTCTTTGTTCTTTGTTCTTTGAATGAACACCACTCGACAATCACCAGGCAGGAGTGTTCCCTTCCAGTCGGGGAACACTTCAGCGGTCGCGGGCATTCAGCCTCTGATCTTCGGGTAAGCGTTCTCCAAGGCGGCCTTCATGACACACGACAGCGTAGAATCGCTGAGCAGAAACTGATAGCCAAGTTCTGCACAGCTGAGGACGGCCTCAACCGGGATCTTGGGTTCATGTCACACTATCTGTAACCCCCACGACTTGCCTGGGCTTGCAAAATCTCACTAACTCTCCTGGCTGGAGACAATACGCATCTCTTTAACCTGTGCTTGGCCCTCTCCCCACTCACACTGTCTGTACCTTTAAGACTTGATTACCTGTAAAGACTCACATTCCAACCATTATCTTGTAAATTGAGTTTGTGTCTTTATATGCCCTGTTTGTGAACACAGGTCCTCACTCACCTGAGGAAGCAGTTTGAGACCCCGAAAGCTAGTGCTGCCAAATAAACCTGTTGGACTTTAACCTGGTGTTGTGAGACTTCTTACTGTGCTTACCCCACTCCAACACCGGCATCGCCACATCATGGTAACCATCTATCCCCAGTGAATCAGAACTCTGCTCACCTTGTTCATTTTACTAAACAGTCTGAATTCACCGCATCATCTCAAAGTCTACTCCGCAAATTAACTAGACCAGAAAGCGAGAAACAACTTGCATTTCTGCTGCACTTCCACAACTCCAGGATGTCTGAAAGTGCTCTGCAGCTAATTAGATGCTTTTGATGTGTAGTCCCTGTTGCTATGTAGGAGACGTGACAGTCAATTAGCACACAGCAACTTTTTACAAACAGCAACGCTGCGATAAGGCAACACGGTGGCACAGTGGTTAGCACTGCTGCCTCACAGCGCCAGGGACCCAGGTTCAATACCCGGCTTGGGTCACTGTCTATGTGGAGACTGCACATTCTCCCCATGTCTGCGTGGGTTTCCTCCGTGTGCTCCGGTTTCCTCCCACAGTCGGAAAGATGTGCTGGTTAGGTGCATTGACCAAAACAGGCGTCTGAGTGTGGCGACTAGGGGAATTTCACAGTAACTTCACTGCAGTGTTAATGTAAGCCTTGCTTACAAGGTGCAAATAAACTTTAACTTTAAAAAACGTTGACTCTGTCTACACTTCCCGCTGCCTCGGAAAAGCAGCATAATTACGGCCCGGGCATTCTCTCTTCCACTTTCTACTGTCGAAAAAAAATACAAAAGTCTGAGATCACGTACCAACCGACTCAAGAACAACTTCTTCTCTGCTGCCATCAGACTTTTGAATGGACCTACTGTGGTGAACCATCGTTGGTTCCCACTAGATAGTACTGAGCCAGGGTCTGGCCAGTACTACAAGTATGTATATATGTTGCTGTTGGGGTTAGGGATGGGTTGTTCTACTTGTTGCTGTTGGGGTTAGGGTTGGGCTGTTACACCTTGTATTATAGTTATTATGGTACATCCCAGTCGGGCTCCGCCTCCTGGGAGAGGTATAAAGGTCACTGCTCTGTCTGGGACCCCTCAGTCTGGGATCGTGTATATACTTAGTAGCTTCATTGTAACAGCAAATAAAAGCCTTTATTTCCTGAGCATCTCAAGCCTCGTGTGTGATAAAGCGCATCACCTACCTTGCACTAAGTTGATCTTTCTCCACACCCTAGCTATGACTGTAACACTACAATCTGCACTCTCTCCTTTCCTTCTTTATGAACGGTATGCTTTGTCTGTATAGCGCGCAAGAAACAATACTTTTCACTGTATACTAATAGATGTGATACTCATACATGTAACAATAATATATCAAATCAATTCAAAATCAAAGTAATTCAGGTTTTGTATGTTACAGGACTGACCATCCAATACTAGCTGTATTTATTGACAGACTGGTGACTGTATTGACTGCACCAGACCGTACACAGCACTGTTTGCATGGAACTGGCCATTGATACTGATTGAACAAAGGTCAAAACCTACTTCTGATCCTATCTGTACATGATCAGGACTGACACTCCAGTCCGAGTGACCCGCAGGATTATCTGTACAATTAATGAATGTCGTCGAAGTGTATTAAAGGCAGAATGAGGTTTGGACAAAAATAACCACTCAGCCTTTTTACACACTGATAGTTCAGAAGGCAGCTGTTACTTGTAAGGATTCAGTCTAGATGCTGCTAAATCGCCTCAGTGTTTAGGTTCATGTTCTGGAACAGCTCAACATGTTTTGATTATTCTCCTACTTCTTTGTCACTGTCTAACCATCTATCGTAAGAAGTTTAACAACACCAGGTTAAAGTCCAACAGGTTTATTTGGTAGCAAAAGCCACACAAGCTTTCGGAGCTCTAAGCCACTTCTTCAGGTGAGTGGGAATTCTGTTCACAAACAGAGCTTATAAAGACACAGACTCAATTTACATGAATAATGGTTGGAATGCTAATACTTACAACTAATCAAGTCTTTAAGAAACAAAACAATGTGAATGGAGAGAGCATCAAGACAGGCTAAAAAGATGTGTATTGTCTCCAGACAAGACAGCCAGTGAAACTCTGCAGGTCCACGCAACTGTGGGAGTTACAAATAGTGTGACATGAACCCAATATCCCGGTTGAGGCCGTCCTCGTGTGTGCGGAACTTGGCTATCAGTTTCTGCTCAGCGACTCTGCGCTGATAGCCAAGTTCCGCACACACGAGGACGGCCTCAACCGGGATATTGGGTTCATGTCACACTATTTGTAACTCCCACAGTTGCGTGGACCTGCAGAGTTTCACTGGCTGTCTTGTCTGGAGACAATACACATCTTTTTAGCCTGTCTTGATGCTCTCTTCACTCACATTGTTTTGTTTCTTAAAGACTTGATTAGTTGTAAGTATTCGCATTCCAACCATTATTCATGTAAATTGAGTCTGTGTCTTTATAAGCTCTGTTTGTGAACAGAATTCCCACTCACCCGAAGAAGGGGCTTAGAGCTCCGAAAGCTTGTGTGGCTTTTGCTACCAAATAAACCTGTTGGACTTTAACCTGGTGTTGTTAAACTTCTTACTGTGTTTACCCCAGTCCAACGCCGGCATCTCCACATCATGACTAACCATCTATCCCCAGTGAACCAGAACTCTGCTCACCTTGTTCATTTTACTAAACTCAATTCACTGCATCATCTCAAAGTCTACTCCACAAATTAACGAGACCAGAAAGCGAGAACCAACTTGCATTTCTGCAGCACTTCCACAACTCCATGATGTCTCAAAGTGCTCTGCAGCTAATTAGGTGCTTTTAATGTGTAGTCCCTGCTGCTATATAGGAGACGTGACAGTCGGTTAGCACACAGCAACTTTTTACAAACAGCAACGCTGCAATAAGGCAACACAGTGGCACAGTGGTTAGCACAGCTGCCTCACAGTGCCAGAGACCAGTGCCAGTGGGTTCGATTCCCGGCTTGGGTGATTTGTCTGTGTGGAGTCTGCACGTTCTCCCCGTGTCTGCGTGGGTTTCCTCCGGGTGCTCCGATTTCCTCCCACAGTCCGAAAGATGTGCGGGTTAGGTCACCAGTCTGGTTATGAGTACAGTCAGTATTGGATGGTCAGTCCTGTAACATACAAATCCTGAATGTTCATGGAATCATTGAATCCTACAGTGCAGTCCGTCCGGCCATCGAGTCTGCACCAACCACAATTCCACCCAGGCCCTATTCCCACAACCCCATGCATTTACCCTAACCAGTTCCCCCTGACACTGAGGGACAATTTAGCATGGCCAATCCACCTAACCCGCACATCTTTGGATTGTGGGAGGAAACCGGAGCACCCGGAGGAAACCCACGCAGACACGTTATATTCAGTCAGTTCAGTTACCATTGTAATCAATATTACACGGCAGTCCTGTTACATTCCGCATTACACAGTTAACCAGTTCAAGCCGCTATTAAACAACCTGTCACCTCTTCTGTTCTGGTTAGGGTGCATTGGCCGTGCTAAATTCTCCCTCAGTGTAACCGAACAGGCGCCGGAGTGTGGCGACTAGGGGATTTTCACAGTAACTTCATTGCAGTGTTAATGTAAACCTACATGTGACTAATAAATTAATTTTACCTGATGCTTGTGGTTGTGTGAATTTCTTTCCGCTGGGAATTGTGGCCTCCAGCCATTTCCTGGAGTTGTCTGATTCTTATACCTACTGTGTCCTCAAACTCATCACCATCTTTCAAGGATATGTTTTGGCTGGTTTTGTTTTTTTTCTCCTTCTCATTCATCCTGTTCTGTCTCTGAGAACTCATTTGCTATCTTCTTCCTTTGTTCTGCACGTCTTACCCCAGTTCTTTCAAAAGCTCTGCAGTCTGATCCATATTTTCTGTTGTCTATGAACCCCGTGTGGTCACACACAGCTCTTGCACATCTTCTCTGTCCACCTGGGGTGTGCATTCTTTTACTCATGTTTCGTTGCATCAAACCTGCTGCTTTCCTCTTGACTGAATTGAAAGTTAGCTTTTCAGATAGTCAGCGGCTTCAGCTGTCTGCTCGTGCCTTCATCTGCTCTGGTAGTGCCTACAGCCTGTGCTACAGTGAACTTATCCTTTCCAATTAAATCTTTATGTGTTTCAGGGTGATCACAGCTCTGAGGGAACCTTTCATCTGTCCTTAAGTTTACCTTTTCTGGCCGAATCTTTCAAATCTTGTTACGAAATTGTCAACAGGCTCACCTGATTCCTGCCCCAGGCCTTGAAATTCATATAGTTAGATCCAATCATTTGCTTTTGGCCGGAGGTGTGCCAAATTGCCCTTAGTGTCCCAAGGTGCATAGGTTAGATGGATTAGCCATGGTCAATGTGTGGGGTTACAGGGATAAGGCAGGGGGAGAGGTCCTGGAAAAGATACTCTGTCAGAGAGTAGGCGCAGACTCGACGGGCCGACTAACCTCTTCTGCACTGTTAGGGATTCTATGAAATGAAATTGGTACTGGCACTGCAGTGCGACAGTGAATATATATTCCGATACTAATTAATTCCTAGATCTTTATGAATAACATAACAATACAACAATATAGCCCAAAGCTGTCCATATCCCAATCACCTTCACTCATCACCCCTACGCTCACGGAGCTACTTTGGCTTCCGGTACAGCAACTATTCGATTTAAACATTTTCATCTTTGCTTTTTTAAATCTCTCCATAGCCACCATGCTTCCTATCTCTGTAACCTCCTCCATTCCTACAACTTTCTAAGATCTCTGCACTCCACAATCCAGGTCCGTGCAGCCTTGATTTCCATCACTCCACCATTGGCTGTCATGCCATTAGTATCCAAGCTGTGGAATTCCCTCCCTGACCCTCTTTGCCTCTCTACCTCCTTAAAGATGCTGCTTACAACCCATTACCTGGACTAAACTTCCAGCCACCTATCCTCAGGTCTTCTTAGATAATTTGATGTCAAATATTGTTTGTTAATGCTCCTGTGATGCACCTTGGAATGGGTTTTTTATTCATTCATTGGGACATGGGCGTCACTGGCTGGCCAGCATTTATTGCCCATCCCTAGTTGCCCTTGAAACCTTGCTAAGCCATTTCAGAGGGCAGTTGAGAGCCAACCACATTGCTGTGGCTCTGCAGTCACATGTAGGCCAGACCGGGTAACGACAACAGATTTTCTTCCCTAAAGGACATTAGCGAACCAGATGGGTTTTTCCAACAATCAACAATGATTTGGTCATCAATAGATTCTTAATTCCAGATTTGGTTTTATTGAATTCAAATTCCACCATCTGCCGTGATGGGATTTGGACCCGGGTCCCCAGAACATTAAAGTTTAAAGTTTTCACATTTTAAAGTTTATTTGTTCGTGTCACAAGTAGGCTTACATTAACACTGCAATGAAGTTACTGTGAAAATCTCCTTGTCGCCACAGTCCAGCGCCTGTTCGGGTACAATGAGGAAGAATTTAGCATGGCCAATTCACCCAACTAGCATTTTTTGGACTATGGGAGGAAACCGGAGCACCCAGAGGAAACCCACACAGACACAGGGAGACTGTGCAAACTCCACACAGACAGTGACCCAAGCCAGGAAGCGAACCTGGCTCCCTGGTGCTATGAGGTAGCAGTGCTAACCACTGTGCCACCCCTAGCTGAGTTTCTGCATTAATAGTCTAGTGATAATACCATAAGGCCATCACCTTCTCTCAATGTTTCAGTGCATTAAAGTTGCTAATGTAAACCATAGTTCTATAATCTTACATGGGTTTGAATTTCTGATGTTTGTTCATCTTAGATACTCTTCATTTGCATTCGATATCCCAGAAAGTTAGATTTTACTACAGAAAATGTCAGCAACAATTCCTGCTGTACCCCCATTGTACATAGTAGACCAATGATGGCTAGGATTATGCTCATAACTTTTTGCAAGATTGGAAGGATACTGATTTTATTGTAGTCTTCTTTGACCATTTTTTGCAAAAGTCTCTGTCAATGCACGTTACTTCTAAATTCACTTACTTCAGAACTCTCACACACCTGGGCCCAACATTTTTCAACCTGTTAATTCTTAATGAATATTTCACCGCAGTTTGTCTTCCTCGCCTACTTGGAAATAATACTGACATTGTCCATTGAAGAACCAATTCCCTGAGTGTGAAACACTAAACATGGAAAAGGCAGCACCTGAATTGCTTTAGATGGTGTTGAGGGAGACACTAACTATGGTAATTCATACTGTAAATGTCAAAGGACTTGCTAAATCAAGGAACCCGTGCTGTGAGTGTTAAGTCTATATGTTACTGCAATGAATGTTAAAGGAGATACTAACTCCACAGATAGAAACATAGAAACTGGAAGCAGGAGTAGGTCATTCGGCCCTTCGAGCCTGCTCCGCCATTCATTTTGACTGAACCTTCACGTTAACCTTAAGAGAATCATGAACAAGGACTCACAAGTCCCTTTATGCTTCTGATTTCCTATACATTTCCCCATTTAGAAAATAGTCTATGCCTCCATTCCTCCTTCCAAAGTGCATAACCTCACACTTTTCCACATTGTGCTCCATCTGCCACTTCTTTGCCCACTCTCCTAACCAGTCCAAGTCCCTGCTTCCTCAATACTACCTGTCCCTCTACATAGCTTTGCGTCATCTGCAAACTTAGCAACAGTGCCTTCAGTTCCTTCTTCCAAATCGTTAATGTATATCGTGAAAATTTGTGGTCCCAGCACCGACCCCTGACGCACACCACTAGCCCATGGGCAATGAATTCCATAGATTCACCACCCTCTGGTTAAAGAAATTGCTCCTATATGAATTGGCCCTATACAAAGAGTTGAGAAACAAATTGTTGGATCAGAAGAATGAACATCAAACCCAAGGTTTGAATATTCAATTGTAATAAAAAAGCCAATAGTTAAAAAAAAAATGAAGGAGATAGTACAGGTGAAGGATTGGTGTCTTAAACTGGTCTGTGGGTAATCATCGCATGTATGGCGACAAAGTACTTTATGCAAATAACAGATGTTTGGCAGCAAATGTGTAATAACACACAGGATGATTTAGAAGCTTATGGCATTTTACACTGCAATAAGTCAAATAAAAGGAGCACAACTTAAAAATGATCAGTATTAGAAGCATTGATTTATGGTGACAATAAACTTTATGTAGCGCTAGTTCAGGGTGATTTATTCCAGCAGGGCGTTGGAACAGCTCATTGAAGCTCCGACATGGCTTTCCCACAGAATGGCAACACAACGAGTTCATTATCTCATCCACAAGGATAGATCTGAGGTGGATACACTTCATTCCATGCGAAAAAATCTGGTTCGAAATCAAAAGGATGCAGATTACAGATGGCTTTTGCATATCTTCCAGCATCACGCTTTAGATGGAAAGTCTTGTATTTTCGAAGTAAAATGAAAAGAAAGGCTTACATACATTTGATTTGATTTGATTTATTATTGTCACATGCATTGGGATACAGTGAAAATGATTGTTTCCTGCACGCTATACAGACAAAACATACCATTCGTAGAGTACCTTCCAAATCCACGACCACTTCCATTTAGAAGGACAAGGGACATGGGAACACCACTATCCATGGTGGCACAGTGGTTAGCACTGCTGCCTCACAGCGCCAGGGACCCAGGTTCGATTCCCAGCTTGGGTCGCTGTCTGCGTGGAGTCTGCACGTTCTCCCCATGCCTGCGCGGGTTTCCTCCGGGTGCTCCGGTTTCCTCCCACAGTCCGAAAGACGTACTGGTTAGGTGCATTGGCCATGCTAAATTCTCCCTCGGTTTACCTTTACAGAGTGTGGAGACTAGGGGATTTTTAACAGTAATTTCATTGCAGTGTTAATGTAAGCCTACTTGTGACACTAATAAACAAACTTTAAAAAAAATTACCTGCAAGTCCCCCTCCAAGCCACTCACCATCCTGACTTGGAAATATATTGCCGTTCCTTCCTCAAATACCCTCCCTAACGGCATTGTGGGGTCAACCCACAGCACGTGGACTGCAGCGGTTCAAGAAGGCAGCTCACCACCACCTTCTAGGGTTGGGCAATAAATGCTGGCCAGCCAGCAATGCCCATATTCCACGAGTGAATAAAAAAAACAGGGGAGAAGGAAATGGTAGGGTGCAGAATATAGTATTGCAGTTACAGATAGGGTGAAGAGAAAGATCAGCTCAGCATTATTGGAAGTTTAGAAGAGTTGGAGTTCAATTTTAAGAGCGCAGAACGGGAGTATAAGATGGAATTAGAGGGTATACTGGGGACAGTTGGCAAGAGTTCGCCTCGCTCTGCGCCATCTTCTATTTTATATATAGTGACGTTCACAATCTCCAGATGTCCTGAAATGCTTTACAGCCAATGAAGTATTTGTGAAGTATAGCTTGTGCTGTAATGTTGGAATGGTGGCAGCCAATCTGTGTGCACCAAACATCCCTAAACAACAGTGTAAAAGTAAAGTTTGTTCATTAGTCATAAGTAAGGCTTACATTAACACTGCAATGAAGTTACTGTGAAAATCCCCTAGTCGCCACACTCCGGCGCCTGTTCGGGTCAATGCACCTTTTGGAGTGTGGAAGGAAACCGGAGCACCTGGAAGCTATGATGCTGGTCCTGAGTATCAGCTGTGGTTGACTGATATTCCCACTTGACACTGAGGCTGAAGATTGTGGGTTCAAATCTCATTCTTGAAATTTGAACACAATGTAGACTGATGCTCCAGGTCTAAGAGCACGCTACAGTACTGAATACTGACTGACTGAGGAGAAGTTAAGAAATCCCACCAACTTTCTCAGGAGGTTAAGGAAATTTGCCATGTCCGCTATGACTCTCACCAACTTTTACAGATGCACCATGGAAACCATTCTTTCTGATTATATCACAGCTTGGTATGGCTCCTGCTCTGCCCAAGACTGCAAGAAACTACAAAAGCCCAGTCCATCATTCAAACCAGCCTCCCAGCATTGACTCTATCTACACTTCCCTTTGCCTTGGGAAAGCAGCCAGCATAATCAAGGACCCCACACACCCAGGACATAGTCTCTTCCACCTTCTTCTGTCGGGAAAAAGAAACAAAAAAGTCTGAGGTCACGTATCAACTGACTCAAGAACAATTTCTTCCTTACTGCCATCAGACTTTTGAATGAACCTACCTTATATTAAGTTGATCTTTCCCTCCACCCTAGCTATGACTGTAATACTACATTCTGCACTCTCTCCTTTCCTTCTCTATGAATGGTATGCTTTATCCGTATAGTGCACAAGAAACAATACTTTTCACTGTATACGAATACATGTGACAATAATAAACCAAACCAAATCAAATGCAACACACTTAGAGTCATAGGCCAGAATTCTCCGGCCATTCACACCAGCGAGGAAACCCACGCAGATACAGGGAGAACATGCAAACTCCACACAGTGACCCAAGGCCGGAATTGAACCCAGCTCCCTGGTGCTGTGAGGTAGCAGTGCTAACCACTGTGCCACGGTGCCGCTCCACAGATGCTGCTAGACCTGTTGAGATTTTCCAGTGTTTGCTATTTCTGTCATGATGTGGAAATGCCGGCGTTGGACTGGGGTAATTTCCTGGCAGATTTCCGCACCATCTGACGAAGGAGCAGCGCTCCGAAAGCTCGTGGCGTTTGCTACTAAATAAACCTGTTGGACTTTAACCTGGTCTGGTTGGACTTTAACCTGGTGTTGTGAGACTTCTTACTGTGCTTACCCCAGTCCAACGCCGGCATCTCCACATCTTGTTAGACTGCCAGAGGCTGAACTATTGCTCTGGTTCCCCGACAGGGCTAGCGATCCTCCCATGACGTGGCAGTGCATGTTATAAAGGTTTCACCTCAACTTATCTCCAAGTACCCAAGTATGCGCTAAACAGCCAGAACTTTAATTCTAGCTTGAAGCAATATGCTTGGTTGGATTTGTCTGTCAGCTGAGCAGCCAGACAATAGATTCCAATTGCCATGCGGGTGTGAATAAAACAAAGCAGCTAATTGTCTACCAAATTACTCTAACAGGAAACAAGTTTACACTCCTGTCACTCAGCAACTGAAGCTGATTTAATTGGTCCTGGGTGTGAATTGAAGACATGACTGCGTGGGCATCAGTTCAGGGAAAATAAGTGATGTTGCAGAAGGCTATTTGAAAGCCATCAGATGCTATGCAAAACTATTCTTTAAAAATACGTCAAAGTAGGTCGGAATATGGTGGCACGGTGGCACAGTGGTTAGCACTGCTGCCTCACAGCGCCAGGGACCCGGGTTCAATTGTGGCCTCGGGTCACTGTCTGTGTGGAGTTTGCACATTTTCCCCGTGTCTGCGTGGGTTTCCTCCGGGTGCTCCGGTTTCCTCCCACAGTCAAAAGACGTGCTGTTAGGTTGATTGGCCATGCTAAATTGACACTAAAGTCAGGGGGAATTAGCAGGGTAAATATATGGGGTTACGGGAATAGGACCTGGGTGGGATTGTGGTCGATGCAGACTCGATGGGTCGAATGGCCTCCTTCTGCGCTGTAGGGATTCTATGATTCTAAGGAATATGATTTGTTGATTTCTATTTCTATTTAGTCTTTTTAATAACTATTTTTGAAGGTGGACCACGCCAAGGGTTAGAATGTGGGATCAGAATCATTGTATTGGAGTTAGCCATTGCTCAGTTAAATGCACTCTCATCTCGTGAGTTGCGCTTTCAAGTCTTACTCCAGAGACTTGAGCACAAAGGCCGAGCGGACAGCCAAGTGCGGTACTGAGGGAGTGCAGCGCTGTTGGAGGCGCCACCTTTGGTGGGCAACAAGGTCGGACAGTGGTTAGCACTGCTGCCTCACTGCACCAGGGATCCGGGTTCGATTCCCAGCTTGGGTCACTGTCTGTGCGGAGTCTGCACGTTCTCCCCGTGTCTGCATGAGTTTCCTCCGGGTGCTCCGGTTTCCTCCCACACTCTGAAAGACGTGCGGGTTAGGGTGCATTGACCGTGCTAAATTCTCCCTCAGTGTACCCGAACAGGCGCCGGAGTGTGGCGACTTGGAGATTTTCACAGTAACATCATTGCAGTGTTAATGTAAACCGACTTGTGACACTAATAAATAAACTTTAAAACTTTCAGATGAGCTGTTAAACTGAGTCCCTGTCTGGTCTCTCAGGTGGACTGAAAAGATTCATGGCACTGTTTGAAGGGGAACGGTGGAACCAACCCTGGTGTCTGACAAATACAGACTCCTCAGCTAATACCACCAAAGCAGTTCACCCGGTCTAATGATTACATTGCTGTTTGTGGGAGATCGCTTTGGTTCTCATTTTTCCCACATTAACACAGTGACATCTCTTCAGAAGTACTTCATTGGTTCGAAAGTGCTTCAGGGCACGCTGAGTTTCTGAAACACATTCTATCAATGCCAAATGCTTACTTCTTTCTTTTAGAATGAGTTTGATGCCCTTGTTGAAGCCAGAAATTATAATTAATTCCATTGATTTCATAGGCGTCAAAGGCAGCAATCTGAGTAATTCCGGGAGGAATTTGGAACTGCCTTTGAGGGCTGGCATGGGTCCATTCAATTCCTTTTCTCTTCCCACACCTAGTAGTATATTAAGGCAGATTTTTGTCTGTTTCCATCGTTGGCAATTCCCAAAACAGGTCACTAGTCTGTCAGGGGCCTATAGCTTGTGGAGCATCACTCCTCATCAAATGTGGCTGACCAGGAGTCTCTCCCGCTCTTAGTGCCAGCCATTGGCATGTTGGAAGGATTTGTATGGTGACACTCAACCTGTTTGACCGTGACACGAACACAACTTCCTTGACCATCAAATCCTGGGGTGAGACTCGAACCCAGATCTTCTGGCTCAGAGGCAGGGGTGCTACCCACTGCGCCACAAGACCTCCACTGGTTGGGTGCTGGACATCATTGCAACTGTCACTGCACTTACCACATACTTCATGTAGGGTTGTACTGCTACAAGACTTCTCAGAATGGTACCACCTTATCATCCACCCTCAACAGATTCTGGACCGAGCATGGCCCCTACTTGGACAACCTCCCCAGGTGGGACATTAGTGCCAGCCCTCTATGTGTCTGTGGGAGAAAGCAAACTATGCACCACAGCATAGAAGAGTGTTCAATCCACACAGTCAATGTGGAAGCCAATCCACAGTGAACACAGCAGGACTGAAATAAACTGCTTGGCTTAGAGACCTTGCATTCCCTAAGTAAATAAATTCCATCTTTTTTTTATTCAATTGTGGGACATGGGCATCACTGGATGGCCATTCATAGTTTCCCAAGGACAGTGGAGAGTCAACTACATTTACAATACAGCACTTACACTGTATTTTTAAAATTCATTAATGGATGTCGTTGGTTGGCCAGCATTTATTGCCCATCCCTCGTTGACCGAGGGCAGTTGAGAGTCAACCACATTGCTGTGGCTCTGGAATCACACGTAGGCCAGACCAGGTAAGTGTAAGGGACTGAGGAAAATTTGTGGGGAAGACATTTACCAGTGTTCTTTGTCCCTGGTGGGTTTCAGTGTCCTGTTTGCCGGGCGGGTGCTGTGAACAGGATGCTGTTGGTTGAGTGATGTGGGCTGGGCCAATGGGATTGCTCTGGGGGCGGGAGGAAAAAAAGGCGCCAGGAAGTGAAGCAGCTGCAGAGCTGAAGAGGCAGAGCTGAAGAGGGAGTGTGCAGAGAGAGAGAGCTTTTTCCAGGCAGTGAGAATTCGGTTTGCAGTGAGAGGCAGCCAGGCGTTCCCCTGCCTGTTCTTTTCATTACCGCCGAGGAGGACAGCCTTCAGCGCACTCGACCTACGTTGCTGCACGGATAGCTCGCGGCACCTCTGCCTCCTGCAGCATCATCTTCCACACGTGTGTCTCTCCTGGACTGTGTGTGGGTGTCGTGAGTAACTGGTGGGGACTATACAGTCCAACTGGAACAGTATCTACAAATGTGTTACTGAGGATGAGTTTCCCCATGTGTGCACCAACGGATGGGCCCCAACGGTTATAGATCAGAGCTCACGGTTTTATGTCTGTTAATGATATGTGTTATTAAATTTATTTTTGATATTCCGATTACAGTACTGACATTTATGGGTAAACAGGGAATTAGCCAAATCAACATCAACTGCTAGGAATTCGGGATCCTGTTGATTGAATATTTAAATAGTAGCCCCATATAGTGGTCAGCAGGGGGTTACATGAGGACAGCAGATTTCCTTCCCTAAAGGACATTAGTGAACCAGATGGGTTTTTCTGAAAATCGACAATGGTTTCATGGTCATCAGTAGATTTTTAATTCCAGATATTTCCTTATTGAATTCAAATTCCACCATCTTCCATGGCGGGATTCGAACCTGGGTCCCCAGAACATTAGCTGAGTTTCTGGATTAATAGTCTAGCGATAATACCACTATGGCATCGCCTCCCCCCAGGCTTACATCTGCAACACAGCATTTTGGTAAGCCCCAAATTCAGTGCCAAAGGTTGACACTGGATGACATTCCTTCCTTTAGATACCCATGAGATCCAGATTCCCATAACCTCAGCCCAGGTATGGCACATGTGTGCAACTTCCCTCCTCAGATGACAGTAGCTAAACAAGAGGCATTCTCCAGGTTTGAGGCTTGCCAAGAACATCATAAGAAGGATGGACATTAGAAATTTGTCCACTGTCAGTGCAGTGGGTTGGAAGGACAAGATTTTGATTTTGATTTGATTTGATTCATTATTGTCACTTGTATTAGTCTACAATTAAAAGTATTGCTTCTTGCGCACTATACAGACAAAGCATACCATTCATAGAGAAGGAAAGGGGAGAGTGCAGAATATAGTGTTACAGTCATAGCTAGGATGTAGAGAAAAATCTCAGACTTTTATATCTTTTTCCCAACGGAAGAAGGTGGAAGGAGTGTGTAATGTCCTTGACTATGTTGGCTGCTCTTCTGAGACAGTGGGAAGTGTAGACAGAGTCAATGGATGGGAGGCTGGTTTGCGTGATGGACTGGGCTTCATTCACGACCTTTTGTAGTTCCTTGCAGTCTTGGGCAGAGCAGGAGCCGCACCAAGCTGTGAAACAACCAGAAAGAATGCTTTCTATGGTGCATCTGTAAAGGTTGGTGAGAGTTGCAGCTGACTCGCCAAATTTCCTTAGTCTTCTGAGAAAGTAGAGTCATTGGTGGGCTTTTTTAACTATAGTTTTGGGATGGGAGAACCACAACAGGTTGTTGATGATCTGGACACCTAAAAACTTGAAGCTCTCGACCATTTCTACTGCGTCCCCATTGATGTTGACAGGGGCATGTTCTTCACTACGCTTCCTGAATTCAATGACAATCTCCTTCATATTGTTGACATTGAGGGAGAGATTATTGTCATTGCACCAGTTCACCAGATTCTATATCTCTTTCCTGTACTCTGTTTCCTCAGAAGGAACTCTTCAAATGCAGACAATAAAAATATAACAAAACTTACTCCAACCTACAAATCAAAGAAAGGGTTTAATAAAGAAACATCATTACTCCAAACCTGGGGCCTCGCCCTGGGCCAATCCAAGCTTCCCACAATCCCAAACAGGTTCTTATTTACAGTGAGTCAGCTGGTCAGCTGACTATTGCATCATTCTGTAATTGGTTCCATGGTTTACTGGATCAGCTGACCCTTACAGCTTGTTATCACTGGTCACATTACATCCAATACAAAGTTCTCACCGGTTATACCGGTTCTAACACATTCTGTCTCGTCGCTTGTTCACTTGGTGTTGCCAACTCTCTGTGATTGGCCTGGAGTCTCCAGAACCCTGCCCTGTGAAACCCTGGAGAAAAATCATCGGGATACTAAAAGGGATTGTGTCTTTTTTTTACCATTTCTTTGAACATTTCTCTTTACTAGACATTAGAATATTGAAAACCGGGGAATGGGTGAGGGGGGTGGGGGGGGGGGGTGTAAGGGGAAGGTTGCTTGGCTGACAATCAAGCATCATCCAATTAAGTAAAGAGTCTTTTTGCTTTCTGGTTGAGGTAGGGACGCAGTGCGTCACCAGGATGGATGTGTTGGCTAGAACGTGGGGTGCAAGCCACGTGATGAAGTCTCCAGAAGCACATTTAATCGCAGTTAGCGACACTGCTCACTGTGCTTAGAAGCCAGGTCGAACAGCGAGGGAAAAACATGGACTGATTCAGCACGAGAGAAGGTGGGCGCGATACCAGGTGCCTGAGGCCACACAACGCAAGTGCTGAACCTTCGGAACATTTTTTGTTTTAAAGTGGGGACTGATAATGTCAGAGGAGGCAGGTGAAGGCGGCTACTGGGCCTCCACCGTTTAACCGGGCTAAATTAACATCAGTAGATACAGTCACCCTCTGGAGGAGGCCGTGTTCATGATAAGGTTATTTTCAAAGGGATCCTGATGATAAAGACTCCCTGTTCAAAAAGGACCCTGATTGGAAAGCTTCCTCTTCAAAAGGAGGTTTGAAGGCAAGCAACCTCTGTAAAACATGAAAGATTTAAGTTACCCAAATTACCACTTTAATGTAACTACTGTTAATATGTTTTTGCTGTTCAAATGTTTTGCTGTAAGATTTCCAGTTATGAATAATAAGCATCAGATCTAAGGCAAGCACACAACCAGCCATCGCCTATCATTTACTTCTAAGTATTCTGAGCATTAGCTTCAGAAATTGCTTTTTTTTTGCATTTTTTGATTTTGGTCCTAAATTGCTAATGCCGTCCTCAAAGGTTCTTTGCCTTTTTAACCCTGGTTAACCCAGTACCACCTCTAACTTTTACTAATAAGATTGCAGTGGAATCTCAAACATCCACACACTCCCACTACTCACGAAAGTTTCTCTGGGACTCATCATAGAATCATAGAAACCCTACAATGCAGAAAGAAGCCATTCGGCCCATCGAGTCTGCCCTGACCACAATCCCACCCAACCCCTTTCCCCGTATCCCCACTTATTTACCCTGCTAATTCCCCTGACACTGAGAGTCAATTTAGCACGGCCAATCAACCTAACCCACACATCTTTGGACTGTGGGAGGAAACCGGAGCACCCGGAGGGAACCCACGCGGACACAAGGAGAATATGCAAACTCCACACAGACAGTGACCCAAGCTGAGAATTGAACCCGGGTCCCTGGCACTGTGAGGCAGCAGTGCTAACCACTGTGCCACCGTGCCGCCAAGGCCGTACTCTGATCTAAACTGGCTAAAACCCAAATTGAGCGTTTTAATTGATTTTTCATAAGTTCTGTGATTGATTAATTTGATTTGATTTGATTTGATTTATTATTGTCACATGTATTGGTATACAGTGAAAAGTATTGTTTCTTGCGCGTTATACAGACAAGGCATACTGTTCATAGGGAAGGAAAGGAGAGAGTGCAGAATGTAGTGTTACAGTCATAGCTAGGGTGTAGAGAAAGATCAACATAGTATAGGGTAGGTCCATTCAATGGTCTGATGGCAGCAGGGAAGAAGATGTTCTTGAGTCGGTTGGTACGTGACCTCAGACTTTTGTATCTTTTTCCCGACAGTAGAAAGTGGAAGATAAAATGTCCGGGGTGCGTGGGGTCCTTGATTACGCTGGCTGCTTTTCCGAGGCAGCGGGAAGTGTAGACAGTGTGAATGGATGGGAGGCTGGTTTGTGTGATGGACTGGACTTCATTCAAAACCCTTTTTGTAGTTCCTTGCGGTCTTGGGCAGAGCAGGAGCCATACCAAGCTGTGATACAATCAGAAAGAATGCTTTCTATGATGCATCTGTAGAAGTTGGTGAGAGTTGTTGTGGACATGCCAAATTTCCTTAGTCTTTGAGAAAGTAGATGTCCAATACCTGGCAGGATTTACAATCTCTGCACCACTGATATTTAGCCTTGGGTCAGCAGAGCGATGGAAGTCAAGGCCATATCAATGTGAGAGACTAAGCAGGAAGTGAGTTGCCAACACTTTTATTTGAAAGGCCTTACTTTGAAAATGACAAGAATAATTGGCATAATATTAACACCTAGTTTTTACAGAAGCACCATAGAAAGCATTCTTATAGTTGTATCACAGCTTGGTTTGGCTCCTCCTCTGCCCAAGACCACAAGAAACTACAAAGGGTCATGAATGTAGTCCAGTCCATCACGCAAACCAGCCTCCCGGCCACTGACTCCGTCTACACTTCCCACTGCCTCGGAAAAGCAGCCAGCATAATCAAGAACTCCACGCATCCCGGACATTCTCTCTTCCACCTTCTTCCGTCAGGAAAAAGATACAAAAGTCTAAGGTCACGTACCAACCGACTCAAGAACAGCTTCTTCCCTTTTGAATGGACCTGCCTTATATTAAGTTGATCTTTCTCTACACCCTAGCCATGACTGTAACACTACATTCTGCACTCTCTCCTTTCCTTCTCTATGAACGGTATGCTTTGTCTGATCCTCAGTTGTTCGGTACATTTATTGGATTGAAACCACTGACCATGAACCCACTGTTTTCCAACCCCACATATTGCCATTTCTAGTGATCAGCATCTGATCACTCAATTGGCTCTGGTGCTTTTAACGTTATCCAAAGCACTGCTGTGCATTTGAAGATAGATTTGGGATCAGTGCCAATTGAAATGAAAGGGTTGTTTTCTTTCCTTGCTGGTGGTTAGAGGAGCTGCTCATGAAAAAGTATTAGCCACATTTTCCTTTATTTGTTTACACAGTGTCAGCAGCATAAGTCATATTAAATCGCCCATCACAACATTTAGCCATGATGGACTACAAATGCTGGCCTTGCCAGCCATGCCCACATCCCATGAAAGACATTTTGTGATCGCAGAGATATTTTAAAATTCTAAATCTATTGCGTGCTGAGAAACTAGTTTAGTTTTAGTTTATTTATTAGTATCACAAGTACGCTTACATTAACACTGCAATGAAGTCCCCCAGTCGCCACACTCTGGTGCCTGTTCGGGTACCATAACATCATAAGACCATAAGACATAGGAGCAGAATTAGGCCACTCGACTCATCGAGTCTGCTCTGCCATTCAATCATGGCTGATATTTTTCTCATCCCCATTCTCCTGCCTTTTCTCCATAACCCCTGATCCCCTTGTTAATCAAGAACCTATCTACCTCCATCTTAAAGACATTCAATGACCTGGCCTCCACAGCCTTCTGCGGAAAAGAGTTCCATGGATTCACCACTCTCTGGCTGAAGAAATTCCTCATCTCTGTTTTAAAGGATCATCCCTTTAGTCTGAGGTTATGTCTGAAGGTACACTGAGGGAGAATTTAGCATGGCCAATCCACCTCACCTGCACAGCTTTCGGACTGTGGGAGGAAACCAGAGTACCTAGAGGAAACCCACGCAGACACGGGGAGGACATGCAGTCACCCAAGCTGGGAATCGAACCCGGGTCCTTGGCACTGTGAGGCAGCAGTCCTAACCACTGTTAAGTTTAAGTTTAAAGTTTATTTATTAGTGCTGCAAGTAGGCTTGCATTAACTTTGCAATGAAGTTACTGTGAAAATCCCCTAGTGGCCACATTCTGGCACCTGTTCGGGTACACTGAGGGAGAATTTAGCACGGCCAATGCACCAAACCCACACATTTTTCGGACTGTGTGAGGAAACCGGAGCACCCGGAGGAAACCCACGCAGACACGGGGAGAACGTGCAGACTCCGCACAGACAGTGACCCAAGCCGGGAATCGAACCCGGGTCCCTGGCGCTGTGAGGCAGCAGTGCTAACCACTGTGCCACCCACGGCGGGGGTCAATGACGGAGGTTTGAGCTGGGCATAACATTTTCTGGTGGGCTCTCCAGCATCCTCTCCTTTTCTTGGCATTCCTCAGCAGGAACCCGGATCTTTTCCTTCAATTCGCTACATGCCTTGTGAAGAATCACTGCTTACACTGTTAAACCAGAGGTAAACTGAAACAGCTGTTTCTCCGCAGAGCCAAATAAAACCCTGGATTCTCAGAGCTCTTTATCATGCACAGCAGTGTAAGGAATTCTATCTCGAATAATGAGTCCCTGGAGTCGACAGTCAGAAAATGAACTGATACATCTTCCTTGTGACCAATTCATATGCTACAAATTAAAGCCTGTATCACTGGAGGTTTAATTACAAAATATCAGTGCTTTCACACATCATTTCATATTTAGCCTGCATGGAATCGAAAACGTACCCAAACGGGGCTTGTGCATTGAGAGGTTTTGAAATCAGCCCAGCGAGGACTCGATGAGGCCCGAGGACAAGAGGCAGTTCGAAGCTGGTGTGCTTAAAGGGGTTGAAGGATCTGATGCTCTTCATGGTTTGAGGTACAGATTGAGTCACAGCGACCGTGTCGCTGGCTACAAGTTTCCTGTCAAGTTCTTGTTTGAAAGGATGTGGAGGGAATACATCAGAGTTAATGGCGAACAATAATAAATACCGCCGCGAGCACATGGGAGTGTATAATTCAGGAGCATGCGAGTCACCAGTGGATCAAGATGTGCGGGTTAGGTTGATTGGCCATGCTTAAATTGACCCTAGTATCAGGGGGATTAGCAGGGTAATTGTGTGGGGTTGCAGGAGTGGGGGCCTGGGTGGGATTGTTGTCAGTGCAGACTCGATGGGCTGAATGGCCTCCTTCTGCACTGTAGGGATGCTATGATCATGGTCTTGCTCACATGTGGACATATTTATCATTCCACACTGAAGGCCCCGGCATCTTATATCTAGACCAAACCATTGGGTATTTATACTAATATCACAAATGTAGAGCGTGGAATGGTGCCTCATATGCGACTTGCACCTGGTCTAGAGATGTAACCGTTGCCATCGCAAACCTACACTGTTAGTGGGAGGAAACTCCAAGCCCTGCTCACGTACCCTCAGCCAAATATGAAATGATAATCATAAACCAATTAGAATGGAGCCTTCCATTGATTCAGTTGTGTTGCGGTTGACAAGGAGTATTCATTCCCTCAACTTGTTCTTTAACTTCCATGGCAGGGCCCACCCCTAATTGTCCATAAACTGAGCCCTTCAGAGGAGAGTTAAGAGTCACTCATATTGCTGTGGGTTTGGAGTCACATTGTAGGGCAGACCGGGTAAAGGTGGCAGATTTCCTTTAGTGAACCAAGTGGGTTTTTAACGACAATCAATAATAGTTTTGAGGCCACCACTGCTGTAACAAGCTTCACATTGCAGGTTAAATTGGACTTAAATTGCACAGCGGTCATGGTGAGATTTGAACACATGCCCCAAGGGTAACAGCCTGGAGCCTCTGAAGTACTACAGCAGTGGCATTGCCACAACACCACTAATTATAAATGCTGGGTACACATCTCCAGAGTCATTAAACTTTTAAATTTTATATCAATTGGCTGAAACATGGGATCATGGACACCAAATTATGTTTTCTTTAAGTTGCTATTTTAAATATAGGGGTGGTTTAGGGTTACTGATGTCTCACTTTGAAGCAGCCACTGCAGTATGACTTGATAAGGGGCAGATTGGAAGCTGGAATCATTATCAGAGCTCATAACGTTCAGGGCTACGGGTCAAGTGCTGGCAGATGTGATTAGGTGGGAGTTCAGGTGTTTCTAATGTGTCGGTGCAGACTTGATGGGCCGAAGGGCCTCTCCTGGGATAAGCCCAATTGCTCCATATGATTCTATGATTCTATCTCCGCTGGTGGCGGTGAGATTGGGAGAGGAACACCTTAGCTCAACCCATTGCAGGCATCAATGTCTTTACCTTTGTTTCTTTAATCCTTTAGTGTGTGGGGTTGAACATCTTGAGCTACTTCAAGTCCTTCAAAGGGGCAGTGAGCAGGACTGAGGTGAAGATATGCCTACTCCTCGCAATAGGTTAAAATCCCAAACCACTTTTTACAGGCCTCAGCCGAAATGGAGTCGGGGGATGAATGTTCGATGAGGACAGGAGTGACTCTGCAAATAGCCTCCCAATGTTCACGTATGATGAATGGATATTTGGGTGATGTACAGGGGGACTTTTGAACTGTAGGGCAGTTAGGCTTAAAGGAAAAAGATTTTGCATTCATGTAGCGCGTTTTACAGCCTGACACTGAGGGGTGTGCCCTCTGGAGGTTGACTGTCTGGGGCAGCATTGGATGAGAATGAGGTGAAACACAAAGCTCAACTGGAGAACAGAGATCCCAGGGACCAGCAGATCCCTCAGCACGAAAGTCCACCGTCTTCATCTACAGCGGACTGCCATGCCAGAACGGGACTCCTGAGTCACACCTGGCAATGTTTAACACAGAGGTGGCCACTATGGTGCAAACCATCCTCTCACATAACAAAACACTGCTAAGAACAACCTCAGGATTTCTCAAAGTACCTCTCAAGATACTCACTATTGTAATGTTGGAATCGGAGCAGTTAATTTGTACACAGCAAGCTCCCACAAACAGCAATGTGCCAGAAATTGGCAGGGAGCTGTATAAATTATTTAGGTGAGGATTTAAATCTCAGTAGTGGGCCCAGGACTGAAGTCTCAAGGCCCGCTAGCCTGTTCTGGAACTCAAAATCTCTTTCTGAAAGCTTCAAGACTGACCACAACCATTATAGCAAATATATTTATGGTTACTAAGTGCATTTAACGTGGAGTTTTAAGTCTGTAAGAGAATGTTGCTTAGTTGGAACTGAAACATGATAAGCTGGAAATTAAAGAGTTGTTTCCTTTCATTGTTTAACTATTGTTCAACTGTTAGGAGTTAAGCTGCTTCATTTTGTTAGCGTTATACTTAAACTCTGTTATTAAATAAAGTTTGTTCTTACCATAGAAGATTCCAATTTGTCAGTGGAATTACTCCTGGAGGGAAGCATCCCATCCTCACATTTATACCAAAGTAGACAAATTGTTGGGGTCCAACTGGAAAATTGTTCCACTGGAAAATTATGAAGAGGAGCAAAATGAATTTAACATCACTCGGAACAAACTGAAGAGTCAGTTAGCAGAGAAGACTCAGCAACGTTCCTTATCCCAGGAGCAAGCTAAAAGCCACAAAAAAAAGACTGAGGAGCCAGATTTTTCCAGCCCCCCTTTTTGGCGCTGCAGCGGAAGAACCATTGAATTCTACATTCACATTGATGGGACCGGAAGATCACATTGGGGTGAAGGGCTAGAAAATTCTGATCGAAGTCTCAGACATGCTGAGAACCATTCGCCGGAATTCTACTGTCCCGCCTGCCACGGATTTGGAGCGGGCGAGGGACGGACAACAGGAATGTCCGTTGACCTCGGGCGGGAATTTACGGGTCTTGCTCGAGCGAGGCCATAAAGTCCCGCTCATTGAGTTGAATGAAAGATGTTTGGCTGAGATTGTGAAACAAGTTCCATTTGCGAAAGGTATACGTCCAACGAAAACATGGCAGACACTACGGAAAAAGAAAATTCAAATCCACTCTAAAAATAAATGGAGTGTACATTGCCGAGGAAGGAACAGAACAAATCCACCGTGTCCGTTAAAGGAAAAGGGTGATAAATAGAGAGTAAAAAGTTAAAGTTTATTTATTAGTCATGAGTAGGTTTACATTGACACTGTAATGAAGCTACTGTGAAAATCCCCTAGTCGCCACACTCCGGCGCCTGTTCGGGTACACTGAGGGAGAATTTAGCATGGCCAATGCACCTAACCAGACTGTGGGACGAAACCAGAGCACCTGGAGGAAACCCACGCAGACACAGGGAGAATGTGCAAACTCCACACAGGCAGTGACCCAAGCTGGGAATCGAATCCGGGTCCCTGGCGCTGTGAGGTTACTAAGGCCCCAACTCAAAAATAAAAAAAATTAAAGTAACACAACTCATAAATGAATCAAATGGAGATAATGAAGTCGCAGAAACATAGAATATGATCTTCCTCCTGTTTGTCACTGGAAGGGTTCTTCAGCTACCCACAGTGCAGTCAAGATAACTGAGTTGACTTCTCCCAGAATCCTCTTCTGCGCCTCTGCTGGATGACCTTCCTCCTGTTGGTCATTGGACGAGTTCCATTACCATTCCTCCAAATGTGACAAACTAAAATGTGGAAGAGCTGTCAAGACCGTCTGAATTTATAGCCAGAGCCTTGAATTGGGAGAGGAGGAGTCACAAGTAACAACTGTACTGCAAAGAGTTACGCTCCATTGGAAGAGAGGTTTGTGGTGATATAAACAGGGCCTAGTTTTAAGGCTGATAAAATTGGATATCCTAAATTAAAGAATTGGGCACATTGAAATCAAACACAGTCAAACCGCAGGCAGGCCAATTGTACAATACACAAATGTGTCTGGGCCTGACCCATCAACCACCCATCAAAGGTCGTTACACTCTACTTGAGACTTAGCAGGAGATCATGGCACCTCATTGAAATGCATCGGTCTATTGTTAGAAGCCCAGATCGGGCCAGACTTTCTGTCACCAAGAGATCCTGTAGAAACCTTACCTGATAACAAGTTTAACAACATGGAGATGGACACCTGGGGGGCGGACCCTGGTGTCCTGTCAGGCAGACATCAAGAAACCCACTGGGTATTGGAACCCCCTCCTGGGACCTCATTGGCCAGAAGCCAGAGAAGTTTCTGGAAAGGCAAGCAGGCTGGGGATAAAGGGACACACTCAGAGGTACACAGCAGCGAAGACTCGACAGGGGAGACAGCCGTGACCATTCGGAAGACTGACCAGAGATTGAAGGAAGGAAGGAAGGAAGGAAGGAAGGAAGGAAGGAAGGAAGGAAGGAAGGAAGGAAGGAAGGAAGGAAGGAAGAAGCGGCCATCGAGACTCATCTTCGTGACGACAGACCAGAGGGACTCAGAGAATCGGGCCTGCAGTTTAACCAAACCATCTTTACGGGTAGTAGACTTGAATCTGGGGTATCCTCTTGTTTTATGTGGGTAATTTAAGGGTTAATAGTGTTATTTAATAAACTTGTTGAATCTTTACTTGTGTTTGTCCTTTGTCCACTTTGCAAATAAGGGCACCGGAGTAAAACCTTGGAGTAAGTAAACTGGTTGAAAGTATCTGAGAATTAACAGGTACAACAGGTTGAAAAGAAAGGGGGATGTTGTATTATCTGCCATTTGTAATGTAAAGGTGCTCGGCAGAGCAAGGGTTAATATGGTATTGGAGAATAGCACTGTCCACGGTATGATGTATAGAGTCACATGATAATAGGTTCAGAGAACACTCCCGAAGTAGCTGGCATGGAGAAGCAGCACCATCCATGACATTAACTGGGATATGTAAATCTTCTGACACAGAGGCAAAAGTGCTACAACTGACACCAGTGGAAAAGCAGGTGCAGAGGAAATAAAGTACACAACTCACTCTGACTTTTAGAAAATAAAATGGTCGAGAGAAGTCTCCTGAAGTGCAAAGTGACTAGAGTGGGGAATATAGTGACAAGGTCGATGTGGATGTTTTTCCTTATTAAAGTTGCTAAATCATCTTTCAATGTTCATATGATCGTGTTTAGATGTCCTGCAGCAATTCACCAAAGATCCTTAGACAGCACCTTCCAAATCCACGACCACTTCCATCTAGAAGGACAAGGCAGCAGATAAATGGGAACACCACAACCTACAAGTTGCCCTCCAAGCCACCCACCATCCTGACATGGAAATATATCGGCGTTCCTTTGCAATCGCTAAGTCAAAATCCTGAAATTCTCTCCCTAACGGCATTGTGGGTCAACCCATAGCACGTGGACTGCAGAGATTCAACAAGGCAGCTCATCACCACCTTCTCAACGGCAACTAGGGATGGGCAATAAATGCTGGCCTGGCCAGCGACGCCCATGTCCCACGAATAAATTTAAAACAAATGAAGGGAAAGATTATTATCGTTTATGGCAGTGACTACATTTCAAAAGTATTTCCGTGGCTGGAGAACACTTTAAGACATCCAGTGGTCGTGAAATTCATGATATAAATGCGGCTTTCTGTCTTAACAATATTTGAGTATTGCTGAAAAAAGACTTGCCGAAGCTTTTCACCTTGCACTCATCAGGTCGCTTCCCAAGAATGCCAATATATGGGGAAAACA
The DNA here is from genome assembly GCF_964213995.1 of Mustelus asterias. Lineage (NCBI taxonomy): Eukaryota > Metazoa > Chordata > Chondrichthyes > Carcharhiniformes > Triakidae > Mustelus > Mustelus asterias. The sequence continues at coordinate 70,550,587 of NC_135820.1, forward strand.
ACAGTTTATACAGGGTGAGAATGTTGCTTGGTTGGCAATTAGGCACAGATTGGTAGTGGATAAAAGCAAATTATTGCGGATGCTGGAATCTGAAACCAAAAGAGAAAATGCGGGAAAATCTCACAAGTCTACTTGACAAACAAAATGAGGCTAATATCACTTGTGGCATTTGACAAACATAGTTTCGCAGTCAGTCACACATTCTCCACAGGTTCAAAAGCAATGCCAGGGGTCAGGTTCCATAATATTAGAATTAAACTGTGTTGTTAATAATGTGAGGCCGTTTACCACGAAAGATTCATGAAATCCCAATGCATTTCCAATTGATCCGATTGATAGACTGAAAATGCTCGGCTAATTAAACGTTGGCTCATTTTGTCATATTTTGTTCCAAGCTGATTCCACCATATATGTCTCCAGCATCTCTGCTATGAGCCGCAAATAACCAGATTATGACTAATAAGCATTCGGGAAGATGGACGACTGTTGAGTTATGCACAGCTGAGTTTTGCTGCAATGCCCCGTTGAACTCGGCGGAGGTGGGTATCAAGTCCTCGCTTAGTGACCGTAACGGGACTCTTTCTTGGCAACTGTCCCTCAGAACAGCGGTGTAACCCGAGACCCTGTCAGTTACCCGAGGAGGCGAGCAGTTAACAAACAGCGTCATTCTCCTGGTGCCTCTCTCAAATCAATCATAAACTTGAGCCCCGTCCAGGTCGTAAATGAACTAGCTGCACCCAGTAACGTTTTAAATTAGCTTTCTTTCTTTCCCCGTAGCTGTTTATTTCTGGGAGCCGGAGGCAAGCGGGCTGCAGGTTATCTGTGCGAGCCATGAGGTCACAGCAAGGCCAGAATGTCCATTTGCTCATGGGCAGTATGTTAAGCCTTGCATTCCTGCTCAACACAGATTAGATTCATCACGTATAATTGGGAAATAGGGTTGCCTGTCAATCAGACATTGTTGGAAATTCAATCTACTGACCAGAATGGCGGGAATTGAGCATCTCAATCACAATTAATCTACCATATGCTTATAAAGTCGGGAGGTGGTACTATATGCCTCCATCTTAGAAGGATAGAACATAGAACATAGAACAGTACAGCACAGAACAGGCCCTTCGGCCCACGTTGTTGTGCCGAGCTTTATCTGAAATAGGAAAAAGGATCTTCTTCAGTCTCTCTCCACTTGTACAGTCAATCGGTAGGTAGGAGTCTCAATCACATGCCAAAGAAGGAAAGGTTTTCCAAGGAATGTTGGCATATTATAAAGGTCCCTGTCTTAGATCATAGAATCGCTACAGTACAGAAGGAGGCCAATCAGCCCATCGAGTCTGCTCCGACCACAATCCCACCCAGGCCCTATTCCCATAACCCCATGCATTTACCCTCGCTAGTCCCCCTGACACTAAGGGGCAATTTAGCACGGCCAATCCACCTAACCCACACATCTTTGTACTGTGGGAGGAAACCGGAGCACCCGGAGGAAACCGGGGAGAATGTGCAAACTCCACACAGACAGTGACCCGAGCCGGGAATCGAACCCGGCTCCCTGGCACTGTGAGGCAGCAGTGCTAACCACTGTGCCACCGCGCCGCCCCTTTTGTCCATACATTTCTTAGAATTTTAGGGATTGAGCCACCGGGAGGGCAATCATCCACCATAAATTCAGTAGAAGAAATTGGGAAAATTGTCCGAGCAGCCATTCATTGGGCTTCTGCCTAAAGAGGGAGATTCGGTGCAATGACCCCCACGCCCTGATCCAACGTCCACCATGCCCCCCACCCTCTACCCCCCATATGTTTTCAAGAAGGAGTTAGATATACGGTCATCCTGGCTCGAAACGTTAGCTCTATTCTCTCTCCACAGATGCTGGCAGACTTGCTGAGATTTTCCAGCATTTTCTGTTTTCCATCCATTGACTCTGTCTACACCGCTGCCTCGGCAAAGCAGCCAGCATAATCAAGGACCCCACACACCCTGGACATTCTCTCTTCCACCTTCTCCCATCGGGAAAAAGATACAAAAGTCTGAGGTCATGTACTAAACGACTCAAGAACAGCTTCTTCCCTGCTGCCATCAGACTTTTTAATGGACCTACCTTGCATTAAGTTGATCTTTCTCTGCACCCTAGCTATGACTGTAACGCTACATTCTGCACTCTCTCCTTTCCTTCTCTATGAACGGTATGCTTTGGCTGTAAAGCACTCAAGAAACAATACTTTTCAATGTATATTAATACACGTGACAAAAATAAATCAAATCAAATCAACTCAAGTCAAAAGATTTAGCTCTTAGGGGGAAGGAGATCACAGGATATGAGGGAGTGGGGGGAGGCGGGATCAGGCTATTGAGTTGGATGCTCAGCCATGATTATAATGAATGGTGCAGCAGGCGCAAAGGGCTGAATGGCCTACTTCTGTTCCTATTTTCTATTATTATCAGTATTAAGTTGGCATTCAACCATCAAGTTTGCCCTTTCTTCAGGCTGTGGTGGACTACAGTTGCGCCTTTGTCCTGTCTGGACCACCGTTGTTGTGTTTGTCATGCCTGGACGCATCCCCTGCCGGCTCCTCCCCTTGTCACCTAGTATAAAGGTGGCTGTTTCCTCCCCCTTGCTCAGTTCGGGTCGGTTATCTGTTAGGATATGTTCCTAGTTCTGTAATGAATAAAAGCCTACAGTTGTATTGGCACGCAAGTAGTCTTTTGCCTAATTGATAGCGCTTCACAGGCCATCTATCCATCCTACCTTGAACTCTACTCTGTTTACTTAATTTTCTGAGGATAAAAAAAATAAGCTGTTTAGTTTCTCCCTAGCCTATCAAAAACAAACCTTAAATATTTATTCATGCCTCATTCCCATTATGTCCTGTTGCATTCCACACATATTTCCCTGCTCCCAAAGCATCTTTCTCCATGGAATATTTAATTACCTCAGTCTATATTTATCCTCATAACTGTCAGTCTCATTGCCAAACCAATAGTTGTACGGTTTAGGACGCAGCAGTAACTGACTTGGCCGAGACTCTCTGTTCCGCACCCCGCTCCGAGGCGGGACAAGTATCTGTTAATCTCTCATTTTGGCTGAGATTTGTAATACTTGTGTCAGATTTGATTCCAACTAGGGCAATCACACAAACAAGAAGTGCTGGAAGTACTCGGCAGGTCAGGCAGGATCTGTGGTGAGAAACAACAGATTTTGACATTTGGGGTCAGTGATCTTTCAGGATCCAGAGTCACCCGTGGCTCAGTTGGCAGCTCTCGATCATCTCGCTCAGAAGCCTGGGGTTCGGCTGCTGCGCCAGAGGCGTGAGCACCAGGCTGGCACTCCTGTGCAATACAATTATGGGGAGGCGATGGCTTAGCATTATTGCTAGACTATTAATCCAGAAACGCCGCTAATATTCTGGGGAACCGGGTTCGAATCCCATCACGGCAGATGGTGGAATTTGAATTCAATTAAAAAAACCTGGAATTAAGAATCTACTGATGACCATGAAACCATTGTTGATTGTCGTAAAAACCCATCTGGTTCACTAATGTCCTTTAGGGAAGGAAATCTGTTGTCCTTACCTGGTCTGGCCTTCACATAACTCCAGAGCCGCAACAATGTGGTTGATTCTCAACTGCTCTCTGAAATGGCCTAGTAAGCCGCTCAGTTCAAGGCTAATCAGGGATGGGCAACAAACGCTGGCCAGCCAGCGACGCACATTAATGAATATAGAGTCATAGAGTCATAGAGGTTTACAGCATGGAAACAGGCCCTTCAGCCCAACTTGTCCATACCGCCCTTTCTTTTTAAACCCCTCGCATTTGGCCCATATCCCTCTATACCCATCTTACCCATGTAACTGTCTAAATGCTTTTTAAAAGACAAAATTGTGCCCGCTTCTACTACTCTGGCTGCTTGTTCCAGACACTCACCACCATCTGTGTGAAAAAATTGCCCCTCTGGACACTTTTGTATCTCTCTCCTCTCACCATAAACCTATGTCCTCTAGTTTTAGACTCCCCTACCTTTGGGAAAAGATATTGACTATCTCGCTGATCTGTGCCCCTCATTGTTTTATAGACCTCTATAAGATCACCCCACAGCCTCCTACGCTCCAGAGAAAAAAGTCCCAGTCTATCCAGCCTCTCCTTATAACTCAATCCATCAAATCCTGGTAGCATCCTAGTAAATCTTTTCTGCACTCCTTCTAGTTTAATAATATCCTTTCTATCATAGGGTGACCAGAATTGCACACAGTATTCTAAGTGTGGCCGTACCAATGTCTTGTACAACTTCAACAAGACATTCTAACTTCTATATTCAATGTTCTGACCGATGAACACAGTAAGAAGTTTAACAACACCACGTTAAAGTCCAACAGGTTTATTTGGTAGCAAAAGCCACACAAGCCGATGACCGATGAAACCAAGCATGCCGAATGCCTTCTTCACCACTCTGTCCATCTGTGACTCCACTTTCAAGGAGCTATGAACATGTACTCCTAGATCTCCCCAAGAATATAAAAGATACAGCATAAGTGCTGTGCTTTCCAGTGAGATGTTAAACCGAGGCCCTACCTACTTTCTCAGATAGATATAAAAGATCACACAATAATATTTTGAAGAGGAGGAGGGTTCTTCCCAGTGGCCTGGAGGATATCCATGCTTCACTCAACAGCATAAAAAAGTATAGATTATTTGGTCACCTTGCTATGTGCAAATTGGCTGCTGTGTCTTTTTGTTGCATGACAACAATGTAGCATCATTAATTGTAAAGTGCTTTAAGATGGCTTGAGGTTGTGAAAGGCGCTACATAAATGCAAGTCTTTCACTGAAGTTCTCTCGGTAAGTCACAGACAGGAAATGTAAACTCTGTTTCTTTCTTCACTGATGCTGCCTGACCTGCTGAATATTTTCTCTTTTTATTTCAGATTTCCAGAATCCGATGGATGCGATTCTCCAAGAGGAAAACCAATGTGCTTTTCTGCCGGAGTGTTTCATGTTGGCACTGGCAACACTAACCAGGTGGTATTCAGCCACCTTTAGTGGTTATAAACATTAAAACGGGAAACAGGCCAGCTAGCCCGGCTTCATAGAGATCAGGGTGCCATCTTTAAAGGGCGCCCCGATCTCAGAGCCATGTTAGAGGCCCCCTCCACCACACCCCCTCCCCACTCCCTCTCCCATAGATATAGCAACCTCCCACTGATAAGGGCTACACCCCCAACCCTTTGCATATACCAGGATTAATCCTGGGAATATTGGGAACAAAAGTTGGCAACATGGCCTCACTGTTCTGTCTCGCATTGTCTGTACCTGTAGAGACTTGATTGCCTGTAAATACAAGTATTCCAACCATTGAGTCAGTGTCTATATATGCCTTGTTTGTGAACCTATCTCGCCACTCACCTGATGAAGGGGAAGCACTCCAAAAGCTCGTGATACCAAATAAACCTGTTGGACTTTAACCTGGTGTTGTTAGACTTCTTACTGTATTCATTTAGAAGACCCTAGCTGATCTTCATCTCAACTCCATTTCCCTACCTTTGCTCCATATCTCTTGAAGCCAAAAATCCATCAAAGAAAGGTTCCTGATCTAAAACGTTAACTCTGTCTCTCTCTCTCTCTCTCCACGGGATGTTGCCAGGCCTGCTGAGAGCAATGATCAATGGTTTAAATGTCCAGCGTTCAATTATGTGAGTCAGGCAACTGATCTATGCTCAGTGTGCTTGACTAGTTAAGTCTGGGTGTGGACTCAGAGCTAAAACGAACAGAAATACCGAGAAGCTAAAGCTGGGATAGGCATGAGTGCAGACATTTTGTGATTGCAAAAACATTTTAAAAGCTCTGTAAAAAGGCCGGTTGCAAACTTAGCAACTAGTATCATCTCTGTATTGATCAGGAGCGCAGGTTTTGGAGAGTCTGAATGTTTAAGGTTATGGGAGGAATACCAATCAAACAGGTTGCTTTGTTTCGAAGGGTGTTGAGTTTATAGATTGTCATTGGAGATGCACACATTATTAGTGTCACAAGTAGGCTTACATTAACACTGCAATGAAGTTACTATGAAAATCCCCTAGTCGCCACACTTCGGCGCCTGTTCATGTACACTGAGGGAGAATTTAGTATGGCTAATGCCTAACTAGCACGTCTTTCAGGTTGTGGGAGGAAACTGGAGCACCCGGAGGAAACACACACAGACACGGGGAGAACGTGCAAACTCCACACAGACAGTGACCCAAGCCGGGAATCGAACCTGGATCCCTGTGAGGCAGCAGCGCTAACCACTGTGCCACCGTGCCGCCAGGTTTCAGGGATCCAGGAGGTGAGATACTCGCCACAGAATTCCCAGCCTCTGACCTGCTCTTGTATTTATTTGGCTAGTCCACTTTAGTTTCTGCTCAATGGCAAACCCCAGGATGTTGATGGTGGGGGGAATTCAGCGATGGATATGCTGTTTAACATCAAGGAGGGATGGTTAGATTCTCCTTGTTGAAGAGGGACCTGATGTTAACAGATGTTACTTGCAATTAATCCCCCAAGCTGATGTAGGGGATCCGGGAGATATATACCAGGATTCTCCCAAAAAAACTCTGAGTGCCAAATTCGTGTAAAAACTGGAGTAACTCCCGCTGGTTTTTTAGGGGATTCTCAAAATGAATCTCCCACATTTTGCGCACAGCAGAATGCCTCGGAGAGATTCACGCTGACAATCCAGGGGCAGGGTCTATTCCCGTTAGAAAGGCCGGCATCGTAGCGCTGAGTGGGCCACGGTGCGTGTGCCGATCTGTCAGCGCTGAGACCGGCGCATGCGCACTGGCCTCACATTGCCGTCCTCCCAACCCCTGACCAGCTTTATCGCTGGCCAGCCCCGTGACCCCCCCAACACTGCCCCTCCGATCCTCACACCCCCCCAAATCATTGGCCTCCCGGACCCTCTCCGGGCCAGCCCCGATGCTCCCTCCCCCGCCCCCCACCCCCCGCCCCCCATCAGCCCTGATCTCCCCGACAACCCCCCCCCACCCCCCTCCCGCCCTAATGTCCAGCCCAGATCAGCCCCTTCCCTTCTTCTGCCACTGATTCACAGTTGCAGTGGGATCCCCCCACCGCCATTGATCTACCCCCCATCGGCCTGCCCCCTTTGGCCCTGCCCCCTTGGCACTGCCCGATGCCAGGACCCCTTAGGGTGACGCAGTGGTTAGCACTGCTGCCTCACAGCGCCAGGGACCCTGTTTAATCCCAGCCTCGGATGACTATGTGGAGTTTGCACGTTCTCCCCGTGTCTGTGTGAGTTTCCTCCGGGTGCCTCCCACAGTTCAAAGATGTGCGGGTTAGGTGGCTTGGCCATGCTAAATTGATACTTAGCGTCAGGGGGATTAGCAGGGTAAATACATGGGATTACGGGGTTAGGGCCTGGTTGGGGACTGTTGTCAATGCAGGTTTGATGGACCAAATAAGTTCAGAAGTTCACAAGATATAGGAGCAGAATTAGGCCATTCGACCCATCGAGTCTGCTCCATCATTCGATCATGGCTGATATGCTCCTCATCCCTATTTTCCTGCCTTCGCCCCATAACCCTTCAACCCATTACCAATTAAAAATCTGTCTAACTCCTCCTTAAATTGACTCACTGTCCCAGCATCCACCGCACTTTGGGACAGCGAATTCCACAGATTCACAAGCCTTTGGGAGAAGTAGTTTCTCCTCAACTCTGTTTTAAATTTGCTGCCCCTTATCCTAAGACTATGACTTCTCGTCCTAGAATGACCCACAAGAGGAAGCATCCGTTCCAGGTCTACTTTATCCAGACCTTTGATCACCTTGTATACCTCAAGTTGATCTCTCCTCCTCCTGGACTGTGGGGATTCTATGAGGTCCCTCCACAAACGCCCAGGAAATTTCCCTCTCCCCCCTGGGTAAACCAAGCAAATCGATGCCCCCCGTGTGAGATGCTAGAACGAGCAAGTCGGCTAACGTTGAGAATCGAGTTTCCTTATGATCAGGAGTCTGCTCCTGTTAGATATTTTGTGTTGTGGACATGCTGGTGTTGGACTGGGGTAAACACAGTAAGGAGTCTAACAACACCAGGTTAAAGTCCAACAGGTTTATTTGGTAGCAAACACCACTAGCTTTCGGAGCACTGCTCCTTCATCAGGTGAGTGGGAGACCTGCTAACAAACAGCAAACAGGGCATATAAAGACACAAACTCAAGTTACAGAATAATGAATAATGATAGTGTGACATGAACGGGCATTTGGCCTCTGATATTCGGTGTGACATGAACGGGCATATGGCCTCTGATATTCGGGTAAGCGTTCTCCAAGGCGGCCTTCACGACACACGACAGCGCAGAGTCGCTGAGCAGAGACTGATAGCCAGGTTCCGCACACATGAGGACGGCCTCAACCGGGATCTTGGGTTTATGTCACACTATCTGTAACCCCGACAACTTGCCTGGACTTGTAAAATCTCACTGGCTGTCCTGCTTGGAGACGATACACATCTCTTTAACCTGTGCTTAATGCTCTCTCCACTCACTTTGCCTGTACCTTTAAGACTTGATTAGCTGTAAAGACTCGCATTCCAATCATTATTCATTATTCTGTAACTTGAGTTTGTGTCTTTATATGCCCTGTTTGCTGTTTGTTAGCAGGTCTCCCACTCACCTGACAAAGGAGCAGTGCTCCGAAAGCTAGTGGCGTTTGCTACTAAATAAACCTGTTGGACTTTAACCTGGTGTTGTTAGGCTCCTTCCAGATATTTTGTGTAACACGCTCCTTTTCGAGGCAGCTGCGATAAGCTGGGAGAAGACACCTGTTTCTCGCAGAGAAGAGCCGCGAAGCAATATATAGAACTATCGGATTTCAGACACCTTTCAACAAAAGCTCACGGCTAATGAAATTCACAGGTGAAGTGGCTGCCCCCACCCCCCCTGCCCCCAAACCACCACCTCCCCCCCCCCTCCCAACAACCTTCCTCCTCCCCTCGCCTTTGCACGTCAGGTTTCAGCCCCATAAGGCAAGGAGTTTAAGCCTATCGCGGGAGTCACTTAACACTGTCATAAACATAACGGCAGCATTCTTTACCCCATGCTGAGCGCTGGCTGCAGAGCGATCACACCACACATGGACTGAAAACCACATGCAAGGATAGTGTGAGACACACAAGACTTTCACCAGAGGAAAAAGTAAACAAACACGCGATTGCGGGGCCTGCTTGAACCATGCCAAAGAAAACCACGTCTCGAAACTCTGTTTTGATTATGGGGTGTGGAGCTTTGGGAGCAGAGAGTGCTTCAGGAGAAGGTTCACTCATCTTTTCCCTCATCCAGCTGTTACCCGTTGTGAACTTGACGATAGAAGTGAGGGGTTCGGACAGGGCGGGGGGGGGGGGGAGCAGTGGGTTGAGAAAATTATGGCTTGCAAGCTACAAGCTAGTCACTACTACATACAAAGGGCAGTGGAAATCTGGGACACTAGCCACAGGGTGGCACAGTGGTTAGCACAGCGGTTAGCACAGCGGTTAGCACAGCGGGCTGATAGCACCAGGTACCCGGGTTCGATTCCCGGCTTGGGTCACTGTCTGTGTGGAGTTTGCACGTTCTTCCCGTGTCTACATGGGTTTCCTCTGGTTGCTCCGGTTTCCTCCCACAGTCCCAAAGACGTGCTGGTTGGGGTGCATTGGCCATGCTAAATTCTCCCTCAGTGTACCCAAACAGGCACTAGAGTGTGGCGATTAGGGGATTTTCACAGTAACTTCATTGCAGTATTAATATCACAGAATCACAGAATACCACAGTGCAGAAGAGACTCTTCAGCCCATCGAGTTTGCTCCAACGCATGAAATGCCCTGACCTGCCCACCTAATCCCACTTGGCCCATAGCCTTGAATGTTATGGCCAAGTACTCATCCAGATACATTTTAAAGGATGTGAGGCAACCCGCCTCCCCCACCCTCCCATACAGTGTATTCCAGACTGTCACCACCCTCTGGGTAAAAACGTTTTTCCTCAAATCCCTCTTAAACCTCCCATCCCTCACTTTTAACTTGTGTCCCCTCGTAACTGACCCTTCAACAAAGGAGAACAGCTATTCCCTGTTCACCCTGTGCACGCCCCTCATAATCTTGAACACCTCGATCAGGTCGCCCCTCAGACTTCTCTGCTCCAGAGAACACAACCCAAGCCTCTCCAACCTCTCTTTTTAACTTAAATGTTCCATCCCAGGCAGCATCCTGGTGAATCTCCTCTTTACCCCTTCCAGTGCGTTCTTGTCCTTCCTATAATGTGGCGACCAGAACTGCACACAGTGCTCCAGCGATGGCCTCACCAAAGTTCTATCCAACTCCATCATGACTTCTCTGCTTTTGTAATCTATACCCCGATTGATAAAGGCGAGTGTCCCGTATGCCTTTTTCACCACCCTATTAACCTGCCTTTCTGCCTTCAGAGATCTATGGACAAACACGTCAAGGTCCCTTTGTTCTTCGGAACTTCCCAGTGTCAGACCTTTCATAGTATATTTCCTTGTCAAATTACTCCTTCCTAAGTGCATCACCTCACACTTTTCAGGGTTAAATTCCATCTGCCACTTATCCGCCCATCTGACCATCTCGTCTATATCTTCCTGTAACCCAAGACACTCAACCTCACTGTTAACCACCCGGCCAATCGTTGTGTCATCGGCAAACTTACTGATCCTACCCCCCACATAGTCATCTATGTCATTTATATAAATGACGAACAATAGGGGGCCCAGCACGGATCCCTGTGGTACGTCACTGGTCACTGGCCTCCAGTCACTAAAGCAGCCGTCTGTCACCACTCTCTGTCTTCTACCACTAAACCAATTATGAATCCACCTTGTCAGATCACCCTGTATCCCATGTGCATTAGCCTTCTTAATAAGTCTCCCATGTGGAACTCTGTCAAAGGCTTTGCTGAAATCCATGTAAACTAAATCAAACGCACTACCCTCATCCACACACTTGGTTACATGCTCAAAAAATTCAATCAAATTTGTTAGGCATGACCTTCCTCTGAGAAAACCATGCTGACTATCCCTGATTAAACCTTGCCTCTCCAAATGGAGAGAGATTCTCTCCTTCAGAATCTTTTCCAGTAGTTTCCCAACCACAGACATGAGACTCACTGGTCTGTAGTTCCCTTGCTTGTCTCTACAACCTTTCTTAAATCGTGGGACCACATAAACTGTTCTCCAGTCCTCTGGCACCTCCCCAGTGATGTGTAGATGCCGGCGTTGGACTGGGCTAAGCACAGTAAGAAGTCTCACAACACCAGGTTAAGGTCCAACAGGTTTATTTGGTAGCACAAGCCACAAGCTTTTGGAGCACTGCCCCTTCATCAGGTGAGTGGGAGTTCTGTTCACAAACAGGGCATATATAGATACAAACTCAATTTACAAGATAATGGTTGGAATGCGAGTCTTTACAGATAATCAAGTCTTAAAGGTACTGACAATGTGAGTGGAGAGAGGGTTCAGCACAGGTTAAAGAGATGTGTATTGTCTCCAGCCAGGACAATTAGTGAGATTTTGCAAGCCCAGGCAAGCTGTGGGGGTTACAGATAGTGTGACATGAACCCAAGATCCTGGTTGAGGCCGTCCTCATGTGTGCGGAACTTGGCTATCAGTTTCTGCTCAGCGATTCTGCGTTGTCATGTGTCGTGAAGGCCGCCTTGGAGAACGCTTACCTGAAGATCCAAGGCTGAATGCCCGTGACTGCTGAAGTGTTCCCCGACTGGAAGGGAACACTCCTGCCTGGTGATTGTCGAGCGGTGTTCATTCATCCGTTGCCGTAGCGTCTGCATGGTTTCCCCAATGTACCATGCCTCGGGACATCCTTTCCTGCAGCGTATCAGGTAGACAACGTTGGTCGAGTTGCAAGAGTATGTACCGTGTACCTGGTGGATGGTGTTCTCACGTGAGATGATGGCATCTGTGTCGATGATCTGGCACGTCTTGCAGACGTTGCTGTGGCAGGGTTGTGTGGTGTCGTGGGCACTGTTCCCCTGAAGGCTGAGTAGTTTGCAGCAAATCACCAGGCAGGAGTGTTCCCTTCCAGTCGAGGAACACTTCAGCAGTCACGGGCATTCAGCCTCTGATCTTCGGGCAAGCGTTCTCCAAGGCGGCCTTCACGACACACGACAACGCAGAATCATTGAGTAAAAACTGATAGCCAAGTTCCGCACACATGAGGACGGCCTCAACCGGGATCTTGGGTTCATGTCACACTATCTGTAACCCCCACAACTTGCCTGGGCTTGCAAGATCTCACTAACTGTCCTGGCTAGAGACAATACGCATCTCTTTAACCTGTGCTTAACCCTCCCTCCACTCACATTGTCTGTACCTTTAAGACTTGATTACCTGTAAAGACTCGCATTCCAACCATTATCTTGTAAATTGAGTTTGTATCTATATATGCCCTGTTTGTAAACAGAACTCCCACTCACCTGATGAAGGGGCAGTGCTCCGAAAGCTTGTGGCTTGTGCTACCACATAAACCTGTTGGATTTTAACCTGGTGTCGTGAGACTCCTTACTGTGTTTACCCCAGAGACCAGGGAGGAATAAAAATTTGTGTCAGAGCCCCTGCAATTTCTTCCCTTGCCTCCCACAACAGCCATGGACACAATTAATTTGGACCTGGAGATTTGTCCACTTTTAAGCCCACCAATACCTCCAATACCTTGTCACTCCCTATGATAATTTGCTCTGGAGCCTCACAGTCTCTCTCCCCGAGTTCCATGAGTATCCCCTCATTCTCATGGGTGAAAACATATGTGAAACGTTCGTTTAACGCCCTACCGATGTCCTCTGCCTCCACCCACAGATTTCCCCCTTGGTCCCTAATGGGCCCTACTCTTTCCCTGGTTATCCTCTTCCCATTGATATACTTATAGGATATCTTAGGATTTTCCCTACTTTTACTAACCAGAGCTTTCTCATAGCCCCTCTTTACTCTTCTAATTGATTTCTTAAGCTCCATCCTGCACTTTCTGTCCTCCACTATTGCCTCCGCAGACTTACTCCCCTTATACTTGTTCAAAGCCTCTCTTCTCCTTCTCATTGTATCCTGAATGTCTCTGGTCATCCGTGGTTCTCTGGGTTTGTTACATCTCCCTATTACCCTAGAGGGAACATGTTGGGCCTGTACCCTCCCCATTTCATCTTTGAACACCATCCCCTGCTCTTCCGTAGATTTCCACACAAGTCGCACAAGACTATCTTAGCCAGATCCTGCCTAATTTTGTTAAAATCTATTCTTCCCCATTTCAAGACCCAATCCAAAGCCTGCTTGTGACACTAACAAATATTAAAAGAAGAAAAGCTATTGAGGATCGAGGGAGAGGAGTGGGGGAGGAGGGGGTGGGGGCTTTGGGGGGGGGTTGAAAGAATTAATTTGGGGTGGCACGATGGCACAGTGGTTAGCACTCTTGCCACATAGCACCAAGAACTTGGGTTCAATTCTGGCCACGGATGTCTGTCTGTGCAGAGTCTGCACGTTCTCCCCGTGTCTGCGTGGGTTTCCTCCGGGTGCTCCGGTTTCCTCCCACAGTCCAAAGATGTGCGGGTTAGGTTGATTGTCCATGCTAAATTGTTTCTTAGTGTCAGGGGACTAGCTAGGGTAAATACCTGGCTTACATGGACAGGGATTGCGTGGGATTGTTGTCAGTGCAGGCTTGATGGGCCGAATGGCCTCTTTCTGAACTGTAGCCATTATGCCCAGATCCATGTCCTTGTCACCACTAAATGAGACTATTCAATGCACTCCTGGCTGGCCTCCAGCTTTCTCCCCTTTACAAACTTGAGGCCATCAAAAACGCTGCCGACCTCTGACCTAACTCACTGCAAGACCGTCCCCGTGCTTGACAACCTAAATTGGCACCCAGCTAAGAAATGTGCTGGTCTTGGAGAGGGTCCAGAGGAGGTTCACAACAACACTCCCGGAAATGAGACTTCTTACTGTGCCCACTCCAGTCCAACGCTGGCATCTCCACATCAAAGTTTCAAGTGTCCAATTTATATGAACCCTTGCAAATTCATGGGTGACGGGTTCAGAGAAGTGTGGGCTCCATGGTGGAAAGGGATTTTTTAAAATATAAACGAAGCACATTTCTTGCAGAGTCCTTTTCTGTTCATCAAAGTTGGAGAGGTTCTATGAAACTTTCAATACGTCCATATAAAATACTTCATTCACATAACCCTCATGTTGTCCTTCTCAGTTAGCTAGGTACTTACCCTAGCTAGTCATTATGGGAGAAATGGCACCAAAGTCAAAAAATGACAAAACAAGACTTCCTCCACTACACGCACAACCCTGATGCAACACAGATGCAGGGAGGATGTTCCCGATGGTAGGGGAGTCCAGAACCAGGGGTCACAGTCTGAGGATTCAGGGTAGACCATTTAGGACGGAGATGAGGAGACATTTCTTCACCCGAAGAGTGATGAGCCTGTGGAATTCATTACCGCAGGAAGTAGCTTGTGCCAAAACATTGAATGTATTCAAGAGGCGGCTGGATATAGCACTTGGGATGAATGGGATCAAAGGTTATGGGGAGAAACCAGGATTAGCCTATTGAGTTGAAAGATCAGCCGTGATCGTGATGAATGGCGGAGCAGGCTCGAAGGGCCAAATGGCCTCCTCCTGCTCCTACCTTCTATATTTCTATGTTTAACCCTGTGATGTCTACCACCTAGAAGGCTAGCAGATACCTGGGAACTCCATCATCTGCAAGTTCCCCTCCAAGTCACACAGCACCCTGAAGTGGAAATATATCTCCATCTATTCATTTTTCCCAGGTCCAAATGGAATTCCTCCCCCCACCCCTCCGCCCCCAACAGCAATGTTGGTCTATCTGCACCAGCGTTCAAGAAGATGGCTCATTACCACCTGGACAAGAGGGATGGACAATAAACGCTGGGTTTGCTGATGATGTCCCCACACAACCAATAAATGGAAAAACAAACTACGGAAAAGTACAAACTAAAGATGGTTGTCAATGAACATTGGAACAAGGGTGCTTCCCTCTTCACCTTTATCCTGAGGTCACTCTTTTCCAGGATATTGTGAGCATATTCCATCACCTGACTAATAATTATCATAGAATCCTACAGTGCAGAAGGAGGCCATTCAGCCCATCGAGTCTGCACCAACCACAATCCCACCCAAGCCCCACCCCCACTAACCCCATGCATTTACCCAAGCTAGCCCCCCCTGACACTAAGGGGCAACTTAGCATGGCCAATCCACCTAACCCGCACATCTTTGGAGTTTGGGAGGAAACCGGAGCACCCGGAGAAAACCCACGCAGACATGGGAAGAATATGCAAACTCTGCACAGACAGTGACCCAAGCCGGGAATCGAACCCAGGACCCTGGCACTGTGAGTCAGCAGTGCTAACCACTGTGCCACCATGCCACCCTATGAAAGATTCCAAAGCGTATTTTTCCTCTGAGTGTCAAGCTGATCATATTTTTATTTCGTGAAATGCCTTTAAAAAGTGGGTTATAATTCCTTGTCAGATTTGTATTATGCAGAATAAAGAATCTGAACCGCGGATTACAGATGAAACAGCCAGCGAATTGACAACTATAAATTAAAGCAATTATCTCTGCAAAATTGTCTCCAGCTGTGACTGCAACGATGAATTTCATTGAATTTTTTATTACCATCTGTTTATTAATAACATAGTTCGCTGATCATAAATTCTGGTGAGCAGAAAAATAAGTCATAATTGGTCGAATGATTGATAAATGATACAGTCTGAGATTTTTCACTTTCAGGTTTCCCTTGGTCTAATTGTGTGGTGTTCCTGGGAGCTTAGCGGGAAGCTTGAGATGTTTTGAGATGTTTATGTTTCTTGCCCGGATTGTATTACAGTTCAACAAAGACTCCGGGCGGGATTTTCCGACCGCGCTCGCCCCAAATCCTGCCCGGGGTCAATGGACCTCGGCATAGTCTGTGTCCCGGCTGCTACCATCCCTGTGGCAGGCGGGACGGGAAAATTCCGCCCTTTTGACTTTTAGCATTATCACGTAAAATTGATAAGTATAATAACTCAGGTAGGTTAGTCTGATTGATCGTGAACAGGAATTATCCAAACTAAACCTAGCCTGCACCGGGCTATTGGTTTTAGAAAGTTCTACAGAAAACACTCAAGAGTGAAGTTAGAATCATAAATGAAGTTATGCTGCGTCTGATCGTGTCAGAGTATCTCAAAGCACTTTGTAGAGCGAATTACGTATAATGATTGTAAGTTAAAGTATTAGTCACAAGCAAGGCTTACATCAACACTGCAATGAAGTTACTGTGAAATTCCCCTAGTCGCCACACTCTGGCGCCTGTTCAGGTCAATGCACCCTAACCAGCACGTCTTTCAGAATGTGGGAGGGAATCGGAGCACCCGGAGGAAACCCACGCAGACACGGGGAAAACATGCCAACTCCACACAGACAGTGACCCGAGGTGGGAATCGAACCCGGGTCCCTGGTGCTGTGAAGCAGCAGTGCTAAGCACTGTGTTACCGTGGCATGTTATGCATTCAGTACAAATACCACTGGCATGACAATCTAGGTGTTATATATCATTATATTGGTATGAAATAGGCACTTTGAATAATTTGAAATTCACCAAAATAATAATTAGTTCAGACAGTGAGATCTAGAAGGGCATCAGCAATGGTTCAGTGTGACTCTCATCTCCGAGTCAGGAGGTTCTAGTTAAAGTCCCAATCCAATTACTTGCGTACAAAACCTAGGCTCTCGGCTCTTTGGCTAAGATCAAGTGTGGTTGTTCCTGGCCTGCACTTGACAGAACTCAATGAGGTTACACTGCAGTTCAGCAATTTTTTAAAAACACACCATCTAGGCCTCCTGGCTAAGGTGAAGCTCCAATAAAGCACTGGAGGGAGTGTGATGCCTGCTCCTATCAGCTTGGATCTTGTTGATCGAACCCAAGACAGGAAATGGGGAGTCTGTCTTGTCAGCTTGGATCTGTAATGCCTCTCTTGTATGGATTTTGATTGGACATAACTAAAAAAAAAAGCCAGGCTCTTTGGTCTGCCCAAAACTTGTTGGTCTTCCAGTGCAAGGAGTTGTCTCCGACTGAGTGTTGCAGACTGGCCCATTCCAAAGCCCAGGACTACGTACTGAGGGAAGCACTAAGACTACGTGCTGAGGGACACACTAAAGCTTGGGGCAGCTGCCACAAAGACGCAATGGGGAAGGTTGCTGTCTAAGACCTTTCACCCACAGTGAGCTGAGTGGAGCAGATCACTGTGAGGCTGAATGACTCACTGGGTGTGTACAGTGAATATCACACATATCTCAGTTGTACTGAAGCACCTCGGAGTGCAACTTTTTCGACGTAGACAACCTTAAAATTAACTTGCAAAACTTGTCAGACCATTGTAAAATGCCGGAAATGTTTCCTTTGAAGCATCTCAAGTTTATTTATTTTATTAGTGTCACAAGTAGGCTTACATTAACACTGCAGTGAAGTTACTGTGAAAATCCCCTAGTCGCCTGTTCGGGTACACCGAGGGAGAATTTAGCATGGCCAATGCACCTAACCAGCACATATTTTGTTCTGTGGGAGGAAACCGGAGCACCCGGAGGAAATGCACGCAGCCACGGGGAGAACATGGAGAATCAACACAGACAGTGACCCAAGCCCGGAATTGAACCAGGGTCCCTGGCGCTGTGAGGCAGCAGTGCTAATCACTGTGCCACCGTGCCGCCCACAACATTACTTGATGTATGTAAAGAACCTGAATATTATTGCTGTTTGTGTAGTGGCCATTTTGGAATACAAAGCACAAGGAAGAACAAAGAACAAAACAAAGTACAGCACTGGAACAGGCCCTTCGGCCCTCCAAGCATGTGTCGATCATGATGCCCTCACTAAACTACCAGGAAAGCTCAAACAGGAAGAGTGAGATACAGGACCAGAGGTCGCCTCACAGATTAGTGTTATATATTTAAGTAGTTGCATGATTGCTTTAAGAGTTGGTCATATGATGGTGATGTCATTAGACTGTTTCACAGGTTGCTGATTAGTTTCAGTTTTTTATATATTCATTCATGGGACATGGGCGTCACTGGCTGGGCCAGCATTTGTTGTCCATCCCTAGTAGCTCAACGGCAGTTGAGAGTCAACCACATTGCTGTGGCTCTGGAGTCACATGTAGGCCAGACCAGGCAAGGACGGCAGATTTCCTTCCCTAAAGGGCATGAGTGAACCAGATGGACAATCTGACAATCGACAATGGTTTCATGGTCATCAGTAGATTCTTAATTCCAGATATTTTTTATTGAATTCAAATTCCACCATCTGCCGTGGCGGGATTCAAATCTGGGTCCCCAGAACATTAGCTAAATTTCTGGATTAATAGTCCAGAGATTATCAGTAATACCACTAGGCCATCTGTTCTGTGCAGTGCAGGGAACATTTCTTTCAATAAAACTGTTGTGTGTCATTTTGAACTTACATGTGCAAACCATGTCTTTTCTTTTTGTTCAGTACCCACAACCCCTAACATAGTTAGGACATTGCAGCTACATAGACTATACAGCACAGAAACAGGCCATTTAGTCCATCTAGTCCATTCTCACCTCTATGTTCCATTCAAGACCACCATCATTCTTCCTGACCTAAAAGGTTAAAGTTTATTTATTTGTCACCAGTAAGGCTTACATTAACACTGCAATGAAATTACTGTGAAATTCTCCTAGTCGCCACAGTCCAGCACCTGTTCGGGTCAATGCACCTAACCAGCAGGTCTTTCAGAATGTGGGAGGAAACCAGAGCACACAGAGGAAACCCACGCAGACACGGGGAGAACGTGCAGACTCCACACAGACAGTGACCCAAGCCAGGAATTGAACCCGGGTCCCTGGCGCTGCAAGGCAACAGTGCTAACCACTGTGCTACTATGTCACCCATGATTCAATCAGCATAACCTTTTATTCCTTTCACTCTCATATGCTTATCTAACTTCCCCTTAAATGTCTCTGTACTATTTACCTCGCCTGCTCCCAATGGTGGCAAAACTCCAGGTTCTCATCACTTGCTGGGTGAAGACATTTCTTCCTGATTCCCCTTTGAATTCTTGACGATGACTTTATATTGATTGCTGTTGGTTTTGCTCATTCTGACACGTGGGAACATTTTCTCTGTGTCTCTTCAATCAAAGCCTTTCATAACTTAAAAGGTCCAATTTGGGTTACACCTCAGAGTTTATTTTCCTTTCCTCTCAGGTATAACTATGAATCACTAATTGCTGTCTGCCTGTCATGAAGTATTAATATAGTCCACTATCCTGTTGCACACTTCAGACACTAAAAAACAACATGGACGTTGTATTTCTATAGTGCGTCTAATGTAGGAAAGCCAAGCAGTTGCCCCATAGGATCTTTGTCAGACAAAAACAATGGAGAAGGGAGAGGTAGGAAGGTGGAGAGTTCGGAGAAGGAATTCCAGAGCTTAACTAAGTGGCTGAAGCCCTTTTGCCCAATTGGACAAACAGAATGAACAACTAAACCTATCGTGTGGCTTAAGTGTTCAAGACTGTTCCCCTTAGATTCAAGGGAATGAAGATGGGGCCAAATTAGTGGAATGCCCAAGGTGGGCGTTACAAAAAGGGTCAGGAGAAAACTGAAACCCTTTCCCTCACTGTCCTCAGTCAGTGTGTTTTTTGAAAAGAAAGATGCATGTGCTTCTTAGACCAGAGTGTTTGCAGTCAATTTAAATAACAGCAGCAAGCTTTAATGAGTTTAAATAAGGAGGATTATTTATTCACACATTCACCCTAAAAATCTGAATGCTACATCATACACACACGCGCATATATGAGAAAGATACAGTTCAAGGCAATAGTGCACTTTTACAAGTTGTAAACAAAATGAATGGTTCATACTGGAAAAACAGTCATTGCAGGCCTGTTGACGGCAATGTTTTGACTCCAAGAGTGTAGTTTAGATGGGTTCAATAGCTCGAATTATATATCAGGGTTATTGCAGGCTTCCCCTCAAAGAGATGGATGTTCAGCAGGTTGTGAATTAGACGCTTGCAGTTTTCCTTGTCAGGATGTCAACTTTCTTTACAAGTGGACTTCGAAGATGTTTACGTCTCCAGGGATAAAAGTGCTACTGCCCAATTCTGCAGCTGGTATTCTGCAGTGGGTGTTCTTGTCGACCACCCAGTTTCGCTCAGGTTCTTAAAGTAATAATAGATTTTGTATCAGAAGCTAGTTTCAGTCAGGTGACCAATCTGAGCAATATTTGTATTACTCACCCAGAATGATTTGAAAGTCCAAAGGCTTTGTTTCGCAATGGACTGTGATTGTGTGTTCTTCACACTGATTTATGATGAACCGGTTCCTTTACAGTTCCCTCCTGTCAAACGTAGAGACATGAAATCTGGAAGGCCTTGGATTTTGAGTTTTGAGTAAACCACAAACAATAACAGGTCCAAATTCCACAGATGGTTTCCATATGGTTACGCCCACTCAACATGCAAAGATACAAATTAGAAGTGTGAGTAGACCACTCGGTCCCTCGAGCCTGCTCCACCATTCAAAAGACCTCATTGTTACCTCAACCCCACATTCCTGCCTATCTGTGATAACTTGTCATTCCCTTGTCAAGCAATAATTTATCTAGCTCTGTCTTAAAAACATTCAAACATTCTGCTTCCAGTGCCTTTTGAGGAAGAGAGTTCCAAAGACTCACCGTCCTCTGAGGGGAAAAAAATCATCTAATTTCTGTCTTAAATGCATGACCTCTTATTTTTAAACAGTGACCCCCCCCCCACAATTCTAGACTCTCCCACAAGAGGAAACATCCTCTCCACGCCCACCCTGTCAAGGCCCCTCAGAATCCTGACGATTTCGATCAAGTCGCCTCCTACTCTTCTAAACTCTAATGAATACAAGCCTAACCTCTCCAACCTTTCCTTGTAAAGACAACCCACCCATGTCTGATATGAGCAAACTTTCTCCGAATTGCTTCTAACGCACTGTTCCTGAGATAAGAAGATCGAGGCTGTACACAGGGGAAGCATTCTGCCCCCTGCGTCCCCCTCTCCTCCCTCCCTCCCTTCCTCCACAGAGTGATTCAATTTGGAACCTTCTGGAGAGATGGTCTGTTTTGAATTTACAGAAGTCTCCTGACATTTGACAGTCATCTTAGTAGCCTGTTCAGTGTCCATTTTTAAAAGGACAGTTCCATACAATTATAAACTGAATGCAGTCCACATTGAAAATTATGAATAGGATAAGCCTTCTCAGGACATGACAGTGGGAAAGGAAAAGGCAACAAAACAGGTGAGAGTGTGATTGAGTGCGTTGGTAGCTGTACAGAGGACCATAAGCAACACAGCAAGACGTTTGAATCGACCATGAACCTCTGGAGCAGGGTTTGGTCCCGTGATTTTTAAAGTTTATTTATTAGTGTCACAAGTAGGCTTACATTAACACTGCAATGAAGTTATTGTGAAAATCCCCTAATCACCACACTCCAGCTCCTGTTCGGGGAAACTGAGGGAGAATTTAGCACGGCTAGTGCACCTAACCAGCACGTCTTTCAGACTGTGGGAGGAAACCGGAGCACCCAGAGGAAACCCACGCAGGCACGGGGAGAATGTGCAGACTCCGTACCGACAGTCACCCAAGCCGGGAATCGAACCTGGGTCCCTGGTGCTGTGAGGCAGCAGTGCCAACCACCATGCCACTAAGCCACCCACAATTTACTGACACTTAATCATTAATACCTCACACAGTAACGTCTAAGTTCCAATGTTTATTTTTAGGTATCAGTAGACCAGAGTAAACTCCACTCATTCTACGTACACATCGTTAGAACATTTGAACTTTTGAAGAAATATTTTAGAATGATTGAACTCTAAACCTTCTGCAAAGCTATGAGAAGCAATATAATTCTTAAAATACCTGTGAACATCACTTCAAATCTATTTGCAATTACCTGGAATAAAGTATCAGCCAAGTATTACTGGCATTATTGTTGACTGTTATTATAGACTCATTCCTGTTAGTAACTAGAGTGTGAATACTATATTTTTATATATATTATATATATACATACAGAAGTATATATATATATATATGTACATATGTAATTAGGGGAACATCCTTGTTGTAGCAATGGTCACTATTGATATATTCTCTGGCTAGAAATTTAGAGACATAGAGTATAATCAGTAGAGAGGACCATTTTTAGGGGAACCTTTGGGAGGCAGCCTGCTGAATGGGCACCCCTGTGTTTGCCATCCAATTACAGACAGCAGGCGGGTTCCAGAGGCAGCAGGAACACAGGCCATTACAGCCCACTCCAATGGAATCCACAGCCCCCCCCACTGTCAGAGCAGTAGGAAAGCTGCAGTGAACAGGATGATGGAGTGGCAGGGAGGCACTGCAGCCAACTATTAGCGTCTGTGAACCACGTTCACTCTACGTGGTCACCGGACATATATGTCCACATGATTTTATCACTCAATGGCAAAGCTGCAATATAGGCGGGCCAACAGCCTTGATGTTTGATGTTGCATGGTGAGCTCTTAGAACAGCCTCAGAAGGTATGAATCTTTGACCTCCAGCTGTGAAGCCCCCCCCCCTCCTCTTCTGACCTAACTGAGAGCAGACACTGCTGGGGGCCAGTGCTTCCTGGGGAGTGTTGAGGTGACGGGGGGGTGTTGAGGTGACAGGGGAGTGTTGAGTGTTGAGGTGATGGGGGAGTGTTGAGGTGACGGGGGAGTGTTGAGGTGACAGGGGAGTGTTGAGGTGACGGGGGGGGGTGTTGAGGTGAGAGGGGGAGTGTTGAGGTGAGAGGGGGAGTGTTGAGGTAATGGTGGAATAGTGAGGTAAGGAGTGTGGAGGCAATGGATAAAAATGGACTACCTGTCCTTCTACTTAGCTACGCACTGCTACTGGTTGGGTGGTTACTGCCACTGGGAGCCTACCTTTGGCAAAAATCATGGTGCTGGGAACGTCAGGGAGCTGAGCTGACCCAACACACTTTTAATGCAGACTATAAGATATAGGAGCAGAATTAGGCCACTCGGCCATCTCCGTCATTCAATCAAACTGATATGATTCTCATCCCCATTCTCTTGCCATCTCCCCATAACCCTTGATCCCCTTGTTGATCAACAACCTATCTATCTCTGATAATGTAATCTAAATTTCTGCATGCACCCCCACGCTCCCCACCTCCCACGGCATCTCCAAAGCTGCCTCCAAGATTCTAGCCCACGACTCAGCGGTAATACGCACAAGTCAGAGAAGGTTGTGGGTTCAAGACCCAATCCAGAGGCCTGAGTGCAAAATCTAGTCTGCCCAATAAACACTTTCAGATAAACGTCAAGATGTCCCTGTCTGTCACAGCAGCTGGATTTTCTTTTTAAAATTCACTCAAGGGACATTTATTGACCATCCCTCAATGCCCTTGAGAAGGTGGTAGTGAGTCGTTGACATGAAGAACTGCAGTTTCTGTAAGATAGGTAGCCCACGGCGCAGTTAAAGAAAAATTTTAACCCAGCAACAATAAAGGATCAGTGAGAGATGTCCAACAAATGGTGTTTGAATTTGGGGGGAAGTTGGAGGTGATGGAGTTCCCATGCACCAATTTCCCCTTTCCTTCTAAATGGCGGAGTTTGTGGGTAAATGATTCTATGGCATTACTTTGAGAGAAGGGTACCAGTGCAATAACCAATATTTATCATTGAATGGCATTCAAGCGGATGTTCAGGTCATTACCACATTGCTGTTTGGCAATATGATAATGACTAGATCAATGTGATAATGACCAGATCACGAGGGAATGGCCTAGTGGTATTATCGCTCAGCTATTAATCCAGAAACTCAGCTAATGTTCCAGGGACCCGGGTTCCAATCCAGCCACGGCAGATAATGAAATTTAAATTCAATAAATAATCATTTGAAATTAAGAATCCACTGATGACCATGAAACCATTGCCAATTGTCAAAAAACCCCATCTGGTTCACTACGAAATCTGCAGTCCTTACCCGGTCTGGCCCACATCTGACTCCAGAGCCGTAGCAATGTGGTTGACTCTCAACTGTCCTCAGGCAACTAGGGATGGGCAATAAATGCTGGCCAGCCAGCAACACCCATGAATGAATAAAAAGATAACCTGAGCCCCAATCTCAATCCCTTCCTTTAGGGAAGGAAATCTACCGTCCTTACCCGGTCTGGCCTACATGTGACTCCAGAGCCACAGCAATGTGGTTGACTCTCAACTGCCTTCTGAAATGTCCTAGCAAGACACTCAGTTGTGTCAATCACTACAAAGTCAAGGGCAACTCAGGGTGGGTAATAAATGCCGGCCAGCCAGCGACGCCCATGTCCCACAAATGTATAAAAGAAATCTTGCTCTGCACAAATTGACTGCAGTGTTTTCAATATTGCAACACTGGCTACATTTTAAATAAATGTTACATTGATTGTAAAGAACTTTAGGTTGTCCTGATGTCACAAAAGATGATATACATCCTTTGCAAGTTTCCTTTTCATTTTAATATTGGAGTTTATTCCATTTAGAATCCCTTTCAATCCAATCCAGGCCCTATCCCCGTAACCCCACCTATTTACCCTGCTGGTCCCCCTGACACTAAGTGGCAATTTAACTTGGCCAATCCACCGAACCCGCACATCTTTGGACTGTGGGAGGAAACCGGAGCACCCAAAGGAAACCCACACAGACATTTGATTTGATTTATTATTGTCACATGTATTAGTATACAGTGAAAAGTATTGTTTCTTGCGCGCCATGCGGACAAAGCATACCGTTCAAGGAGAAGGAAAGGAGAGAGTGCAGAATGCAGTGTTACAGTCATAGCTAGGGTGTAGAGAAAGATCAACTCAATGCGAGGTAGGTCCATTCAAATATCTGAGGGCGGCAGGGAAGAAGCTGTTCTTGAGTCAGTTGGTACGTGACCTCAGGCTTTTGTATCTTTCTCCCGACGGAATAAGGTGGAAGAGAGAGTGTCCAGGGTGCACGGGGTCCCTAATTATGGTGGCTGCTTTGCCGAGGCAGCGGGAAGTGTAGACGGAGTCATTGGGAAATGTGCAAATTCCACATAGCTACCCAAGGCCGGAATTGAACCGGGGTCCCTGCCGCTGTGAGATATCAGTGGCTAACCACTGTGCCACCCCCATTTGTTGACAGTTTTCCTGATCTCAGCAACACACTTTTCGTTAATGGATGTTTCTGTGTACTAAAACCTAAACACTAATTCACACATTCAGGGAAGATTTCCTCTGTGTGATGAGTAGCGGATCCTAAATTCAGTCTTCGGAAAAGGTACTTTGGAGCTTGCCGTAAGTAACACACAGAGGAAATCTTCCCCTCAGATAACAAGTCTTCTTACATCGTTTGCATAACAGGCAGCCAATTATACAGGATTGCTCTCCTAGCAGGGAGCCTCACTCACCAGCTGTGCTTCCACTATTCCCAACCATTAAAATTAATCTGAATGGATGGGAAGGCATTGGGAGTGCGCTCCCAAAAGACAAAGCTCCCCATAGCAACGCACATTCATAAAATTAGCCCTCCCACATCAGAGAGCACCTGGTGCACAGAAGGGACAACATCATTATGTGACTGACAGTCACCAAAGCAGGAAAGGATGCCCGGGGCATTTCCCCTTTTGCAGCGTTGGAATAGTAAAAACTACCTCATCATTAACTACGTCTTTAACTCAAATGTTCTTCTCTAAAGGGCCAATGTCAAGCCATTGACTTCATGAAGCCACATTTGTGTAAATGGTGTAACAGTGATCTTTGATTTATTATTGTCACGCGTATTAGTATACGGTGAAAGTATTGTTTCTTGCACGCTATACAGACAAAGCATCCCATCCGGAGAGAAGGAAAGGAGAGGGTGCAGAATGTAGTGTTACAGTCATAGCTAGGGCGTAGAGAAAAATCAAAGATGATCAGAGATGGATAGGTTCAAAGATCAAAGATTAACAGAGTTAGATAGGTTCTTGATCAATAAGGGGATCAAGGGTTACAGGGAGAAGGCAGGAGAATGGGGATGAGAATCATATCAGCCATGATAGAATGGCAGAGCAGACTTGATGGGCCGAGTGGCTTAATTCTGCTTCTATATTTTATGGTCTTAACTTAATATGAGGTAGGTCCATTCAAAGGTCTGATGCCAGCAGGGAAGAAGCTGTTCTTGAGTCGGTTGGTACGTGTTCTCAGACTTTTGTATCTTTTTCCCGACTGAAGAAGGTGGAAGAGAGAATGTCCAGGGTGAGTGGGGTCCTTAATTATTCTGGCTGCTTTTCCAAGGCAGTGGGAAGTGTCGACAGAGTCAATGGATGAGAGGCTGGTTTGTGAGATGGACTGGGCTGCGTTCACATGATATATGATCGTATATATGGTCATGCATTCGTTAACATTTGAGTGCCAAATTCTCCCTTCTTGCTGGCAGCGGGAGCAGGACGTGCAAGGCCGGAGAATTTTGGCCCATATTTGTAGCGCTTTTCAATGGGCAAAAGCCATGTTGTGACTCTGGAAGGAGTTCTTCAGTCACTGGGTGGTGCTGTTGAAGGGGATCCTTGCAATCATCTTCCCTGTGGCAGATAGTTGGGAGACTCCTCTGTTGTTACTGCAATCGGACTTGTCTCCCTTCTTGAATACAGTCACGGTCGCAGCATTCCTGAGATCCCTTGGCATGTTCGCCTCTTCCCAAATGGAGGATAGGAGGTTGTACAACCGTGCCAGGAGTGTATCTCTGTGTTTCAGAAATTTTCAGGAATTCCATCTCCTTCAGACGCTTTTTTATTTTGCAACTGTCGAGTTTCGATTTCATTCCGGACCAGGGTAGCAGCAAGACTGAGCCGGGTGGGGCACTGAGGAATGGAGTTGAGGGCTTTTAAGATGAACACAAAGGCTCAGTTGAACCTCCAACTGCTTCATGATGACATGCAAGACGTAATCCTCACCAATGGAATGACCATGGACATCATCTCGGCTGAGGCATTCTACAAGATGCACACAAATGATATGAGGAACATGGGCCTATCATTAAACATCTGGAAAAGGTCATTTTCCAACCAGCTGCCACCCCCTCCCCCCACCCCATTGATTAAGACCAACGGCGAGGTCCTGGAAAATGTGGACCATCTTTTGGAAGCCTTCACTTCATGAAGACAGACAGAGACAACAAAATTCACCATCACCTCCTGTGTGCAAGCTCAGCCTTTGAGGTAAAGAGTATTTGAGGACCAGGATCTCAAACCCGAGGCTAACATCATGGTTTCCTGAACAGCTCTTGTCAGCTTCAGAGACTTGGACAACCTAGGGCTGTCACCTCAAAGAACTGGAGAGGTACCATCAGCAGTGCTTTTGCAAGCTCCTTCAATCTAGTGGCAAGAAAGGTGCTCCATCAGCTGTGACCTCTCCCAAACTAACATGCCCAGTTTTGAGAGAAAATGCTGAAAAATCTCAGCAGGGTCTGGCAGCATCTGTAAGGAGAGAAAAGAGCTGACGTTTCGAATCCAGATGACCCTTTGTCAAAGCTAAAAGTCATGGGAAGTGGGAGACATTTCTTCAAGTCATGGAGTCAGTAAGAAAGGAATAGTTTTGGTGATTTTTCTTTAAATGGTTGAATATTTTTACAACTCTTAATGTTAGTGCTTGAGATCGACTATTACTATCGAGAGTTCCTGTTACATAATACACATCTTTCATTCATGACGAAGTGAGTATAAATCTCCCTGCCTGCACAATCGCCAAAAACTTCCAGTCTCGTCCACGACTGGGATTCTCCGGTGCCGCTGCAGTGATTGGAGTTTTGGCTGAGTGCCAAATTCTCCGTTCTCACTGGTACAGATGAGATCAGAGAATCCCGCCCAGTAAGTCTCTAGATTGAACCAGAGTGGCCTTTCAAACTGCAATTTCCCCCACTGTCCCACCTGCCCAAACATTCATTGCAGAGAATCAGAGGAGGTGGCAGCACGCTTGGGCGATTCAATCCACAGTGCCTGCGCCACTTCTGTACGAGAGCTGGGGGTTCCAAATCCTGGAAATGCCCACCAAACAGCTACGCGGGAACCTACTCACAACACGGACTGCTGTGGCTTGAGAAGAAGGCTCACCATCATAAAGACATAGAAACTAGAAGAAGAGTAGGCCATTCGGCCCTTCAAGCCTGCTCCTCCATTCATTTTAATCATGGCTGATCATCGAATTCAATATCCTGATCCCTCCTTCCCCCCCCCATATCCCTTGATCCCTTTAGCCCCAAGAGCTATATCGAATTTCTTCTTGAAATCACACAATGTTTTGGCCTCAACTACATTCTGTGGTAGCAAATTCCACACATTCACCACCCTCTGGATAAAAAAATGTCTCCTCACCCCAATCCTAAAAGATTTATCCCTTATCCTCAAACAATGACCCCTAGTTCTGGGCTCTCCCACCATCAAGAACATTCTTTCTGAATCTACCTTGTCTAATCCTTTTAGAATTTTATAAGTTTCTGTGAGATCCCCTCTCACTCTTCTAAACTTCAATAAAGCAATCCTAGCCGACGTAGTCTCTCCTCATATGACAAACCTGCCATCCCAGGGATCAGTCTGGTAAACCTTCGCTGCACTCCCTCTATAGCAAGGACAGCGTTCCTTAGATAAGGACACCAAAATGGCACACAATACTCCAGGTACTGCCTCACCAATGCCCTATACAATTACAGCAAAACATCCCTATCGCTATTCTGAAATCCTCTTGCTACGAAGGCCTCCATACCATTTGCCTTCTTTAGTGCCTGCGCGCTTACCACTTAGTCATAGAGGTTTACACATAGAAACAGGCTCTTCGGCCCAACTTTTCCATGCTGCCCTTTTTTTTAAACCACTAAGCTATTCCCAATTGCCCATGTTTGGCCCTTATCCCTCTTATAACCACCTTACCCATGTAACTGTCTAAATGCTTTTTAAAAGACAAAATTGTACCCGCCTCTACTCCTACCTCTGCTAGCTTGTTCCAGACACTCACCACCCGAGATGTGAAAAAACCTTTGCAAAAACAGATAGGGATGAAACAATTAATGCCAGCCTTGCTAGCAATGCTCACATCCCAAGGATTAATTTTTTTTAAATAAACTCCTTCCACTGTCGTGCTCCCCCTCAGCCCTGTCTAGAAACATTCCTTTAAACATTTACCTTCCAAATGGCACTGCTGCCTCACAGCGCCAGGGACCTGGGTTCAATTCCAGCCTCGGGTCATTGTCTGTGAGGAGTTTGTACGTTCTCCCCATGTCTGCGTGGGTTTCCTCCGGGTGCTCCGGTTTCCTCCCACAGTCCAAAGATGTGCGAGTTAGGTGGATTGGCCATGCTAAATTGCCCCTTAGTGTCAGGTGGATTAGCAGGGTAAATGTGTGGGGTCACGGGAATAGGTTCTGGGTGGGATTGTGGTCGGTACAGATTAGATGGGCCGAATGACCTCCTTCTGTACTACAGGAATTCTATGATTCAAATGACCAACACGGCAGGTGTAAAATTCAGTCAGAGCCGATTCTGCAAGTGTTTAATATGCCCGGTAAGTTATGGCTTTAAGAATCAGTGCCTGTTTTTCTGACTATTTGATGGAACTTAAATAAAAAGACTGCCCTTGCTGTGTGCATGAAATTACCAGGAAAATGTTTTTTTTAAGGTCAAATACAGACCCTTGTGTGAACCAAAGCACTTGTTCAACAGCAGAAACCTATTGCGAGTGACAAGCAAAGCTGAAAATGGATTGACTGCTGCATTCACAATGTGCCCTGTAATAAATTGAGAAACACAATCACAATGAAGGAAGCCTTTTTAATTATTTAAACAAAAAACTCAAATTAGCACCAGTGATTTATATCTAGGGTTCGAGCTCAGGCAAAGCAGAGAGATGCCACAAAGGGGAACTGCAAAGGTACAGTGGGAGACTCAATATACTGTTCGGAATACCACTCAGTACGGCCACTGTTTAACAGCCTTGCTATTCACTGTCCAAGCTTTAGATGGAAAATGTAACTCAAATATATACGCAGCAAAAACACACAATAGCTACGAAGCAATGATTCAAGGTTTCAGCCCTGGCTCGGACCCAGAAGATTTCAGTCCCATCCCATAGATTTGTGCATGCAATCTAGTCTGACACTTCAATACCATACTGAGGGAGTGCTGCATTGTTGGAGTTGTCAGATGAAACATTGGCTGCCACGTTTCCTGCATTACAACAGGGGCAATTTAGCATGGCCAATCCACCTAACCTGCACATCTTTGGACTGTGGGAGGAAACCGGAGCACCCGGAGGAAACCCACGCAGACACGTGGAGAATGTGCAAACTCCACACAGACAGTGACCCAAGGCTGGGTTCGAACCTGGGTCCCTGGCACTGTGAGGCAGCAAAGCTAACTACTGTGCCACCGCTTCTGGTATTTAAAAAGCAATGATGTTGTCTGATTAAATATAAGGAAGACCAAAGTCATGGCCTTTGATCCCTGCCACAAAATGTCCCCTTCTCCCTTGTGACTATCTGAGATTGAAATTGGACTGTCTGCAACCTGCCTTTCAATATGACCCTGAGCTGACCTTCCATATCAATGCTGTTTCTGTCACCAGAACCATCGAAGTCCAACTCCATAACATCACCCGTCTCCTTCCAGCTTGTCTACTGCTGAGACCCTCATCCATGCCTTTGTTATCTCTGGTTTCCACTATCCCAATGCTCTCCCGGTCAGTCTCCCATCTTGTACTCTCCATAAACATGAGCTGTCTGAATACTGACTCACATCCTGTGCAGCACTCACTGGCCTTCGTTGGTCCCTGGTCTGGCAGAGATTCAATTACAAAAAGCTCACACTTGTTTCAAAATTCTTCCATGCTCAGTCCACACACCCCTCCCCAATGTCTGCAACCTCTTCCAGCCTTACAACCCTCTGAAAACACTCCATCCTCCAACCCTGGCCCCTTGCCCATTCCCAACTTTGATCTCCACCATTAGTGGCCATGTTTTCAGCTGATTCGACTCCGAGCTCGGAAATTCCCACCCTAGACCACTCCACTTCATGACATTTCTCTTTGCCATGAAGGTGCTCCCTAAAATCTAGATCTTAGGAGAGGCAATGGTCTAGTGGTATCATCACTAGATTATTAATCCAGAAACTCGGGTAATAATCTGGAGACCCAGGTTCTATTCCCACTGTGGCAGATGGTGGAATTTGAAGTCAATAAAAAATATCTGGAACTAAGAATCTACTGATGACTATGAAACCATTGTCGATTGTCGGGAAAAACCCATCTGGTTCACTAATGTCCTTTAGGGAAGGAAATCTGCCGTCCTTACCTGGTCTGGCCTACATGTGACTCCAGAGCCACAGCACTGTGGTTGACACTCAACTGCCCTCAGGCAACTAGGGATGGGCAATAAATGCTGGCCAGCCAGTGACACCCATTTCTTACGAATGAATAAAAGAAAGCATTTAGTCACCTACACCCAATATCTCCTTATGTGGCGACATGTCAAGTTTTGTTTGACCATTGCTGCTGTGAACCACCTTGGGAAGATTTATTGCATTGATGGCGCTATTCAATTCAAGAAGTTGTTGTACAGAACTGCCTGTTACAATTCCATTCAGAAAAAAAAAACTAAAGTCAGTTGAAAATTTAGCAACTTTCACAAAGTATTAATGGTTGAATCCGTCAGGAAAATCCAAGTACTGGAATGTGTGGCATGAGAAGTATTCTATTCCGATGTCTGTCACTCCAGTGATGCAGTAACACCACATGCCTTTTGCCAGCAATGCTGAGACCAGGCACTGGAACTACTTCTCTCAAAGCCCTCCTTTCAGAAGACAGAGAGCTCCCTCTAGCACTCGGAACACACATAGCAAAGCAACTCCGCTACCTCTTGTGTCTTTACGCATTCAGCTTTTCACTTCCAGCGTTGAGAGCCACTCGGGATTTTCTGCATTCCATACAGTCCTCTTTTTCCCTTCACTAATCTTCCCTCTGAACTTATTCCCTTATCCCTACTCTCTCAGGCATTGGCTCCTTCTGGGGGGAAAGGAAGAATGATTTTTTTTATTTTATTTATGCAGTGCTTTTCACAACCTCAGGATTGTCCCAAAGTGTTTTGCAGCCAATTAAGGAGCGTTTGAAGTGTAGTCTCTGTTGTAATATAAAGAGCACGGCAGCCAATTTGCATACACAGCAAGATCCCAAAATCAACAATGTCATAATGGCTAGACCATCTGGTGATAATGGTTAAAGGGTAACTATTGGTCAGAATTCCCCCGCACCCACCCCCCAACTCTGCAACAACAATCATTTGCATTTACGTAGCACCATGTCGTGAGGGCTAACTGGTGAGTAGGTAAGTTCACGTGAGGCCGGACAATGCTGCCCAGGATCCGCTAATGAGATGCAAACGTCTTCCTGGGCGCCAAGCTGAAGTCGCCGGCAAAACAGGGCCAGGAGGGTGGCAGTGAGAAACTGGAGGGTCAGAGTGAAGGGGGAGCTGGTCAAGCAATGGAGATGGAAACGCCCCCGAGATGTGAGTGAGCGGAAGCCCCTGGATTACCTGGAGAACTGGCTGCTTCCAGGACAGGGTGGATAATGGGTGAGGGAAAGTTCTAAAGTTAGGCGGCTGGGACACCAACCTGACTCTCTCTCTCTCTCATTCAGCACAGCAGACCAATGGAGATCATAGAATCCCTACAGTACAGAAAGAGGCCATTCGGCCCATCGGGTCTGCACCGACCACAATCCCACCCAGGCCCTACCCCAATATCCCTACATATTTATCCACTAATCCCTCTAACCTACGTATCTCAGGACACTAAGGGCAATTTTTAGCATGGCCAATCAACCTAACCCGCACATCTTTGGACTGTGGGAGGAAACCAGAGCACCCGGAGGAAACCCACGCAGACATGAGGAGAATGTGCAAACTCCACCCAGACAGTGACCCAAGCCGGGAATCGAACCCAGGTCCCTGGAGTTGTGAAGCAGCAGTGCTAACCACTGTGCTACCGTGAGATGGGTAAGTAGCCAGTGGAACTGGCAATTCTGATAATGATGTGGAGATGCCGGCGTTGGACTGGGGTAAACACAGTAAGAAGTTTAACAACACCAGGTTAAAGTCCAACAGGTTTATTTGGTAGCAAAAGCCACACAAGCTTTCGAAGCTCTAAGCCCCTTCTTCAGGTGAGTGGGAATTCTGTTCACAAACAGAACTTATAAAGACACAGACTCAATTTACATGAATAATGGTTGGAATGCGAATACTTACAACTAATCCAGTCTTTAAGAAACAAAACAATGGGAGTGGAGAGAGCATCAAGACAGGCTAAAAAGATGTGTATTGTCTCCAGACAAGACAGCCAGTGAAACTCTGCAGGTCCACGCAACTGTGGGAGTTACAAATAGTGTGACATGAACCCAATATCCCGGTTGAGGCCGTCCTTGTGTGTGCGGAACTTGGCTATCAGTTTCTGCTCAGCGACTCTGCGCTGTCGTGTGTGGTGAAGGCCGCCTTGGAGAACGCTTACCCGAATATCAGAGGCCGAATGCCCGTGACCGCTGAAGTGCTCCCCAACAGGAAGAGAACAGTCTTGCCAGGTACCAGGTACACGGTACACCAGGTACACGGTACCTACTCTTGCAACTCGGCCAACGTTGTCTACCTGATACGCTGCAAGAAAGGATGTCCCGAGGCATGGTACATTGGGGAAACTATGCAGACGCTGCGACAACGGATGAATGAACACCGCTCGACAATCACCAGGCAAGACTGTTCTCTTCCTGTTGGGGAGCACTTCAGCGGTCACGGGCATTCGGCCTCTGATATTCGGGTAAGCGTTCTCCAAGGCGGCCTTCACCACACACGACAGCGCAGAGTTGCTGAGCAGAAACTGATAGCCAAGTTCCGCACACACAAGGACGGCCTCAACCGGGATATTGGGTTCATGTCACACTATTTGTAACTCCCACAGTTGCGTGGACCTGCAGAGTTTCACTGGCTGTCTTGTCTGGAGACAATACACATCTTTTTAGCCTGTCTTGATGCTCTCTCCACTCCCATTGTTTTGTTTCTTAAAGACTTGATTAGTTGTAAGTATTCGCATTCCAACCATTATTCATGTAAATTGAGTCTGTGTCTTTATATGCTCTGTTTGTGAACAGAATTCCCACTCACCTGAAGAAGGGGCTTAGAGCTCCGAAAGCTTGTGTGGCTTTTGCTATTGGGCAGTGCATTGGGCTCCTCAAGACACACTTCTGCAGCCTCAATAGGTCTAATGGGGCTCTACTGTACAGTCCTCAGAGGGTCTCCCGAAACGTGGTGATCTGCTGTGCCCGACATAACTTTGCACTGCAGCCCCGCTGGGGGGTTCAGATTGGCTGGTCACACCCAGACTCTCATGGGTGGAAGGCTCCGGGATGTGCTTCAGCAGGTCCTGCTCTCTCCCGGTGCTCATGGGCCCTGGGTTACTCCATGGAACAGAGGGGCAGCTGGAGTGAGCTCATTTGGCCTGGCCAGTCCTGGTGGCCCGCCATTGCTTGGACCATGGTGCTGAACCCCTCAGCCAAGATCCTCAGGGACTGAGACATACCTCAGCAGTCATGGATCTGACAACTTGCCCCAGGCTTTCCAGTCTGGCCGCCACCCTTGCAGGGTTGGCCTGGATGCCACGCATTGCCGGCAACATCTCCTGTGACAGAAGGCTTTGGGATTCCTCCATTGGGTTCTGCACTCGCAGGGGTGTCGCTGACACCCCCTCCTGATATTCCCGGCTCAGGCTTTGCATCTCCAACAGCTGAGGGGCAAACGTGTCCAGAAGCAAGGCAGCTGGCTGGGACAAAGTTGAATCCTGCGATCCTGTAGATCTCCGATGATCCGATTCCTGGGACATTCCTATCTCCATCTGATGTACATCAGAAGCAGTGCAGTGAGCATCACAGTCCTGGTGAACAGTGAAGCATCGAAACATAGATACTGGAAGCTGGAGAAGGCCATTCGGCCCTTCGAGCCTGCTGCGCCATTCATTTTGATCATGGCTGATCATTGAATTCAATATCCTGATTCCCCCCTTCCCTCCATATCCCTTGATCCCTTTAGCCCCAAGATTGATATCTTATTTCTTCTTGAAATCTGACAACGTTTTGACCTCAACTACTTTCTGTGGTAGTGAATTCACACATTTACCCCTCTCTGGGTGAAGAAATTTCTCCTCATCTCAGTTCTAAAAGGTTTACCCCTTATCCTCAAACTATGACTCCTCGTTCTGGACTCCCCCACCATCGGGAACATTCTTTCTGAATCTACCCTGTCTAACCCTGTTAGAATTTTACAAGTTTCTATGAGATCCCCTCTCACTCTTCTAAACTCCAGTGAATATAATCCTAACCGACTTAGTCTCTCCTCATATTACAGACCTGCCATCCCAGGAATCAGCCTGGTAAACCTTCGCTGTACTCCCTCTATAACAAGGACATCCTTCCTTAGATAAGGACACCAAAACTGCACACAATAACTCCAGGTGTGGCCTCACCAACGCCATATGGAGCGGATATGGAGAGGACGTTTCCACGAGTCGGAAAAACTAGAACAAGAGGGCACAACCTCAGGCTAAAGGGACGATCCTTTAAGTCATGATGTGGAGATGCCGGCGTTGGACTGGGGTAAACACAGCTCGACAATCACCAGGCAAGACTGTTCTCTTCCTGTTGGGGAGCACTTCAGCGGTCACGGGCATTCGGCCTCTGATATTCGGGTAAGCGTTCTCCAAGGCGGCCTTCGCGACACACGACAGCGCAGAGTCGCGGAGCAGAAACTGATAGCCAGGTTCCGCACACACAAGGACGGCCTCAACCGGGATATTGGGTTTATGTCACACTATTTCACATAAATATTTCTGCTTTTTTCCTCCTGAGTCTTTATCATGCGATCCTAGAATCAGAATTTATGTCACACTATTTGTAACTCCCACAGTTGCGTGGACCTGCAGAGTTTCACTGGCTGTCTTGTCTGGAGACAATACACATCTTTTTAGCCTGTCTTGATGCTCTCTCCACTCCCATTGTTTTGTTTCTTAAAGACTGGATTAGTTGTAAGTATTCGCATTCCAACCATTATTCATGTAAATTGAGTCTGTGTCTTATAAGTTCTGTTTGTGAACAGAATTCCCACTCACCTGAAGAAGGGGCTCAGAGCCTCGAAAGCTTGTGTGGCTTTTGCTACCAAATAAACCTGTTGGACTTTAACCTGGTGTTGTTAAACTTCTTACGATCCTTTAAAACAGAGATGAGGAGGAATTTCTTCATCCAGAGGGTGGTGAATCTGTGGAACTCTTTGCCGCAGAAGGCTGTGGAGGCCAGGTGTCTCTAAGACAGAGATAGATAGGTTCTTGATTAATGAGGGGATCAGGGGTTATGGGAAAAGGCAGGAGAATGGAGATGAGAAAAATATCAGCCATGATTGAATGGCGGAGCAGACTCGATGGGCCGAGTGGCCTAATTCTACTCCTATGTCTTATGGTCTTATGATATTATATGAATGGTGGTGAGCATCACAGGCCATGGTGAACATGGAGGAGGGTAGGAATAAACCCCACAACCCTTGTAGGGAAAGCACTGAGCTCCCAGCACTGAGAATCCAGCATATTAAAGTAAAAGAAACTACCCAGTCAGCCGGTCTGAAGTGACATATGGGTTGTCACATTATTGAGCTGTTCCTCCGGCCACGCTGAAGCACCAGTGGTTTGCAAACGCGCAGATCCATTCATCGTTTCGCACACCCCAATCCCAGTTGATCTTACATGCGAGGCTGTAATACCTTAGAGGACGTGAGGGGCTCTGTAACGTCAGATACAGTACATGCTAAAGGATGCCTTCTGCTCATTGAAAGAACAACAGCACCCACCACTGACCGTATCTGCACATTAACACTTCTGCCTGTCTCTGATTCTGATCCACTTTTTCCCAAACACTTGGTCACTCTCCCTCTTTAGGTACACTTTATTCCCACTCTTGACATCAATAATTGGGGTCTGATTTAAAGGGGCCACATCTTTCTGGCAAATTAAGCGTTTCCCTAATTCCTGGGTAACACGGGAACCACATATCGAAATGCGTGTCAGCTGGGGTGTAGGGAGCAGGGGGAGGGAAGATCAAGAGTGATATCGCTGCAACAAAAAGATTTTGCTCCCCTTCACCTTTGCCCCCCCCCCCCACCTCGTCAAATAAAAATATATTTCCTTTAAAATACTCTCGAACCAAAATCCTCCCCTGCTCTTTTTCTCCCATTTCTTCCTCCGGCATTTTTCCATCCTTTGTTGAAGAGGTTGACTCGACGCAGTTTCAAAGGTGCTGTGCCCTCCCCAGGTGGGAGCTGGAGCAGTCGCTGTCGACGGGCAGGTTATCTTCTTTTGAAAAGCATCTTAGACAACCCGAGTCCTCTTCTCAGCTGCAACGACAAGCAGGGCGGTCCGGATTACAATCGGGAGCACAACCTGGCTAAATTTCTCCCTTCCTTAGCGATTAGCCATTGAGATTGATTGTCAAAGAGTCATGGAGTCAAGGCTATGGGCCAAGTGCTGGCAAGTGGGATTAGGTGGACAGGTCAGGGCCTTTCATGCGTCGGTGCAAACTCGATGGGCCGAAGAGCCTCTCCTGTAGTATTCTGTGATTCTGAGTCATACAGCACAGAAAAAGGCCTTGCAGCCTATCAAGTCTGCACCAACAATAACTACCACTGAAATGGCAAAGGGTGGCACAGTGGTTAGCACTGCTGCCTCACAGCACCAGGTACCCAGGTTCGATTCCCGGCTTGGGTCACTGTCTGTGTGGAGTCTGTACATTCTCCCCGTGTCTGCATGGGTTTCCTCCCGGTTTCCTCCCACAATCCGAAAGATGTGCAGGTTAGGTGTATTGGCCATGCTAAATTCTCCCTCGGTGTACCCGAACAGATGCCGGAGTGTGGCAACAAGGGGATTTTCACAGTAACTTCATTGCTGTGTTAACATAAGCCTACTTGTGATGCTAATAAATAAACTTTGTCATGCTAATCCCATTTTCCTGCACTTGTCCCATATCCTTGAATGTTATGATATTTCAATTGTCACAGTACCTGCTGCCCTAATAAAGATCGACCGAAGCAGAGCAAACCAGAGGGAGAGCCTGGGTCCTTCCTGAAGTGCATGCCTTCGTGCTGCACCAGGTGCTGCCTTTACACACTGAGCTATTCGGGGGCATTCAATCAATCATTAATTTAATTCATTACTTTGATCTCGTGAACCACAATGAAAACCATTGAAGTCCTACAGTGTAGAAAGAGGCCATTCAGCCCATCAAGTCTGCACCGACCACAATCCCACCCAGGCCCTATCCCCCTAACCCCATGCATTTACCCTAGCTAGTCCCCCTGAGATTAAGGGGCAATTTAGCATGGCCAACCCACCAAACCCGCACATCTTTGGACTGTGGGAAGAAACTGGAGCACCCGGAGGAAACCCACTGACAGGATGTCACTGCCACATTCATAGAATCCCGACAGCGCAGAAGGAGGCCATTTGGCCCATCGAGTCTGTACCGACCACAATCCCACCCAGGCCCTATTCCTGTAACCCCTCATATTTACCCTGCTAACCCCCGTGACACTAGGATTAAGTTAGCATGGCCAATCAACGCAATCCGCACATCTTTCGGACTGTGGGAGGAAACTGGAGCACCTGGAAGAAACCCACCCAGACACGGGGAGAATATGCAAACTCCACACAGAGAGCGACCCAAGCCAGGAATCGAACCCAGGTCCCTGGCGCTGTGAGGCAGCAGTGCTAACCACTGTGCCACCCCATAATAGTGCACTCCAAATATGACAAATAAAGAATAACCAGCATTCATATGGATATCACAAAACATTTTACAACAAAAAAAGAACTTTTAAAATGTCACAAGTGCAGGAAATGCAGCAACCAATTTGCACACGGCAATCTCCCACAGACAGCAATATGATCATCTGGTTTTGTGATGTTGATTAAGGTCTAATTATGGTCTATAAAAAGATCACGAGGTGAGTAGGTGTAAGCTAACTGGAACTGTATATTTAAACGTTGGCCAGAACCTTACCACTGTTCACACCAGCGGGATTTTCCCATCCTGCCGCAGTAAATGAAGATTTGGCTGTCCGCCAAATTCTCCTACCTCGCTGCAGTGGGAGCGTGACGTGAATGGATGGTAATATTTCACCCGTTGTGTCTGTAGCACAGTCAGTCCAAGTCTGACATGGCAAGCTTAAGTTTATTTATTAGTGTCGCAAGTAGATTTACATTAACGCTGCAATGAAGTTACTGTGAAAATCCCCCAGTCGCCACACTCCGGCGCCTGTTCGGGTACACTGAGGGAGAATTTAGCTTGGCCAATGTACCCAACCCGCACGTCTTTCGGACTGTGGGTGGAAACCGGAGCACCCGGAGGAAACCCACGCAGACACGGGGAGAACGTGCAGACTCCACACAGACAGTGACCCAAGCCGGGAATCAAACCCGGGTACCTGGTGCTGTGAAGCAGCAGTGCTAACCACTGTGCCACCGTGCCGCCCCACTGCCCCGGGTCACCTGACCCATTCTCTTAAAGGGGCATGCACCCAACATACATAAACAGATTAAAATGGAAGTGTAAGCCAGGATACCAGATTTGGATGCCCAGCTCTTGTTTGAAATAGTGCCACTGCATTTTTCACATCCACCCAAGCAGTCTCATGGAAAGCACCTCCAACAGTGCAGCACTCCCTCAGTAATACACTGGAGTGTCAGCCTCGATATTTCTGCTCCAGCCCGGGAGTGAGAATTGAACCTGAAATGTTATAATCAAAGGGAAGAGTACTTCCAGCTGATCCACCACTGGCAGAAAACAATTTTCAACACACTTTCTTCTCCAAACAGAATATTGGAGCAACAGGTATTCCCAAAGCAACAGTTCTTTAAAATATATTTATCCTCCTGTTCGTATCGTTTACAGTTCCACATTCTCCTGTTAACCTTTGGGAGGGTTCAGTATATACAGTGAAATCCCGATGAATCCAACTTGGATAACACGAAATTCCAATTATGTCAAATACATCAACCATTTCCACCAGCAGAATAACAAATCCGATAAAACCTTACCAAATAAGGGGGAGGTGATGGCCTAGTGGTATTATCACTAGACTATTAATCCAGAAACTCAACTAATGTTCTGGGGACCTGGGTTCAAATCCTGCCAGGGCAGGTGGCGGAATTTGAATTCAATAAAAAACATTTGGAATTAAGAATCTGCTGACGACCATGAAACCATTGCCGATTGTCAGAAAACCCCATCTGGTTCACGAATGTCCTTTAGGGAAGGAAATCTGCTACCCTTACCTGGTCTGGCCTACATGTGACTCCAGAGTCACAGCAATGTAGTTGACTCTCAACTGCCCTCCAACTAGGGATGGGCAATAAATTCTGGCCCAGCCAGCGACACCCGTGTCCCACGAATGAATAGAAAAAAACCTGGATTAGCCAAAATTCCACACTGGTAATTGCAGAATTTGTCTAAGCTTGTTTTATGACCCCACCCACCAATCGGCGCAAGAGAGCAAAATCATGGAGCATTGGGCAATCCATCAATTGACATAGAAATCTCCCACAAAACGACATGCAATACCTACAGGTGTGACTAAACCAGTGAGAAAGTTAATAGTGTTGCCGATCAGAGTGAAGGCGAAGTGATATAGCCATCGGAGTTACAGCACTTTCTATAGCCGAGGAGGCCAGTGACCTAGAAGATTCTGATGAATGTCCGCCCATCTGTTTAACTAGCCGACGCCACAAATGCCATGGAGATGTTCTGGGATTTCACACTGCAGCACAAAACCACCAAAATCACGGTTCAAATACACTAAAGACATGGTGGACTGGGTCGTACACAGCGTGCCAAGCAGAGATAACTGCCAACCCTTTTTCAATGCAATGCCCAGACTATTGCAAGGTCAGTTCATTGAAAGGCTTGAACAACTTAACCAAAGGCATTTTTACACATTTGCTGCTTTACTATGTTCTCATTTGGTATTTGAATCTGGTGTCATAGGTGTAGATGGTGTTTGTACGCATATTGGGTGACATACTCTGCTTTCTCAGAAGACTAAGGAAGTTTTCTATGTCCACTACAACTCTCACCAACTTTTACAGATGCGCCATAGAAAGCATTCTTTCTGGTTGTATCACAGCTTGGTATGGCTCCTACTCTGCCCAAGACCACAAGAAACTACAAAGGGTCATGAACGAAGCCCAATCCATCACTCAAACCAGACTCCCTTCCATTGACACTGTCTACACTTTCGACTGCCTCGGAAAAACAGCCAGCATAATTAGGGACCCCACGCACCCCGGACATAATCTCTTCCACCTTCTCCCATTGGGAAAAAGATACCAAAGTCAGAGGACATGTACCAACTGACTCAAGAGCAGCCATCAGACTTTTGAATGGACCTTGCATTAAGTCGATCTTTCTGTACACCCTAGCTATGACTGTAACACTACATTCTGCGCTCTCTCCTTTCCTTCTCTATGAACGGTGAGTTTTGTCTATATAGCGTGCAAGAACCAATACTTTTCACTGTACACTAATACATGTGACAATAATAAATCAAATAGCAATGCATTCATATAGGAATGGGGCCTCCTCAGCTCCCATGAAGCTCCACTTAACACACATTTGTAGATGGATTCCCTGGGATTCAACTCATGGAGATTTTACTGTGGCAGCTGATTCCTTGTTCAGTCTGATTCAACTTAACAATTACCAGTACCAGGGGTTTTCATAGCTCATAGAATCCCTACAGTGCATAAGGAAGCCATTCGGCCCATCAAGTCTGCACCGAACACAATCCCACCCAGGCCCTATCCCCATAACCCCATGCATTTACCCTAGCTAGTCCCCCTGATGATAAGGGGCAATTTAGCACG
Organism: Mustelus asterias; assembly: GCF_964213995.1. Classification (NCBI taxonomy): domain Eukaryota; kingdom Metazoa; phylum Chordata; class Chondrichthyes; order Carcharhiniformes; family Triakidae; genus Mustelus; species Mustelus asterias. The sequence goes on from NC_135820.1 coordinate 70,592,614, forward strand.
GCCAATCCACCTAACCCACACATCTTTTGGACTGTGGGAGGAAACTGGAGCACCCGGAGGAAATCCACACAGACACGGGGAGAACGTGCAGACTCCACACAGACCCAAGCCAGGAATCAAACCTGGGTCCCTGGCACTGTGAGGCAGCAGTGCTAACCACTGTGCCACCGTGCCATCCACAATTTGGAGTTTGGAAATCCACATATGACCTTACAAAAGCAATAGACAAGTAAAGGTCCACCTGATCCATTAACCTCACCTCAGATGGATATGACATAATAGAATTAGACACTCCATACCCACCAGAAGCCAGGTAACATCTGGAGGAAGCATGAAACTAGATTATTAAAAAAAGAAACAAGGTTAATTTAGCTGGAAAAGCATCTGGAAAATTTCTTTTCAACCTGTTTAGGTGACTGACAACCAAGTCGACCGTGTCACTGGAGTGACAAAGCTTTTGAAAGTGGGCTGCAGGAATGCACTGGAGAATCCTTGAGTAGGTTCAGTGTGTTCCAAAGCCAGGGTTAAACCAAAAATAACTTATTTACTGGGCTGAAATCACTGGTTGAATTTTAAAAGATTAAACACCAGCTGTTTCTAAGCTGGCCAGACATTTGCAGATTGTAACCTACAAACTCCGGAGCCATTAAAACACAGTCAGGCTGTCTAGAGGAATCCCCCAGAGGCAATCACCATGGAGGAATGTGAATGGCCCATCTCCTGACCCATTCACAAAACATCCAGACAACACGCGTATATTCAGCTGGGTGCGGAACAAGCCATCCGATGTAAGTGCTTGGGGCAATAGGCTCTGGCGAAGAAGGGAACTCATCCAGGCAATGGGTAAGTGGAAGCCAGCATGGGTTGCAATACAGGCTGTAGAGCTTCAGGTGAGATTATGTTTTTGGAGGATGGGAGATGGACGGCTGGCCGAGAGAACATTGGACTAGTCGAGTTTAGAGCTAACAAAAGAACAAAGTCGAATCAGTGATAGAAAAGCAGAGGGTTCGAGCAGGGACATACTGTTTCTGCAACCTTGCTCTGCACTAAGAACAAAGAACAGTACAGCACAGGAACGGACCCTTCGGCCCACCAAGCCTGCGCCGATTCGTGACACCTTTCTAAACTAAAGACCTTTTGCCTCTACGCGGTCCATATCCCTCTATTCCCTGTCCATTCAAGTATCTGTCAAGATAGCTCTTAATAGAAGGATTTGTAAATGAGGACAAACATTTTGGAATTAATTCTGGGTTGGATAAGGAACGAGTGGAATCTGGTGAGGGAAAGAGCAGTGGGTGAGTGAGACTTTGTCAGAAATTGGATGGAGGTGGGTTTACAACAAGTTAGAGTTCATGTTGGGTTGAGATAGAGAGGTAGGTGAGGTGGACACTGGAGATGTCAACCGTGATTTTAAACTCCCCCACATGGGAAATTGTAAAGGGGTTAAAATTAAAGATGGGAGAATGCGTACACATCTTTACAGCCGTGGGTTGCAAGGGATACATGTGTCCTGCCTTGGAGAGGCAAGGTGCTTCATTATCATATTGTTCCCACAGTACTGGTTGTGAGCCTGATCGCTGCTGGCTGGGTTCTGAAAACCCAACGATGAAATGTAGCAAGAGGAACAAGAGAGTTCCCCACCCCTCTACAGCCGTCTCCTCCTCCCACCTCCAACACCATCTCCACACCACCACTCGCTACACCTCACAGAAGCCTTCACCCCCCTCTCTACTGTTGTGCCCTCTCCTCACTGCCAAATTCGGCAACCACCCCCATCAAAACTCCGGCCCCCAGCGTCCTGCCACCCTCCGGCCTGCGCCCACCACCCGGCCCTGCCCCCAAGTTCCCTTGATTGTCTCGGCGCCTAACCATCGGTCTCCCAGGCCAGAAACCAGCCAGCCTGTTAATCTTCAATCGCAATAGAAAATGCTGGATACACTCAGCAGGTCTGGCAGCCTCTCATAGAATCCCTACAATGCAGAAAGAGTAATTCATCCCATCGAGTCTGCACCAACAACAATCACACCCAAGCCCTATCCACGTTACCTCAGGTATTTACCCTACTAATCCCCCTGATATTAAGGGTCAATTTAGCATGGCCAATCCACCTAACCCGCACATCTTTGACGTGTGGGAGGAAACCGAGCACCCGGAGGAAACCCACGCAGACATGGGGAGAATGTGCAAACTCCACACAGATTTCTGTGGAGGGAGAAGCAGAGAGAGAAAAACACTTCGGATCTAAACGACCCTTCTTCAGAATAATCATAGAATCCCCACAGTGAAGAAGCAGGCCATTCGGCCCATCAAGCCTGCCTCAACAATCATCCCATCCAGCCCCTATCCCTGCAACCCCCCCCCCCCCCCCCCCCATATTTACCTTGCTATCCCCCCTGACACTGAGGGACAACTTAGCACGGCCAATCCACCTAACCCGCGCACCTTTGGACTGTGAGAGGAAACCGGAGCACCCAGAGGAAACCCACGCAGACACGGAGGGAACGTACAAAGTCCAAAGAGGCAGTGATCTGAGGCCGGAATTGAACCCGTGTTCTGTGAGGGAGCAGCGCTAACCACTGTGCCACCGTGCCGCCCCTAATAATCTTACCAGCTGCCTGGCAGGAAAAGAGAAGAGGAACATGCCAAAGAGGCTCTGAAATTTAATATCAGCTGGGTGTCCTCTTCCCTGGATTTTCCAGGTCTTATACACGGGTTCCGAGTGCACCCTCACCAGCAATATTGGGCCTCGCACACACTCACTCAGTGAAGGCAAAGAGATGAAGTTAATTGCAAATGGGGCTGAGGTAGAGAAAAGGAGAGGGAGGAAACCGGAGCACCAGGAGAGTGGTTTGAGCGAATCTTCTACTTGGGCTGTCAAGACGCACATAAGTGGCATACTTAATCTAAAGACCAACGCATGCTTCAGATGGAGATGTTTTCAGTTCATTCCTTTCCTGTAATGAAGTGCCCCAAAGGCAGCGTGTTACTCAGTTCATTTCTTACCCTTTGCCCAAATGGCACAACGCTTGTTTTTATTTTTAGCCGCGCTGTGTTATGAGCTAAATGCTTCACGTTAAATCTGCGATATATGTTTCAGTGTGGTTTCCTCCAGAGGGCTGCCACTAGCGCTCTTGGAGAATGATCACTAATTCGGCTGTCATTGCGAGCTGTCACAGCTGTTCCCTGGACGGTGAAGCCAGCCCTGTTTCAGGCTCTGACGCAAGTACAGCCCTCACAGAGACACACCAAACGCCGGTCTCCTCACCCAGAAATCGGCCAGAATTTTCCAGCCCCCTCCTCCTCCCAATGGTGAGTTTACCCGTGGTGGAGGTGGCTCGCCATTGGCCGTTGGCTGGGTCTTCCATTAACCCAGTAAGAGTTTTAACAACACCAGGTTAAAGTCCAACAGGTTTATTTGGTAGCAAATACCATTAGCTTTCGGAGCGCTGCTCCTTCGTCAGATGGAGTGGAAATCTGCTCTCAAACAGGGCACAGAGACACAAAATCAAGTTACAGAATACTGATTAGAATGCGAATCCCTACAGCCAACCAGGTCTTAAAGATACAGACAATGTGAGTGGAGGGAGTATTAAGCACAGGTTAAAGAGATGTGTATTGTCTCCTGTATTGGCTGTAAAGATTCGCATTCTAATCAGTATTCTGTAACTTGATTTTGTGTCTCTGTGCCCTGTTTGAGAGCAGATTTCCACTCCATCTGACGAAGGAGCAGGGCTCCGAAAGCTAATGGTATTTGCTGCCAAATAAACCTGTTGGACTTTAACCTGGTGTTGTTAAAAATCTTACTGTGTTCACCCCAGTTCAACGCCGGCATCTCCACATCATGTCTTCCATTAACCGCCAAAGTCAATGACATTTTGCATGGCTTGGGAAACCAGAGTGGGGGTCATTTTCAGCAGGACTGGATGACCGCACGGGAAGGGCCAAACAATCCCACCCATATTTATCACCACCTTCATCATTGAATCATCGCATTGTTACAGCACAAAAAGAGGCCCTTCGGTCCATTGAGGCCATGCCTGCTCTCTGCCACAGCACTCTCCCACCCTCTCACCACAGTGACGCCCATATTTTCCCTCCAGCTGCTTCGCCACTTCCCTTTTGAAAGTCACATGTGAATCCTAAACTTCCAAGCGGTGCATTCCCGATCCCAACCATTCCTGACTCACCTTTGGGTCTTTTGCTAATCATTTCAAATCTGAGTCCTTCCATCACCCGGAACATGGGCGGCACAGCGGCACAGTGTTTAGCACTGCTGCCTCACAGCGCCAGGGACCCAGGTTCAATTCCCGGCTTGGGTGACTGTCTGTGCGGAATCTGTTTAGCTCATTACCTATTCATCCATGAGGAGTTTGTTGAATATAGTGGCAGGGGCGTGTAGGAAGTCATTGTCCCCATTCACACCTTTTACTTTATTTATTGGTCACAAGTAGGCTTTCATTAACACCGCAATGAAGTTACTGTGAAATTCCCCTAGTCGCCACACTCCGTGCCTGTTCGGGTACACTGAGGGAGAATTTAGCATGGCCAATGCACCTAACCAGCACATCTTTCGGACTGCGGGAGGAAACTGGAGCGCTCGAAGGAAACCCACGCAGACACGGGGAGAATGTGCAGACTCCACACAGACAGTGACCCAAGCCGGGAATCAAACCCGGGTCCCTGGCGCTGTGAGGCAGCAGTGCTAACCACTGTGCCACCGTGCTGCCCCAAGCAAAACATTTCGATCAATCACCAAAGGGGGATTTGAACCGGGGACCTCTCGATCCACAGTCAAATACTCTACCACTGAGCTATACCCCCCTCACCTCATGGGGTCAGGGGAGCTGGCACCATGTTTAAAGGGTACCAGACAGCCCATTCACTCACTGCAAGCCAGGGCTGTCCTTCTGCTCCTCAGTAGCACTCTGCAGACAGTGAACTGGTGTCTCCTGGAGGTATCCCTGACCCCCAAGGAGACAATGTCCAAGAGTAGACAATCTGCTGTCCCATGGTTCGACGAATATTCCCTTGGAGATTCCACTCAAGACCGTCCCAAAAAGGCAGGAGGCGCTGTTTCCCAGCAGCGGGTGGGGAGGGGTGGCAGGAACACAACCTCCCCTGATCAATCTGCATGGAGGAGTGAACACAAGGGGCCAGATGATGTTCTTATGCTGCCTATGCCAGTGGGCCCACTGGTTTCTGCCTGAGATGGCTCTCTGCGATGTGTGCTCCCCACTTTGGGAGCCATTATGAGGGTAATATGAGTTCATCCCTGTTGAGGTGTTAGATTTGACATTATTTCTGAGTTACCATGCACGCAGACCTTGTGAGGGCATGGGAAAAATCTTGATTCTCCTTACAAGTGCCTGAATCTGCAGGAGAATGCAATGCTTTGCTGGTTCTAACGCAAACAATTAGTGCCAGGACTCTACACCAGCACAGTTTGGCACCATCAAAGCTCCAAACCATCAGCAGGGCAGATGTAGTGCAGTTTAATTCAGCTATCATAAATCAAGGTATGTTAGAGCGAGATATGTTATCTGGAACCAAAATAGAGGTGGGGCCTTTCAGGCAGCAGAGGATAGAAACAAAACAGTACAGAGAATGTCTCGGCAGCTTACTCTGCCTGGATCCTGTTAGCTAGAAGATTGTCATGGGCCTCTCTGCTGCCTTATAGCTCTAATTAGGCCTGCCCATGTGGCTCAGTGACATCCTGGCCCTCGTTAGCTCCAAACTCTTCACCATCCTCATCGCCAGAGGAGACACTTCAGTCCTCAATGTCTCCCTTAGCCAAACCTTTGCAACAGGAGGTTATGCAGAACACAGCAGGCAACAATGATCCGGGACACTCTCTGAGTATTGGAGAGCCCCACCTGAAAGGTCCAAACATCTGAATCGCATCCTGAGGAGACATATCATGGATCTTGTAGCTCTCCTCAGTAGCACTCTGCGGATGGTGAACTGGTGTTTCCTGGAGGTATCCCTGACCCCAAGGAGCCAGCCCTGCCATGAGATATCGTACATCTCCCTAAGAGGCTTCTCTGGTGTAACGACTCATCCAAGACACAGCACCTCTGACACTGCAGCACTCCCTTTGTACTTTACTGGAGCACAGCTTTAATTTTGTGCTCAAGTTTCCACAGTGAAGGTCAAACTCAAAACCTTCGGACATTACAATTAGGATTGCCAGTTCTGGTGGGATGTATTCCAGGAGATTTCACCTCATGACCCCCTCCCTCCCAACCACCCGAGCCAGTTAAATAGCCTTCAATTGGTCTACTACATTCTACTTGCCATAAACTTGCGGTCACCTAAATATCTGCTGCTCGATCTTAACTCGCACTAAATTCCATTCCCCTATCACCCCTGTGCCCACTGACCTATCTATATTGGTTCCTGGTCAAGTAACACTAAGGCTGTGGAAAGCACTGCCGAAACAAGTCATTGGGACAGCAACCGTGTCAACATTCCAGCCTAGGTTAGATGGATGCTCGAAGGAAAGGTTATTCAAGGCATGTAGGCATAGGGTGACTCATATGACTGTTTGTGTGGAAGATGAAAATTAACATCCACTGCTTGGGCCAAATCACCTGCTTCCATGCTGATGGAATTCTGGGCCCGTGGGGAGAGAATGCCTCTTATCTGGGAATAATGTGCACAGTGTGGAGGAAGCCTCAGCTGTGCTCTTCAGTACAAATAACAAGCACAAAGAACAAAGCAAAGTACAGGAACAGGCCATTCGGCCCTCCAAGCCCGTGTCAATCATGATGCCCTAACTAAACTAAAAAAAACCTTCTGCCCTTACTTGGTCCATATCCCTCTATTCCCTCCCTGTTCATGGACCCATCCAGATGCCTCTTAAATGTTGCTAATGTGCCTGCTTCCACCACCTCCTCTGGCAGCACGTTCCAGGCACCCAACACTCTCTGTGTGAAAAACTCCCGATGTGGGGATGCCAGCGTTGGACTGGGGTAAACACAGTAAGAAGTTTAACAACACCAGGTTAAAGTCCAAATAAACCTGTTGGACTTTAACCTGGTGTTGTTAAACTTCTTACTGTGAAAAACTCCCCCCACGCATCTCCCTTAAACTTTCCCCTTCACCCTGTTCCCCCTTGTAATTGACACTTTCACCCTCGGAAAAAGCCTCTGACTATCCACCCTGTCTATGTCTCTCATCATTTTGTAGACCTCTATCAGGTCTCCCCTCAGCCTCCATCTTTCCAGTGCGAACAATCCTAGTTTATTCAAACTCTCCTCATAGCCAACACCCTCAAGACCAGGCAACAACCTAGTGAACCTTCTTTGCACTCTCTCCAAAGCTTCCATGTCCTTCTGTAGTGTGGTGACCAGAACTGCCCGCAATACTCCAAATGGGCCTAATCAAGGTTCTATATAGCTGCAACATGATTTCCCAACTCTTGTACTCAGTGCCCCGGCTGATGAAGACAAGCATGCCATAAGCCTTCTTAATCAACCTGGCCACCTGTGTTGCCACTTTTAGGGAGCTGTGGACCTGCATGCCCAGATCCCTCTGTATGTTAATGTTCCTCAGGGTTCTGCCATTTACAGTACAAAAGCACACCTTAAACTTCTCTATCTGGGGAGGTGGACTAGTGGTATTATCACTAAACTATTAATCCAGAAACTCAGCTAATGCTCTGGGGACCTGGGTTCGAATCCCACCATAGCAGATGGTGGAATTTGAATTCAATAAAAAATATCTGGAGTTAAGAATCTAATAATGACCATGAAACTAATGTTGATGGTTGGAAAAACCCATCACTAATGTCCTTTAGGGAAGGAAATCTGACATCTTTAACTGTTCAGGCCTTCATGTGACTCCAGATCCACAGCAATGCGGTTGACTCCAATCTATCTTCAGGCAACCAGGGATGGGCAATAAATGTTGGTCCAGCCAGCGGCACCCATGTCCCATGAATGAATTTTAAAAATCCACCATTACAATGGAGGCATTAGCCACCATTGTTAAAATAGCTGTTTCATTTCATACATTGTGTACTACAGACCACCCAACAGCCCACGGGAAGTGGAGGAAAGGATATGTCAGGAGATTCTGGATAGGTGCAGAAAAAATAGGGTTGTTGTAGTGGGGGACTTTAATTTCCCTGGCACAGACTGGAAAGTGCTTAGAGCTGGGGGTCCGGACGGGGAGGAATTTGTAAAATGCGTACTGGAAGGTTCTTTGGAACAGTATGTAGATAGCCCGACTAGAGAGGGGGCTATACTGGACCTAGTTCTGGGAAATGAGCCCGGTCAGGTCGTCAAAGTTTCGGTAGGGGAACATGTGGCAAATAGTGACCACAACTCTGTTAACTTTAGGATAGTAATGGACAAGGATGAGTGCTGTCCTACGGGCAGGGTGCTAAATTGGGGGAAGGCTAACTATAGCCGGATTAGGCAGGAATTGGTGGATGTTGATTGGGAGAGGATGTTCGAGGGTAAGTCCGCGTCTGGCATGTGGGAGTCTTTTAAGGAACTATTGATAAGGCTGCAGGATAGGCATGTGCCTGTAAAAAGGAAAGATAGGAAAGGTAGGATTCGAGAGCCGTGGATAACCAGGGAAATTGAGGATCTGATTAAAATGAAAAGGGAGGCGTACGTTAAGTCCAGGCAACTGAAAACAGATGGAGCTCTGGAGGAATACAGAGAGAGTAGGAAAGAACTCAAACGGGGAGTTAGAAGGGCAAAAAGGGGTCACGAGATGTTCTTGGCAGGCAGGATTAAGGAGAATCCTAAGGCATTCTATTCATACGTTAGGAACAAAAGAGTTGTCAGGGAGAAAATCGGACCTCTCAGGGACAAAGGAGGGGAATTATGCTTAGAACCCAAGGGAATAGGGGAGATCCTAAATGAATACTTTGCATCGGTATTCACGAAGGAGAGGGGCATGTTAACCGGGAGTGTCTCGGAGGGAGGTGTTGACCCGTGAGAGAAAATCTCCATGACAAGAGAGGAAATGTTAGGTTTTTTAGGGAACATTAAAACTGACAAAGCCCCAGGGCCTGATGGCATCTATCCTCGACTGCTCAGGGAGACGAGAGATGAAATTGCTGGGCCTCTGACGGAAATCTTTGTCGCTTCTTTGGACACGGGTGAGGTCCCTGAGGATTGGAGGATAGTGAATGTGGTCCCGTTGTTTAAGAAGGGTAGCAGGGATAACCCAGGAAATTATAGGCCGGTGAGCTTGACGTCCATGGTAGGGAAGTTGTTGGAGAGGATTCTTAGAGACAGATGTATGTGCATTTAGAACGGAACAATCTCATTCGTGACAGACAGCATGGTTTTGTAAGAGGGAGGTCGTGCCTTACAAATTTGGAGGAGTTTTTTGAGGAAGTGACAAAAACGGTTGATGAAGGAAGGGCCGTGGATGTCGTCTATATGGATTTCAGTAAGGCATTTGACAAAGTCCCACATGGCAAGTTGGTTAAGAAGGTTAAGGCTCATGGGATACAAGGAGAAGTGGCTAGATGGGTGGAGAACTGGCTTGGCCATAGGAGACAGAGGGTAGTGGTCGAAGGGTCTTTTTCCGGCTGGAGGTCTGTGACCAGTGGTGTTCCGCAGGGCTCTGTACTGGGACCTCTGCTATTTGTGATATATATATAAATGATTTGGAAGAAGGTGTAACTGGTGTAATCAGCAAGTTTGCGGATTACACGAAGGTGGCTGGACTTGCGGATAGCGAAGGGCATTGTCGGGCAATACAGCAGGATATAGATAGGCTGGAAAATTAGGCGGAGAGGTGGCAGATGGAGTTTAATCCGGATAAATGCGAAGTGATGCATTTTGGAAGAAATAATGTAGGGAGGAGTTATACAATAAATGGCAGAGTCATCAGGAGTATAGAAACACAGAGGGACCTAGGTGTGCAAGTCCACAAATCCTTGAAGGTGGCAACACAGGTGGAGAAGGTGGTGAAGAAGGCATATGGTATGCTTGCCTTTATAGGACGGGGTATAGAGTATAAAAGCTGGAGTCTGATGATGCAGCTGTATAGAACGCTGGTTAGTCCACATTTGGAGTACTGCGTCCAGTTCTGGTCGCCGCACTACCAGAAGGACGTGGAGGCGTTAGAGAGAGTACAGAGAAGGTTTACCAGGATGTTGCCTGGTATGGAGGGTCTTAGCTATGAGGAGAGATTGGGTAAACTGGGGTTGTTCTCCCTGGAAAGACGGAGAATGAGGGGAGATCTATTAGAGGTGTACAAGATTATGAAGGGGATAGATAGGGTGAACGGTGGGAAGTTTTTTCCCAGATCAGAAGTAACGTTCACGAGGGGTCACGGGCTCAAGGTGAGAGGGGCGAAGTATAACTCAGATATTAGAGGGATGTTTTTTACACAGACGGTGGTGGGGGCCTGGAATGCGCTGCCAAGTAGGGTGGTGGAGGCAGGCACGCTGACATCGTTTAAGACTTACCTGGATAGTCACATGAGCAGCCTGGGAATGGAGGGATACAAACGATTGGTCTAGTTGGACCAAGGAGCGGCACAGGCTTGGAGGGCCGAAGGGCCTGTTTCCTGTGCTGTATTGTTTTTCGTTCTCTTTGTTCTTTATTAGTAAAATCACACAGCACAACCTCAACTCTAACAAGGATCCCAACATAATATTCCACTTACTCTGCTAGAGTGGATGTGTTTCTATGCTATCAGAGACATGGTTGAAGTTTAATATGTAAAACAACAGAAAATTATGCAAAATAAAGAAATAAGGTCCAAATCCAATAAAGACTGAATGATTAATTACACTGATTTGGAGAAGCCCTCAGAGCATTTTATGATATAATTAGCATTTTCAATTATTTAATCTATCCCTACCGACCATACACAACTCAGAATACTTCAAAAGTGTTCTCTGGAATGTTAATATCCTCTCGAAGTTCAATGCATATTTTTATGATGGGGGACGAGGTGGTGGGGAGAGGTTTCCAGCACCCATAAATAATGACGGACATTTAGTGCCAGACAATTAAGAACATTTTCTGGCTTATGCCAAGTGGTTGCTTTTTACAGTAAGAATACAGAAGGAGCACGGTGGCACAGCGGTTAGCACTGCTGCCTCACAACGCCAAGGACCCGGGTTTGATTCCCAGCTTGGGTCAGTGTCTGTGTGGAAATTGCACGTTCTCCCCGTGTCTGTGTGGGTTTCCTCCGGGTGCTCCGGTTTCCTCCCACAGTCCAAAGATGTGCGAGTTAAGTTGATTGGCCATGCTAAATTGACCCTAGTGTCAGGGGATTAGCAGGGTAAATATGTGGGGTTGCGGGAATGGGGCCTGGGTGGGATTGTGGTCGGTGCAGACTTGATGGGCCAAAGGGCCTCCTTCTGCACTGTAGGGATTCTATGATTCTATAAATTGACCCTAGTGTCAGGTGATTAGCAGGGTAAATGTGTGGAGTTACGGGAACAGGGCCTGGGTAGGATTGCGGTCAAATGGCCTCCTTCTGTACTGTAGATCAGTATGCCAAATATGATCAGCTGCCAAATATTACTCCGCTAATTGAAATAGGAGGGAGAGAGAAAACAGGGAATTACAAACCAGTCAGCCCAATATCAGTAGTTGGCAATTATAAAAGATGCGATAACAGGGCACTTAGAAAATACCAACTGGATTAGACAAAGTCAACTTGGATTTATGAAAGGGAAATCATGTTTGACAAACATACTGCAGTTTTATTGAGGATGGAACTAATAGAATAGATAAAGGAGAACCAGTGGATGTGATGTATTGAGTTTTCAGAAAGTTGTTGATAAAATCCCATGTAAGAGGTCAGTGTGCAAAATTAAAGTACATGGGATTGGGGGTAATATATTCACACGGATTGAGAATCAGTTAACAGACAGGAAACAGAGAGGAGGAATAAATTGATCTTTTTCAAAGTGGGAAGTGGAGTCTAGGGGGCTACTGCAGGGATCAATCCTGGGGACCCAGCTGTTCACAATGATTTGGATGAGGGAACCAAAAATGATATTTCCACGTTTGCTGATGACACAAAACTTGGTGGGAATGTGAGTGGTGAAGAGGATGTTAAGAGACTTCAAGGTGACTTGGACAAGTTGAGTGGATGGGCAAACACATGGCAGATGCTGTAAAATGTGGATAAATGTGAAGTTATCCACTTTGGATGGAGAAACAGAATGGCAGAGTATTATTTAAATGGTGAGAGATTGGGAAATGTACAAAGGGACCTGGATGTCCTGATACACCAGCCACTGAAAGCAAGCAAGCAGACAAATCGGCACAATGTAATCAGAGCTGAATTCTAAATACAAGAAGCAAGAAACGTGATAGAAATACATTTCTTAACGGCACAGTGCCTTTACAATAGAAAGAGACATGGAATCAAACACATACAGCGTAACTCTGACAATGTTGATGTTTGGCTCCCCAGGTAAGGCCTTCACAGTAACGACTTACATTCATATAGCAACTTTAACATAAACACCCCAAGGTACATCATGTGAGCATTATCAAACAACATTTGATACCAAGCCACGTGGGGACATATTGGTGACCAAAAGCTTGGTTAAAGGGAGAGGTTTTAAGGAGCATCTTAAAGAAAGAGAGAGAGATGTAAGATGGTGGAGAACGTTGGGGAAGGAATTTCAGAGCTTACGGCTCAGGAAGATGAAGGCACAGCCGCCAATAGCAGAACGGCAGAGATCAGAGGTTGGTTGGGAGATTACGGAGGGGAATGGCTGTTGCCTTGAAACAACTTGAAAACAAGAGTGATCATTTCAAAAATGGAGGTTTTTGTCTGATCTGGGAGCTGTTGTAGGTCGGTGAAATAGCTATACCCCGGCCCTGGCCCCTCACTCTTCAGAAACCATCCTCCTGACCAGCCCTTCCACCCCCTCGCCCCTTCACCCCCTCCTCACCCCCTCGCCTTTCCTTGCCCCCCTTGCTCCTGTCCCCCACTGCCCTCCCTTTCAACCCCCCTTCACCCCACTTGCCCTCCGTCGCCCCGCCCTTGGCCCCCCCTTCTCCCCTCATGGCCCCCCCTTGCCCCAACCCCCCCCTGCCCCCGCCACCCCCCCCCCCCCCCCCCCGCCCGCCCCATCCCCAAACCCCAGATAAAGGCAATCGGCAGCTTTCAATTTGGCCAATCGTTAAAGGAGATTCTCCCTGGCCCACAAGGGTTACCCTGATGGTCTTCTTCCTCAGTGAACTTTCTCATAATTAGGATTGTGTGCACAGCAGTAACCACAGGCCTAAATTATTAATCACCCTTTCCTTCATTAACAAATCAGAGCCACTCCCAGGGGTATTTTGCGAGGACAAGCGGTGAAAATTAAATGGTGTGTAGAGAAACAATGTCAGGCTGTTTTAAATATTTATTCAATATCATAATAAATATTGGGTGTGACACCATCCAAAATGATGAGATTACACTCACACCAATTTGTGCGAGTCTATCATTGCCGATATATTCTGGAATATAAACAATACAGACTTGAAAGGGAGAGATAATCATTTCACACTGTTCAGGCTGCAAAATAAATAGGGAATAGCCCCCTCAAACATAAAGACTGTGGGCGGAATTTTCCCCCCAAATTTTCCGAAGTGTCAGTCGCTGCATCAAAATCAGTGAGATTCTCACCGACCACAGCTACGGGATCTGGGCTGCAATTTTCAGGGACTTAGAAGAAAAAATTGTTTCTCCCTTGAAAAGCACCATGCCTGAGGCACAAAGTGTCTGATTTGCCTGCCCTGGGGGGTCAGCTGAGCACTTTTAGCTGATGGGGGTGCTTCATTTAGACAGCTCCAGAGCACATGCTTTCCATTCAAGGCAGGAGCGAGGCAACCAGCTCCTGTGCAGCAACAATATACCCTCATGATCACAGAATCATAGAATGCTACAGTGCAGGAGAGGCCCTTCAGCCCATCGAGTCTGCACCGGCGCATGAAGTGCCCTGACCTGCCCCACCTAATCCCACTTACCAGCACTTGGCCCATAGCCTTCAATGTTATGGCGTGCCAAGTACTCATCCAGGTACTTTTTAAAGGATGTGAGGCATCCCGCCTCCACCACCCTCCCAGGCAGCGCATTCCAGACCCTCGCCACCCTCTGGGTAAAAATGTTTTTCCTCAAATCCCCCCACCTCTCACTTTTAACTTGTGTCCCCTCGTAACTGATGCTTCAACTAAGCTGCTCCCTATCCACCTGTCCAAACCCCTCATAATCTTGAACACCTCCATCAGGTCACCCCTCAGTTTCCTCTGCTCCAGAGAAAACACGGTAAGAAGTTTAACAACACCAGGTTAAAGTCCAACAGGTTTATTTGGTAGCAAAAGCCACACAAGCTTTCGGAGCTCCAAGCCCCTTCTTCAGGTGAGTGGGAATTCTGTTCACAAACAGAGCATATAAAGACACAGACTCAATTTACATGAATATTTACATGAATATACAAGTATTCATGTAAATTGAGTTTGTGTCTTTATATGCCCTGTTTGTGAACAGAATTCCCACTCACCTGAAGAAGGGGCTTGGAGCTCCGAAAGCTTGTGTAGCTTTTGCTACCAAATGAACCTGTTGGACTTTAACCTGGTGTTGTTAAACTTCTTACTGTGTTTACCCCAGTCCAACGCCGGCATCTCCACACCAGAGAAAACAACCCAAGCCTATCCAACCTCTCTTTATGACTTAAGTGAAGGCAGGGGAAAAGTTCAAGTAAAGTTTATTTATTAGTCACAAATATGGCTTACATTAACACTGCAATGAAGTTATTGTGAAATTCCTCTAGTCGCCACATTCCGGCGCCTGTTCGGGACAATGCACCTAACCAGCACGTCTTTCAGACTGTGGGAGGAAACTGGACTCTCTAGCAAGGGGAGGTACCCCGCCTGGGAGATGGTGTCAGCGTTGGTCTGTGCCAGCAGCCTGACCAAGAGGACTGAGATCCAATGCCACAAGAAGATGAATGACCCACTGCATTCTGCCAGTGCTTCCTCTCTGCACTCCACATTGCCACCACACCTTGGAATGTCACCTTGATCCCACAGGCTGCCACCTCGCAGGGCCCCAACACCCGACCTCCCACCAGCTTTCTCACACCGCCTGGCACCGCTCACCAGTATATTTTATTGACCACCCTGTTAGTGCAGCAAGCCCACTCAAAAACCGTCCAGTCGAATAATGAAATAATCTGAATGGAGAATTCAGGACTGGAGGCACAGGGATAGGGAGTGGAGACATGCTGATGGGTTAGCGGTGCCGAAGCCATACAGGTAGGCCAGTCCGCCACCATGTGAAGTTGAGGAGGCAGAGCCATGTAGGTAGGCCAGACCCCAAGAGAAATTGAGCAAGCTGAGAGGTGGCATACAGTCAGGACAGACAGTAACCAAAGATGCACTGGGAGGCCAGACCCCAAAAGAAACCACATATTTAACATTTTAAAGTTTATTTATTCATGTCACAAGTAGGCTTAAATTAATATTGCAGTGAAGTTACTGTGAAAATCCCCTAGTCGCCACACTCCATATACAATTGTTGTATAGCACACCGTCTACAAGCCACTGAGAGGTCTTTCATTTGGGGTTCTCTCAAAAGCTATTCACCATCTACAAGGCACAAGTCAGGAGTGTGATGGAATTCTCCCCACTTGCCTGGATGGAGCAGCTCTAACAACACTCGAGAAGCTTGACGCCATCCAGGACAAAGCAGCCCACTTGGTTGGCACCACATCTACAAACATCCACGCTCTCCATCACGCACTATCTACACGATGCACTGCAGCAATTCATCAAAAATCCTTAGACAGCACCTTCCAAACCCATGACCACTTCCATCTAGAAGGACAAGGGCAGCAGATACATGGGAACACCACCAGCTACAAGTTCCCCTCCAAGCCACTCACCATCCTGACTTGGAAATACATCGCCGTTCCTTCGTAGTCACTGGGCCAAAATCCTGGAATTCCCTCCCTAACAGCATTGTGGGTCAACCCACAGCATGTGGGCTGCAGCGATTCAAGAAGCCAGCTCAGTTCTCAAGGGCAAACAAGGCATGGGCAATAAATGCTGGTGTGGAGATGCCAGCGTTGGACTGGGGTAAACATAGTAAGAAGTCTAACAACACCAGGTTAAAGTCCAACAGGTTTATTTGGTGGCAAAAGCCTTCACGACACACGACAGCGCAGAGTCACTGAGCAGAGACTGATAGCCAGGTTCCGCACAAGAGGAAGGCCTCAACCAGGATCTTGGGTTCATGTCACACTATCTGTAACCCCCACAACCTGCCTGGATGTGCAAAATCTCACCAGCTGTCCTGTCTGGAGACAATACACATCTCTTTAATCTGTGCTTAATACTCCCTCCACTCACATTGTCTGTACCTTTAAGACTTGATTAGCTGTAAAGACTCACATTCCAATCATTATTCATGTAAATTGAGTTTGTGTCTTTGTGCCCTGTTTGTGATCAGAACTCCTACCCACCTGACGAAGGAACAGCCTGTTCCGAAAGCTAGTGTCTTTTGCTACCAAATAAACCTGTTGGACTTTAACCTGGTGTTGTGAGACTTCTTACAATAAATGCTGACCAGCCAGCGACGCCCATGTCCCACGAATGAATAAAAAAAAACATATTTTCCTCTTCCTGATCCCCATTTCTTTAACAGCCCACACTTTGTTCTGGAAAAATCCCTCCAAATCTCAGGTCTTATCAAACTTTAGACTTTGCCTTCGGTGAGGTTCAAACTGCACAATACTGACCTTTTTATTCATCTTTTCCATGATTACCTCACTGCTGCTTTAATGGCCTTGTCCTGATAGATTTTACTAAGTCTCTCACTGTTAGTCTCCATCTTTAAAATTTCAACTATCTTATATTCTTAAGTTTATTTATTTATTAGTCACAAGTAAGTGTACATTAACACTGCAATGAAGTTACTGTGAAAATCCCCTAGTCGCCACACTCCGGCGCCTGTTCGGGTACACCGAGGGAGAATTTAGCATGGCCGATGCGCTTAACCAGCACGTCTTTCAGACTGTGGGAGGAAACCTGAGGAAACCCACGCAGACACAGGGAGAACGTGCCAACTCCGCACAGACAGTGACCCAAGCCGGGAATCGAACCTGGGTCCCTGGCGCTTGTGAGGCAGCAGTGCTAACCACTGTGCCACCGTGCCGCCCTCAGTATAACCAAGTTGATAAGAACCGTGCATGTTCGAAAACAAACTGAGACACATCAGTGAGCAGATGTAGTTATTGTCTCCTAAGCCAGGACAGCTGAGAACACTTTCACCTCTGCTCCACCTCTCCTGTGTGATAAGGGAATGCCGACATGTGAAATGAGCCGTGACTTCTCTACCATCAAGACCTGCTGCCCTAACTCTGAGTATGTTTGCCCAGTTGATGGAATACTGTACATTCGAGTCAAGTCATTGCTGAAGCAGAGTGTTGTTCGCAACCATCAGGGATTCAAAAATAAAGTCTGGAAAGGAAAATGAACATCATTTAATTTGAACTACTGAGAAATCCTGTTCAAAAGAAATTTAAACTGTGCTGGAATTCGAAAGGACTGTGCTTGAGAATTGTGAAGGCCAGCTTATTCCCAAAACACAAAGATAAGCCTGATTTTGACAGCCATCCAATTTAAACTTTCCAAAACATTCGAGTGGAGTAGTTCTGTTAAGATTCGGTCCACAACACATTTCACAAAGAGCAACTTTGACTAAGTAACAGATATTGGAATTTGAAATTGGTTTCAGAGGACGGCACAGTGGTTAGCACTGCTGCCTCACAGCGCCAGGGACCTAGGTTCGATTCCTGACTTGAGTCACTGTCTGTGTGGAGTTTGCACATTCTACCCGTGTCTCCATGGGTTTCCTCCGGGTGCTCTGGTTTCCTCCCACAGTCTGAAAGATGTGCTGGTTAGGTGCATTGGCCGTGCTAAATTCTCCCTCAGTGTACCCGAACAGGCACCGGAGTGTGGCAACTAGGGGATTTTCACAGTAACTTCATTGCAGTGTTAATGTAAGCCTACTTGAGACACAAATAAGAAAAAGGATAGACAAAAGAGATAACAAGAAGAGAGCTAAATTTAAGAAAATAAACTTAAATTACACAGAGTGACACAATTGCATGCCAAGTTTTCTCTGCCCAATCCCCATCCCTTTAGGTGCTGCAGAAAAGTTAACTCTTTAGGCAGACAGCTGATCTTTCTTCCAATATCTCCACACAGCTTTCGGTTTTGATGAAACCTATGATTGGATATATTAACTTATTGGGCTCTTGGCCAGAGCCAGATGCATCATTTGTCTTTTTTAAAACAGATGATGGCAAGACCATAAGACATAGGAGCAGAATGAGGCCACTCAGCCCATCGGGTCTGCTCCGCCATTCAATCATGGCTGATATTTTTCTCATCCCCATTCTCCTGCCTTTTCCCCATAATGCCTGATCCCCTTATTAAATCAAGAACCTATCTATTGCTGCCACCATACCAGGCAACATCCTGGTAAATCTCCTCTGCACCTTTTCCAACACTTCCACATCTTTCCTATGATGCGGCGACCAGAACTGTACGCAATACTCCAAATGCGGCCGCACCAGAGTTTTGTACAGTTGCAGCATGACCTCCTGGCTCCGAAACTCAATCCCTCTACCAATAAATGCTAACACACCGTACGCCTTCTTAACAACCCTATCAATCTGGGTGCCAACTTTCAGGGATCTACTTTCAGGGATTACTAGTGGAAACATGATGGAAACATGATGGTTTCCAGCTCTGAATGAGGTCAGCAGTTTAGAGAATTAAAGCACAGAATAAAATACTTTTGTAATGACTTTAGCGAGATCCACAAGGTGGATCTGTTAGAGTATGAGCTCCCTGATTGAGGTCGTTAACACTGTCCAATCTGGGAGCCCTGCAGAGGAATATAATGCGGAGTGTCTGGGTTACTGGCTTTCAGGGTGTATACTCTGTACTGGAGAGTACCTGGCTGAGTATGACTAACTATTATAACTAAATCTGGATTTGGGGAAGGCACACCAGCCTTGGGGAGTTATTTCAACTTTATCTTTCACAATTCCACCAAAACTGCCTTGAAATTGGAACGGACAAATTCTGGACATGAGTTGTTATTTCAAGCATTTAAAATGGAATTAAAAGTTTTAAGTTTATTCATTAGTGTCACAAGTAGGCTTACATTAACACTGCAGTGAAGTTACTGTGAAAGTCCCCTAGTCGCCACACTCCGGCACCTGTTCGGGTACACTGAGGGAGAATTTAACATGGCCGCTGCACCCAACCTCCACATCTTTCGGACTGTGGGAGGAAACCAGAGCATCCGGAGGAAACCCGGGGACACGGGGAGAAGGTACAAGCTCTGCGCAGACAGTGACCCAAGTCAGGAATCGAACCCGGATCCCTGGCATTGTGAGGAGGCAGTTCTAACCACTGTGCCGCCCTGATGTTTACCTGACGTTTAAGGGAAAAAAACGAAGAAGCAAAAATTGTAACTGCCTAAAATCAAATTGAAATGTTTAATTTCTGTTTAAAGATATAACAAGAATATTTTAAAGTTTTATTCGAATGTCAAGATTTTCTAGGACTCTGGAAAGTGTAGTTTGAAGGAATGCATAAATTTGAGATTTGATAACCATTCTAGTGAAAGGAGAGGGCGGCACGGTGGCGCAGTGGTTAGCACTGCCGCCTCAGAGCGCCAGGGACCTAGGTTCAATTCTGGTCTCGCGTCACTGCCTGTGTGGAGTTTGCACTTTCTCCCCATGTCTGCGTGGGTTTCCTCCGGGTGCTCCGGTTTCCTCCCACAATCCACAGATGTGCGGGTTAGGTTGATTGGCCATGCTAAGTTGACCCTAGTGTCAGGGAAATTAACTGGGTAAATGTGTGGCTTTACAGGAATAGGGCCTGGGTGGGATTGTGGTCGGTACAGACTCGATGGGCCGAATGGCCTCCTTCTGTTCTGTAGTGATTCCATGAAAGTTTAGAGGCGATGAATGAGGTGACAGCTTTCTCTTGGAGATGTTGGTTTCTTTGCCTATGACTTTTAAGAGGACTGAACTTGGCCACCATCTGAGACATTGAAACTGTACACGGGGAAATAAGTAAAGATCTTGAGACAGAGGTCCATTTTGACTTTTGATTATTTGAGAAGATTTTGGAAGAATAATTGAACACTGTGTCCTTGTGAAGTCAATGGAATCCAGGATGACAAAATTGTTTGGTAAATTAAGCCAATCCCCATAGGCTTGATAAACCTTCCATAAATGCAAACCAAGGATTTGTGGGAGGGGGCAGAGAGATGCTGACGAAAGTACACTGTCTGGTTAATAAAAACATAGTAAGAAGTCTAACAACACCAGGTTAAAGTCCAACAGGTTTATTTGGAATCACGAGCTTTCAGAGTGCTGCTCCTTCATCAGGTGATTCCAACTAAACCTGTTGGACTTTAACCTGGTGCTGTGACACTTCTTACTGTGCCCCACCCCAGTCCAACGCCGGCATCTCCATAATCATAATAAAAACATGAGTGACTACATCCACGAGACAGGGAAATGCGTGAGGATGGCTTATGAATGTGAGATTCAAACAGAGGGTTAAAGAAGGAATTGGAACACCGATGTGAGAGTGAGGGAGTGGTTTGTAACTTGTGAACGGGCTGACATATCAGAGTCCATGGTGCAGCCACACTGAAGAATGGAAAATTCTCACTACTTGACAAACAGCGTGACACAGATAGTTAATATGGCCTGAAGTGTAAAAAAAAACATTTTTAAATAATCAAGGCACAAATTCCATAGAGAAAATGACTCCAACTCCAAGTAAATGTGAAAGGAATTTTGGACTGGGACAAATAAAGCCGAGAGAGAAATAATAGTTAGGAATTGGCTACAAGAAGGTGAAGGGAGAGCTTGAGAATCTTTTAAGTCGATGCAATTATATTGCAAATATATAATCTCACTGCTTTTATATGCCATTATACTGCTTCAATTATATCTAAACATTAATTTGAGAAGAGTAGCATAAAGGGAAAGGAAGTTGGCTACCTTGGGTTACGCCAAGGACAAAAAGGGAAAATGTAAGAGTGAGTTAATGGATTTGGTTAAAGGAGGAATGGATTTAACACACCCGTTTTAGAACAAAATCATATGTTAGTCAAATGCTTATTACTCAAGGTTCTGGCATCAGCAGAATTTGCCAGCAAGATTGTTTACTTTTTAGAAGAAAATAACATTTCCCAGCTAGATTACAAACACGATTTTGGGTGAAGATTTGGTAATAAACCTACGTAAGCAAGATCGGAATTTTAAAACAATGTTCTGTGTCTTGAATAACTGTGTTAGCAGTCTGTACCTGGAACTTAAAGCTGTCCCTGTAATTGCTGTGTTAGAGCTGTATCACAGGAGGGTGTTCCTCCAGAGGTTCTTCTGGGGTAGTTCCCTCAATGCATGAATCATGAACAAATTATTGTAACCCCTCCCTGGGCCTCCTGTGGTTCATTGTGCTGCTTCAACACTTAAGCCTCCTGGTTAGTTATTTCATTAGGTTAAGCATCCCCCTCCCCTCAACCCAGGTGGGCATCGTGTTGCTTTTGTTTTGGGGTCTCATCCAGCCAGCACATTCAGCCCAGCTCCTTGACTCTCCAACCCCCATCCCATGTGCCCCACAGCTGCCCCCACCCCAGACTCCCATGCCACCAACAGCGGACTTCCACATCACTGAAAGCAAGCTCCAGGACCACCGATACCAACAGCAACACCCCCCCCCCCCCCACCTCCCCCTCCCCCCCCCCCCCCCCCCCCACCACCCACTCTGCCTCCCCATGAGTACAGCCTTACACCCTCCTCTTTCTCTTCCCCCCAACCCTCGCCAAGCACCACCAACCGCCCTATCCCTAACCCCCACCCCAGGAGCTGCTCAGCAGCCTCTGCCCACTTGCACCCCCTGGTGTTCAGTGGAGACAGTGGTGCTCATTGCCTTCTTCCTTCTCTGAGGTCATGGCACCAGCTTCCCAATATTAATTCAGGATGGCGCTGGAGCGAACTGCAAGCTGTGCCCAGCATACCTTCTAATTCTATCTTTTACTCTCGCTCTATGCTTATGACTGTAACACTACATTCTGCACTCTCTGCTTTCCTTCTCTATGAACGGTATGCTCTGTCTGTATAGCGCTCAAGAAGCAATACTTTTCACTGCATCCCAATACATGTGACAATAATAAGTCAAATCAAATCAAATAAAAGCAGTAGTAATTTGCACCATCCACAACGGGGTGGATGGAAAGATTAAATGAGGTCTAAAGATGTGATTTTTTTTATTCCTTCGTAGGACACGGGCATCGCTGGCTGGCCAGCATCTACTGCTTATCCCTAGTTGCCCTAGGAGGGCAATTGAGAGTCAACCACATTGCTGTGACTCTGGAGTCACATGTAGGCCAGACCAGGTAAGGACAGCAGATTTCCTTCCCTAAAGGAATGTCCAGATGGGTTTTTCGGACTATCAGCAATGGTGTCATGGTCATCAGTGGATCTTAATTCCAGATATTTTGGATTGAATTCAAATTGCACCATCTGCCGTGGCGGGATTCAAACCTGGGTCCCCAGAACATTAGCTGAGTTTCTGGGTTAATTAGTCTAGCGATAATACCACTAGGCCATCGCCTGCCCCAAGCCTGCTAAGTAGCTGCTAATGGATTCAAATTCACGTTTGCGTCTGTAGGGTCCATTCATTCCTTTGAATGGACGAAGACGGCACTGGTATGGAGTTTAAATGAATTTATTTTATTGAACAGAACTTAAAATTAAATAATTACAAAAACGGAAAGAAAGAAAAGCTAGAGAGAGATGGACTTGCTTTTTCTGCCTGCCTCCTGTACTGATCTTGAACACAGAACTCAAAGACAAAGCTGAACTCTGAAAACACAGAGCTGAAACTGCAATATATGTCACTCGTTATCTTTGTCATTGAAATGGTTTTGCACATGTTGTCTCTAACTCGGAGACACAAGCCTTGCAGATGTTGCTTATGAAAAAACTTTGTTTGGCTTATGAAAAGCCTGTTTTGCTTGCATTGTACCCTCCAAAAATGCAGTCATGGTATGGGTTATGCTCTGCCCAAGACCGCAAGGAACCGCAAAAGATTGAGAGTGTAACCCAATCCATCACGCAAACCAGCCTCCCATCCATTGACTCTGTCTACACTTCCCGCTGCCTCGGAAAAGCAGCCAGCATAATTAAGGACTCCACGCACCCCGGACATTCACTCTTCCATTTTCTTCCGTCGGGAAAATGATACCAAACTCTGAGATCATGTACTAATCAACTCAAGAACAGCTTCTACCCTGCTGCATTCAGACTTTTGAATGGACCTACCTCGCACTAAATTGTTCTTTCTCTATACCCTAGCTTTGACCGTAACATTATATTCTGCACCCTCTCCTTTCTTTCTCCCCTATATGCTCTATGCACAGTATGCTTTGTCAGTATAGCGTGCAAGAAACAATACTTTTCACTGTATACCAATATCTTTGACAATAATAAATTAAATCAAATCAAATCAAATGCACCCATACACAATCGATGGCTTGATTCAGTAAAAGCTTGACAGAACAGAGTTACGTAGACCCAAAAGCCCCAGGTTTGATTGAGTGAGACAATCACAGCTTGGGCAAGGCTCAGGCCGGCCTTATTGTCCTGGGGAGAGCCTGGGGTAAAAATCAGACAACAAGAGTTCCTCTTTCGGAAATGGACAGCATGTGAACAGTGCAGCAATCCCTCAGTTTTGTTCTTCTGGCCTTGCTCAATAGTAGCGCTGCCTTCACTGAGTTGGTGTGGGAGAGTAGGAGAATTTAAAGAGAAGTAACCTTAAATTTTGTTTTTAAATCTACCACAAATAGCTGGCAAATTGTCGAGTTGCTAGTGGAAATTTGAAAATCCTTCAGATCTAAAGAAGGTAAAAAACAATGTCCCTCAATGAACTAGCCAGAGGATTAATGCAGGGCAGTTGTTCAACCAATTCAGACTGTTCTTTTTAAAAAAAACATGGGAGACAGAGACTATAAAAGACAAGCTAGCTGGTGCCCATGCACAGAGAGCCATTTTGCTCTGAGCGACAGAGACTGTAGGTCACACATTGGACTTCTCAGTCATCTGATAACTTATTTTTAGCGTCAAAGCAGGACATTCTCACCTCCGAGGAACTGCCTAAGAAGAACTTAGGTTGGCACGGTGGCACAGTGGTTAGCACCGCTGCCTCACAGCACTAGGGACCCGGGTTCAATTCCGGCCTCGGGTCACTGTCTGTGTGGAGTTTGCATGTTCTCCCCGTGTCTGCATGGGTTTCCTCCGGGTGCTCCGGTTTCCTCCCACAGTCCGAAGGTGTGCGGGTTAGGTGGATTGACCACGCTAAATTGGCCCATAATGTCAGGGGGATTAGCAGGGTAAATGCATGAGGTTACGGGGATAGGGCCTGGGTGGGATTGTTGAGAGTGCAGACTCGATGGGCCGAAAGATCTCCTTCTTCACTGTAGTGATTCGATGAAGAAGGTTGGCTCAGTTGACTGAAATGCCGGTGTGGATCATGTGGATGCCAACAGCACAGGGTTTGATTCCCTTCCCATTCTGGGGTAGATTTGGGACCTGCCTCCTTGCCCTGCTCACAGTGAATGCAGATAACTCAAGAAGAATTGAAAGGCTGTGTTTCGTTGTGTCACGACATTAAGATAAGCATTCCTTTCACATACACAGAGAGTGAGAGATGCCTTTCTTTGTACCTCATTTTATCATTTGCAACTGGACAGCCAGACTAAATTAAATTTTGAGCTACAAACTGAAATGTGTTCTTAGGGAGTAAATTAAAACACAACCCTGTTAGGGTTAACTGTTCTCTTCATTTGTCACTCATTATTATTAAAATTTTCATCAGAAATACATCAGGGTATTGCTTTTTAATTGGCCTTTGTGCAGATTCTATGAATAAGACTTTGCGCAAAATCAAAATGCAGGAGCTTACTGCACCATCATTATCCATTAACATTCATGCTGGAATGTTGCTGCCATTCACGCTGGCGGGATTTTCCCATCCTGCTGCAGCGAATGGAGATTTGGCCGGGTGCCAACCTCTCTGACTTCACTGGAGCGGGAGCGTGGCGTGGCCAGTAAGTTCGCACCGTTACTATTTTCTCCTAATGTATGTAGCCTTCCATATGTGGGCTCTCGCAGGTAGTCCCTGTGAAGCGCTATCAATTAGGCAAAAGACTACTTGTGAGCCAATACAACTGTAGGCTTTTATTCATAACAGAATCAGGAGCACATCCCAACAGGTAACCGACCCGGACTGAGCAAGGGGGAGGAGACAGCCACCTTTATACTAGGTGACAAGGGGAGGAGCCGAGCCGGCAGGGGAAGTGTCCAGGCATAACAAACACACAACGGTGGGCCAGGCAGGACAAAGGCACAACTGAAGCCCACCACACCCTGTTCATTCTTTTGAATGTTTCTACCCGCGACGAGGGCCTTTATTCACCACAATCAGTCAGTGTTTCGAACAAACAAAAATGGAAAAAAGGTACCATTGTCCAATGTGGGTTGGAGACAATGGGGGGGGGGGGGGTGGGGGGAGTTTTCCCATTCTACCCACCATGGGAATCATAGTGGCAGGGGGGAGGGGGGTGGGGGGGTGGGGGGGGGAGACCATGCAAAGGTCCATTGACCTCAGGCGGGATTTTCCGGTTATAGGGCAAGCTTGGCTGGAAAATCCTGCCCAATGGCTCAGCCACTAAGAGCCCCAGTAACTACCAAAGGCTCTGGGCAGGCTGTGCAGGGGTCGGGATTTGCATAACGCTGATGCCCGTCCCGCTAACCTGAAAGACCTCAGCATCAGCCGCACATGCGTCGGTGCTCACAGTGTGAGCAGAATGGGCATGCACAACCTTTCCTGGTGCCTTTCCAGCCATGATGTGGAGATGCCGGCATTGGACTGGGGTAAACACAGTAAGGAGTCTAACAACACCAGGTTAAAGTCCAACAGGTTTATTTGGTAGCAAACGCCACTAGCTTTCGGAGCGCTGCTCCTTCGTCAGGTGAGCACTCCGAAAGCTAGTGGCGTTTGCTACCAAATAAACCTGTTGGACTTTAACCTGGTGTTGTTAGACTCCTTATGACCTTTCCAGTCAGCAGCAAGAACAAAGAACAGAGAAAAGTACAGCACAGGAACAGGCCCTTTGGCCCTCCAAGCCTGCACCGACCATGCTGCCCAACTGAACTAAAACCCCCTACCCTTCCGGGGACTGTATCCCTCTATTCCCATCCTATTCATGTATTTGTCAAGACGCCCTTAAAAGTCACTATCGTATCTGCTTCCACTACCTCTCCCAGCAGAGAGTTCCAGGCACTCACAACCCTCTGTGTAAAAAACTTGCCTCGTACATCTCCTTTAAACCTTGTCCCTCACACCTTAAACCTATGCCCCCTAGTAATTGACTCTTCCACCCTGGGAAAAAGCTTCTGACTGTCCACTCTGTCCATGCGCCTCATTGAAGAGGGGCATGGACAGGGGGAGCTACAAGAGCTACAGTGTAACCGGAATTGGCCACAACCTGCCAGTCCTCCTCAGATACAGGGGTGGTACCAGAGGACTGGAGAACTGCAATTGTTCCACCCTTGCCTAAGAAAGGGACGAAACCAGCAACAACAATCTCAGTTGTAGGAAAGGTTTTAGAAATAATAATCGAGGATACAATTAACGGTTAGTTGGACAAATGTAGATCACTTCAGGAAATCCAGCTGGAGCATAGGAGGATGAAGGGTGACCTTTAGAGGTTTATAAAATCATGAGGGCCATAGCTAAGGTGAATAGCCAAGGCCTTCTCCCCAGGGAGCTCGTCCAAAACTAGAGGGCGTAGGTTTAAGGTGAGAGGGCAAAGATTTCAAAGGGACTTTTTCACACAGAGGGTGGTGCATTTAGAGAATCATAGAATCCCTACAGAGCAGAAGGAGGTCATTAGGCCCATCGAACCTGCACTGACAACAATCCCACCCAGGCCCTATCCCTATAACCCCACATATTTACCCCACTAATCCCTCTAACCCACACATCCCGGAACACCAAGGGGCAATTTAGCATGGCCAATCAACCTAACCCGCACATCTTTGGACTATTTAGGGTTAAAGTTTATTTTATTGGTGTCACAAGAGGCTTACATTAATACTGCAATGAAGTTACTGTGAAAATCCCCTAGTTGCCACACTCCAGTGCCTGTTCGGGTTACACTGAAGCAGAATTTAACATGGCCAATGCACCTAACCAGTACGTCTTTCAGACTGTGGAAGGAAACCGGAGCAACCGGAGGAAACCCACACAGACACTAGGAGAACATGCAGACTCCGCACAGACAGTGACCCAAGCCTGGAATTGAACCCGGGTCCCTGCTGCTGTGAGGCAACAGTGCTAACCACTGCGCCACCTTGCCACCCACAAGGAGGATAAACCTAAGGATACAACTCTGAAAGGGCAGCAGAAGCTGAGTGAGCTGGGGGGGATGCACCCTCAAATCATTGGGCAGGTTGAGAAAGCCAGTAATAAGGCATCCAGGATCCTGGGTTTATCAATTCAGGCATAGAGTACAAAAGCAAGGAAGTTCTGGTGAATCTTGATAAAACACTAGTTCAGTTTCAGCTGGAGTATTGTGTCCAATTCAGACACAGAGGGTGTCTGAAGGATGCGAGGGTGTTGGAGTGTGTGCAGAAAAGATTCACGAAAGTGGATCCAGGATTGAGAGAGAGTCCATGAGTTACATGGCAAGGCTGCAGTTGTTCTCATTGGAAAAGAGAAGGTGGAGAGGAGATTTAAATCGAGATGTTCAAAATCATGAGGGGTCTACACAGAGTAGGTGTCATTGTACTATGAATCAGAGTGTGGCAATCACCTCATTAAGAGAATTGCCAATAAAACCTGTAACATTGATTGCGTTATAAATAGAAACAGCTGCAAGACTTTGGGGTTTATACTCCTTATGTCTGAAGCAGAGGCTTACAATAAAACAGCCTGAACCTGCCAACATGGTGGCACAGTGGTTAGCACTGTTGCCTCACTGCACCAAGGACCCAGGTTCATTTTCCAGCTTGGGTCACTGTCTGTGCGGAGTCTGCATGTTCTCCCCATGTCTGCATGGGTTTCCTCCAGATAGTCCAGTTTCCTCCCACAGTCCAAAAGACGTGCTGGTTAGATGCATCGGCCGTGCTAAATTCTCCCTCAGTGTACCCAAACAGACACCGGAGAGTGGCAACTAGGGCATTTTCACAGGAACCTCATTGCAGTGTTAATGTAAGACTACTTGTGACACTAATAACTAAACTTTAAACCAGTGTGAATTGATTCTTCCACCACAACCATTTATCATGAGTAACATAGATAGGGAGAAATTGTTGCCATTTGCACAAGGGTCAGAACCAGAGGCTACCGATTTATAAAAGAACCAAAGAGAGGTTAGGATGCGGAATGCACTTCCTGAGAGTGTGGTGGAATCTCCATTCACCACCTTTCAAAAGAGAATTGGATAATTTAGCTAAAATGATAAGATTTGCAGGGTTATGGAGAAAGGATCAGGACTAGCCAAAGTGCTGTTACAGAGAATTAACAGAAGGGCTGAATGGCCTCCTTCTGTGCTGTAACCGTTCTATAATTGCTGCAGGCTGAGTGATATAATGGGTGGGATTTTATGGCCTCACTCAAGCGAGACTGGAAAATCCCACCCGAGGTCAACAGACATTTCCATTGTCTGCCCCTCGCCCACTCCAATTCCACGGCAGGTGGGGCGGTAGAATTCCAGCAAATGTGTACCAAGTATCCTGGGGGTCAGTTTAGGGGGTCAGTTGGCTGGTTTGTGATGCAGAGCGACACCAATGGCACGGGTTCAATTCCTGTACCGGCTGAGGTTATCCATGAAGGCCCCACCTTCTCAACCTTACCTGAGGTTGTTTGAACCTCTCGGTTGTAGTTCAGTAAAGGAGACACAAGTTCTGCTTCTTCATAAACTACCTTTATTTCTTTGATCCAACTCCACATACAATTATCCACCAACAGCCCAGTGCTACCTGTGGCCCCTTTATATATCAGTGATTTCTATTGAATAATTTACATCAAATTAGGACTTAATTAGAAAGTATGTTAACCCATTTATAACAGAGGTGTGGTGATGCTCAGGTCTTCAGTCCCACGCTCCTAATCTACGGGCACCTGGTGCGGAGAGGGGCGGGTCGGGATGCCGACCTCCTCGTGAACCTGCTCCTGGGCCTGGCGAGACGCGCCATCAATAGGTCCAGGCAGCGGGCGATCGACGGGGCCGTCCATCCCGATTGTCTGCCCCTCTACCGCGGCTACATTCGCGGCCAGGTGTCTCTGGAGAGGGAGCATGCGGTGTCCACGGGCGCGGTTGACGCCTTCCGCGACCGCTCAGGTTAAATCACCACCAGTCAGCTCTCTTGCAAAGGAGAGAGCAGCCTACAGGACTTCACAGTGGTTAGAACTGCTGTCTGACAGCGCCAGGAACCTGGGTTTTATTCCTGGCTTGGTTCACTGTCTGTGTGGAGTTTGCACATTCTCCCCCTGTCTGCGTGAGTCTCCTCTGGGTGTTCTGGTTTCCTCCCGCAGTCTGAAAGGCGTGCTGGTTAGGTGCATTGACCCGAACAGGTGCCACAGTAGGGGAATTTCACAGTAACATCATTGCAGTGTTAATGTCAGCCTTACTTGTGACGCTAATAAATAAACTTTAACTTTTAGTGACATTCAGTTTCACTAAACATCCAAAAAGAATCACAGAATAAGTACAAAAGATCTTGGAGGAAGAGTGAACTTGTCCCTAACAATAACTATGCAATGTGATGAGGCAATTGTAAAGCTCACAAAAAGCTAGCATGTGTAGGCAGAACAGTGGAATGAGGTTACACTGAGGCTGTGCCATGCATTGGCCAGACCTCAACTGGAGTATTGTGTACAGCTTTTGTCCATGCATATGAAAAAAACAGTAAAAAGCTTTAGAAGAGACAACAAGAGGGATGAGCTAAGTGGAAGGGATTAAAAGAGTTCCATCGCTATAGCCTAAGGGGAAAATGAATAATAATTAAATGATGAAAATGGTTTGTGTGCCTCAATGAAGTACACAAAATATTAAATAGGTTGCTTAAGATAATTCCTACATCTTAATCACAGCACCAGGGATCCCGGTTCGATTCCTGGCTTGGGTCACTGTCAGTGTGGGACAGAGAACAAAGAACAATACAGCACAGGAACAGGCCCTTCGGCCCTCCAAGCCTGCTCATGTGTCCAACTAGACCATTCGTTTGTATCCCTCTATTCCCAGTCCGTTCATGTGGCTATCTAGATAAGTCTTAAACGATCCCAGCGTGTCCGCCTCAATCACCTTGCTTGGCAGTGCATTCCAGGCCCCCACCACCCTCTGTGTAAAATACGTCCCCCTGACATCTGTGTTGAACCTTGTCCCCCTCACCTTGAACCCGTGACCCCTTGTGTTCGTCACCTCCGACCTGGGAAAAAGCTTCCCACTGTTCACCCTATCTATGCCCTTCATAATTTTATCCACCTCTATTAGGTCGCCCCTCATCCTCCGTCTTTCCAGGGAGAACAACTCCAGTTTACCCAATCTCTCCTCATAGCTAAGACCCTCCATACCAGGCAACATCCTGGTAAACCTTTTCTGTACTCTCTCCAAAGCCTCCACGTCCTTCTGGTAGTGTGGCGACCAGAACTGGACGCAGTATTCCAAATGTGGCCTAACCAACGTTCTATACAGCTGCAACATCATATGCCAACTTTTATATTCTATGCCCCGTCCAATAAAGGCAAGCATGCCATATGCCTTCTTGACCATCCTCTCCACCTGTGCTGCCACCTTTAAGGATCTGTGGACTTGTCTATACTCCTGATGGTTCTGCCATTTATTGTATAGCTCCCCCTTACATTAGATCTACCGAAATGCATCACTTCGCATTTATCTGGATTAAATTCCATCTGCCATTTCTCCGCCCAATGTTCCAGCCTATCTATATCCTGCTGTATTCTCTGACAATGTTCATCACTATCCGCAACAGTTTGCACGTTCTCCCTGTGTTTCCTCTGGGTACTCCGGTTTCCTCCCATAGTCCCAAAATGTGCAGGTTAGGTGGATTGGCCATGCTAAATTGCCCCTTGGTGTTAGGGGGGCTAGCTAGGGTAAATGCATGGGGTTATGGGGATAGAGCCTGGGTGGGATTTTGGTCAGTGCAGACTTGAGGGGCTGAATGGCTTCTTTCTGCACTGTAAGATTCTATAACTCTATGAACATAAATCCACAAGCATTCGCTCTCCCGGTGCTGTACTGCACCAGAGAGAGACAATGGAGCCTTTTAATTGCACAGTGCTGAACTCCCTTAAGCTCAATCTGTTCTCTATTACATGTCCCAACAGAGACTCCCAACACTGGCTTCCCTGCAAAAATGTGCTGTTCATTTGGGCAAATCAGTCCCATTCCAGTGATAAACAACACTGAGTTTACGCTATAAAATCCAGGCCCGTTACTGGGTTTGCTTCTCTGAGGCATGTTTATCATTTTCTACATTAAAGGTTCATTTACTCTGGCCGCCTGTTTTATTATGAGCCGCTCAACTAACTCTATTAGCTGCATCTAATGAGGACCAAAGAATGACATTTCAATTGAAAGCCTTTAGGCTCCACATTGTAATACCCTAGTTGTGTCCTGAAAGGCTGGTTGTAAATGAATCTGCTGTTGTGTCTGGAACTAGTCCAAAAACATCATTTACATCCTCTGCACAGCTACTCAAAGTCAGGCACACGGCAGCAGGGACAACACAGAAGCAGTCATTGGCATTCAGACAAGATGAGGAGGGTAGATCAGACTGATCTTCACTCGCACAGCGGCCTGTGCCTCTGGATCTCCATTTCAATCACATCTCTGATAACAAACAAAGGGTCATCTGGACTTGAAACGTCAGCTCTTTTCTCTCCTTACAGATTCTGCCAGACCTGCTGAGATTTTCCAGCGCTTTCTCTTTTGGTTTCCTGATAACAAATCTTTCCGTTTCATCAAGTGTTCCACTGTGACCTGTAGAGGGCTTCAAATTTTGATCCAATTGATCCGTTGCTTCCAAGAGCCATTCTGTTGGTCCAAGATCCAAGACTGTTTTGCTGAACAACACTAATCTTGATACAAGAAGGGAATCTAGGTTCAGAGTGGACCAGGGTTGAATCAGGTCTGCACCGACTCTTACCCAGGTTTACCCCATAGCCCCACGTATTTACCCCGCTAATCGCCCCAACCTATATATCTTGTGACACGAAGCGCAAATTTGGCATGGCCAATCAACCCAACCTGCACATCTTTGGACTGTGGGAGGAAACCGGAGCACCCGGAGGAAACCCACACAGATACAGGGAGAACGTGCAAACTCCACACAGATGGTCACCCAAGGCCGGAATTGAACCCGGGTTGCTGTCACTGTGAGGCAGCAGTGCTAACCACTGTGCCACCATACTGCCCTAAAAAAAGCCAAGGATGTTATAGGGTTTTTTCACACCTTTATCATCCATCTGTCATCCTGCCACCCCCAAGTCTCTCACATCCTGCACTCTCTTTGGAATTGTAACATTTAGAATATATTTCCTTTCCTAATTTTGCCTTCCAAAATGCATCACGTCACATATCATTTCACCTGCCATGCATCTGTCTATTTCGCCACTCTGTCTATATCTCTCCCTCGAGTCTCTGGGATCCATAAGTCATAGGATCAGAGGTAGGCCATTCGGCCCATCGAGTCTGCTCTGCCATTCAATGAGATCATAACTAATCTGATGTGATAATCCTCAACTCCACTTTCCTGCCTTATCCCCACAATTCCCCTAATGATTAAAAATCTGTCTGACTCAGCCCTGAACGTACCCAGCCTCGACAGCCCTCTGCGGTAAAGAATTCCACAGATTCGCTCCCCTCTGAGAGGAGAAATTCCTCCTCATCTCTGTCTTCAATCCACAGACCCAGTCATCCGTTTTCAAAAGGAGAAGAAGATTCTTTTTTAGTAAGCTCTCTTCTCAGAAACGTGAAGCACTGGACACGAAGCCTATTGTGCTGCTCGAGTCAGACGTGACTCGACGTGACTATCGCTCAAAAACAAAAATAGCTTTTGACAAACATTCTCTCACAAGGATGCCTATTCACAGGCTTCACTTGTACAATTGCCACCTCCTTCAGCCATCATGCCGGTGATTAGCTCTTCAGTTTCGAATGCCACCCCCAGGATGAGATGAGAGAAAAAAAGAATTTGTCTCTCTGCGTCCTACACCCACAGGGAGATGTTTCTGGTAATGCACCCATGTCCATTGGCCGTGAGTGGAACCGTCCCCTCTCCTCCCTTCCCCTCCCTTTTTCCCATCCCCTTCCATCAACATCATATTATAGAATCATAGAATCCCTACTGGTGCAGAAGGAGGCCATTCAGCCCATCTAGTCTGTACCGACTCCCTGGCAGAGCATCTTACCCAGGCCTACCCCCTGTCCTATCCCCGTAACCTCACACATGTATCCCACTAATTCCCCCTAACCTACATATCTTTGTTCACTAAGGGGCAATTTAGCATGGCCAATCCACCCAACCAGCACATCTTTGTACTGTGGGAGGAAACCGGAGCAGCTGGAGGAAACCCACACAGACACGGGGGGAGAATGTGCAGACTCCGCACAGACAGTGACCCAAGGCCGGAATCGAACCCGGGTCCCTGATGCAGTGCTAACCACTGAGCCGCCGTGTCCTATGGATGGTGAGGGCCCATAGAAGACACCCACCGAGTATGATTGACCTGGTATGCAGTTGATTAGGCCACAGAGGGGACAATTCATACTGAAGTTATTAGGCCATTGAGAGTGTGAGTCAGGCTGCAAAACATTCCACTGCAGTTACTTTCCCCATTTCTGCAAGGGATCTGAGCAAAGACCTTGCTGAGCATCACAAGCACCAGGAGATGGTGCTGTAACCCACATTACTGAACAGTAATTCCTCGGAGAGGCACACACTGGATTGGTTTCACTTTCACCATCAGAAACCAGCCTCCATTGACCTCCGGATGTCCTGTTGGCAGCAATCTAGCACGTGTGCCTGAAGGGAACAGGCCTCAGCAGTCAGTTGTGCCACAGGAAATCAGCAAGAACAAAATCAGACGTCTTTGCACCTGGCCCATTTCATACTTTCATTAACCCAGTCCCACAAAGAAGTCAACGAAACTGTCCCCATTGGCTCAATTTTCCATTTCAAACCTTTCATAGAATCCATAGGATCCCTACTGTACAGAAGGAGGCCATTCGGCCCATCGAGTCTGCATTGACCACAATCCCACCCAGGCCCTATTCCCGTAACCCCACATATTTACCCTGCTAATCCCCCTAACACTTTCCTCTGACACTCTGATGTGCAAAACTTTAGCCAATCAAGAAACACTTTCTCAGAAGACTAAGGAAATTTGGCATGTCCCTACGGACTCTCACCAACCTTGACAGATGCACCATAGAAAGCACCCTTTCTGGTTGTATCACAGCTCCTGCTCTGCCCCAGATCGCAAGCAACTACAAAGGGTCGTGAACAAAGTCCAATCCATCACGCAAACCAGCCTCCCATCCATTGACTCTGTCTACACTTCCCTACACTTTGGAGCGGCACGGCAGCACGGTCATTAGCACTGTGGCCTCACAGCGCCAGGGACCCAGGTTCAATTTCGGCCTCGGGTCGCTGTCTGTGTGGGGTTTGCACATTCTCCCCGTGTCCGCTTGGGTCTCCTCTGGGAGCTCCGGTTTCCTCCCACGTCCAAAGATGTGCGGGTCAGGTTAATTAGCCATGCTAAATTGACCCTTGTGTCAGGAGATTGGTAGGGTAAATATGTGGGGTTATAGGGCCTGGGTGGGATTGTGGTCGGTGTAGACTCGATGGCCCAAATGGCCTCCTCCTGCACTGTAGGGATTTTATGATTCCTGCTGCCTCAGAAAAGCAGCCAGCATAATTAAGGACCCCACGGGCTCGAGAGATACTCTCTTCCACCTTCATCTGTCGGCAAAAGATACAGAAGTCTGAGGTAACACACCATCTAACTCTGAATGGTTTATTCCCTGCTGCCATCAGACTTTTGAATGGACCTACCTTGCCTTAAGTTGATCTTTCTCTACACCCTAGCTATGACTGTAACACTACAATCTGCACTCTCTCCTTTCCTTCTCTATGAACGGTATGCTTTGTCTGTATAGCGCACAAGAAACAATACTTTTCACTGCATAATAATACGTGATAATAATAAATCAAATCAAATCAAAGACTTTCCATGATCTATTTACTCTGCCTAGCTCAAATTCCATGGGAGAGATATTAGGAAGATTGGTATTTCAATAGCATCTTCCACCTCTGCAGGATTTCACAAGGCACTTTGTAGTGCTTTGGAGGTGTAATTACTGTTGTATGTAGGTAACATGATAGCCAATTTGTGCACAGCAAGCTCCCAGAGTGGCACGGTTAGCCTCACGGCGCCAGGGACCCAGGTTCGATTCCCGTCTTGGGTCACTGTCTGTGTGGAGTTTGCAAGTTCTCCCCGTGTCTGCGTGGGTTTCCTCTGGGTGCTCGGTTTCCTCCCGCAGTCCAAAGATGTACTGGTTAGGTGCATTGGCCATGTTAAATTCTCCCTCAGTATATCCAAACAGGCGCCGGAGTGTGGCGACTATGGGATTTTCACAGTAACTTCATTGCAGTGTTAATGTAAGCCTACTTGTGACACTAATAAATAAAATTTAAATAAACTTTAAACTCCAAAGATGTGTGGGTTAGGTTGATTGGCCATGCTAAATTGCCCCTTAGTGTCAGAGGAATGAACAGGGTAAATATGTGGGCTATGGGGATAGGGCCTGGATGGGATTCTGGTCGGGACAGACTCGATGGGCCGAATGGCCTCCTTCTGCACGGTTCGGATTCTATAAACTGCAATGTGAGAATGATCTGGTCATGTTTTTGTGATATTGATCGCGGGCTGATTGCTGATAAATATTTTCGGGCAGAAGTCATCATGTTCAGCTCGACTATGAATTCCGGACCCATGCCACTGAGCCCATTCTCTTCCCAAACCATTCCCTTGGGCTGAATCATGACATTGCCTTCAACCCAAAACTGATCTTAACCCCAAATCCCACTCATCATCACTTCATTCCACCAGCACAACGTTAGCACAATCCCACTGCTCAAACCATTTCACACACCTTTGTCATTTCCCAACTCAATTATTCCAGAAGTCTTTCTACTGGTCGGCACGGTAACACAGTGGTTAGCACTGCTGCTTCACAGCTCCAGGGACCTGTGTTCGATTCCCGGCTTGGGTCACTGTCTATGTGGAGTTTGCACATTCTCCTCGTGTCTGCGTGGGTTTCCTCCGGGTGCTCCGGTTTCCTCCCACAGTCCAAAGATGTGCGCGTTAGGTTGATTGGCCATGCTAAGTTGCCCCTTAGTATCCTGAAATGCGTAGCTAAAAGGAATTAGTGGGTAAATGTGTAGGGATATGGGGGTAGGGCCTAGGTGGGATTGTGGTCTGTGCAGACTCGATGGGTCAGATGGCCTCTTTCTGCACTGTAGGGTTTCTATGATTCTATGGTCTTCCATCTTCCATCACCCAAAACTTCCAACTCGATCAAAACTCTGCCTCACATACCACGTCCTGAACCAAGTTCTGTTCGTCCATCAAACCCTGTCCCCGTTGACTGACATTGAGTTTAAATCCTTTCCTACATAAGTGCCTCCGTGAGGGTTCCCCCACACCCTGGGTGAGATTCTCCGGCCTCCCAGCTGCATGTTTCCCACTGTCGGGAGGTGGCGCGTTGTTCGCTAGCGGTGAGATTCTCTGGTCCCACTGCTGTCAATGGGAATTCCCAATGGCTTCACCCCACACTGGCAGGAAACCCATGGGTGGGGGTGCACTGCCAACTGGACCGGAGAGTGCCGCCGGCGTGAATGGCCGGAGAATTCCGGCCCATGTCTGTACTATCCTGGCCATTATTTATCCCTCAACTCACACATAAATAACTGACTATCTGGTCATCATCTCAGTGCTATTTGTGGGAGCTTCTTGTACAAATTGGCAGCGGTATTCCCTACATTACAACAGTGACTACATTTCCAATGTATCTCATTGGCTATAAAGAGTTTTGGATACCCTGAGGCAGCTGAGGGCACATTATAAATGCAAACCTTTCTTTCTGTTTATTTCTTGCAGCCTTGTAACCCTCCTGGATGCTTTGTTCCAGTATTTCCACTCTTTTCTCCATTCTCTTCTACTCCAGTACTGCTGGAAGAGTCTCAAGCCATTGGGAACTTCTCTCATAGAACCTCTCTCCCTCTCCACCTCTAAAATCTTTTGAAAAGCCATCTCTTCAGAAAAATATCTGATCATCCCGTCCTCCCCACAAACTCTCCTTTCCTGGATTGCCACATGTCCTTGGGATGTTTATTTTGGATAAAGGCACTGTACCATAGGGCGGCACGGTGGCACAGTGGTTAGCACTGCTGCTTCACAGCTCCAGGGACCTGGGTTCAATTCCTGGCTTGGGTCACTGTCTGTGTGGAGTTTGCACATTCTCCTCGTGTCTGCGTGGGTTTCCTCCGGGTGCTCCGGTTTCCTCCCACAATCCAAAGATGTGCGGGTTAGGTTGATTGGCCATGCTAAATTGCCCCTTAGTGTCCTGGGATGCGTAGATTAGCGGGTAAAATATGTAGGGATATGGGGATAGGGCCTGGGTGGGATTGTGGTCGGTGCAGACTCGATGGGCCGAATGGCCTCTTTCTGTACTGTTGGGATTCTATGATATCTATGATTACAAACATTATTGTCATCTACTTGCTTCACTGGGTCTCACTCAGCATCTCGGATGCCCCTGTTACATCTTCCAATTCACTACCACCGATGATGTGATCTCTGGGTATATTGTAACAATGAACAATTTCTAATGATTGCCTTGAAACAATATGCTTTCTTGTAATCAGAACTCCACGTGGAAGAATCAGTCAAGTTGATGTCTCGGGTGTACAACTTGTGGCAAACTGTAAACGTGTTGAAGAACGAGGGGCCCATGTGTGTCACGCGGAAAGCAGCGGGCGCCAAACCACATTTATCTCACCTTCTAATTGCCATCTCTCTCACGCTGTCTTGTGGTTATCTCCTTTCTCTCAACAGTTTTCCATTGCTCTTTCTCTGTTAACTTCCTGTCTTTGAAGTCCCTACCTGTCGGGTTAATGCGGTTTTCCCGGCACAGTGGCGCAGTGGTTAGCACAGCTGCCTCACGGTGCCAGGGATCCGGGTTTGATTCCCAGCTTGGGTCACCGTCTGTGTGGAATCTGCACATTCTCCCCGTGTCTGCGTGGGTTTCCAATTGGTGCTCCGGTTTCCTCCAACAGTCCAAAAGACGTGCTGGCTAGGTGCATTGGCCACGCTAAATTCTCCCTCAGTGTGCCCGAACAGTCGCTGGAGTGTGGCGACTAGACTGGCTCCGAAACTCAATCCCTCTACCAATAAAAGCTAAAATCCAAAAACACCGTGGATGCGGTGTTTTTGGATTTCCAAAAGGCGTTTGATAAGGTGCCCCATAAAAGGCTGCTGAAGAAGATTAGGGCACACGGAGTTGGGGGTAGTGTGTTAAAGTGGATTGGGGACTGGCTATCCGACAGGAAGCAAAGAGTCGGAATAAATGGGTGTTTTTCCGGTTGGAGAAAGGTAACTAGTGGCGTGCCGCAGGGATCGGTACTCGGGCCGCAACTGTTTACCATTTATATAGATGATCTGGAGGAGGGGACGGAGTGTAGGGTAATGAAGTTTGCAGACGACACAAAGATAAGTGGAAAAGTGAATCGTGTGGAGGACGGAGAAGATCTGCAGAGAGATTTGGACAGGCTGAGTGAGTGGGCGAGGATATGGCAAATGGAGTATAACGTTGAGAAATGCGAGGTTATACACTTTGGAGGAAATAATAACAAATGGGATTACTATCTCAATGGAAACAAATTAAAACATGCTACCGTGCAAAGGGACCTGGGGGTCCTTGTGCATGAGACGCAAAAGCCCAGTCTGCAGGTACAACAGGTGATCAAGAAGGCAAATGGGATGTTGGCCTATATTGCGAAGGGGATAGAATATAAAAGCAGGGATGTCTTGATGCACCTGTACAGGGCATTGGTGAGGCCGCAGCTGGAATACTGTGTGCAGTATTGGTCCCCTTATATGAGGAAGGATATATTGGCATTGGAGGGAGTGCAGAGAAGGTTCACCAGGTTGATACCGGAGATGAGGGGTTTGGATTATGAGGAGAGGCTGAGGAGATTGGGTTTGTACTCGTTGGAGTTTAGAAGGATGAGGGGGGATCTTATGGAGACTTATAAGATAATGCGGGGGCTGGATAGGGTGGAGGCGGAGAGATTCTTTCCACTTAGTAAGGAAGTTAAAACTAGAGGACACAGCCTCAAAATAAAGGGGGGTCGGTTTAAGACAGAGTTGAGGAGGAACTTCTTCTCCCAGAGGGTGGTGAATCTCTGGAATTCTCTGCCCGCTGAGGTGGTGGAGACTACCTCGCTGAATATGTTTAAAGTGCGGATGGATGGATTCCTGATCGGTAAGGGAATTAAGGGTTATGGGGATCAGGCGGGTAAGTAGTACTGATCCACGTCAGATCAGCCATGATCTTATTGAATGGCGGGGCAGGCTCGAGGGGCTCGATGGCCTACTCCTGCTCCTATTTCTTATGTTCTTATGTTCTTAACACACCGTACGCCTTCTTAACAACCCTATCAACCTGGGTGCCAACTTTCAGGGATCTATGCACATGGACACCCAGATCCCTCTGTTCATCCACACTGGGGAGGAAGGGATGGAGGGAGGGAAGGGGGAGAGGTAGGGAGGGGAGGAAGGGAAGGGGAAGAGGAGGAGAGAGAGGGGAGGGGAGGGAAGGAGGGGAGGGGATGTGAGGGGACGGTAGGGTAGGATAGGCCATGGGGCAGTGCCAAGGGGGTGGGGCCTGATGGGGCCAGGCTTGGTGGGGGGGGGGGGGGGGGGGGGCAGGGCCTCTGGGGGCGGTCAGTAGGGGTGGGGGGGGGTCCCGCTGCCACTCTGCAGTCAGGATTGATGGGGGAGGGAGGGAGGCCAGCGATCAGGGCTAGCCATCGGGGTGGGGTGGGGGGAGCAGCCTGCTGGGGGGTCAGGGCCGTGGAGGTGGGGGGGAGGTCAGCACTGCAGGGGGGAAGGGTTTGGGTGGGATGGGGTGAGATGGGGGGAGTGGTGGGAGATCGAGGCAGGCCAGGAAGTTGGGGGATGGCAAGGCTGGCCAGGATGTGCCTGGAAGACCAGCAATTGGGCAGTGGGTGGCTCGGATGGGCCAGCGATGCGGGGGTCGCGGGGCTCGCCAGCAATCGGGAGGCTGGCATTGTGAGGCCACTGTGCATGTGCCGACCTCGGCGCTGACAGATCAGTGCATGCGCAGTGGCCGCTCAGCACTGTGTTGCTGGCCTCTCGGGCGGGAATAGGGCCCGCCCCCCTGGTTTCTGAAGTGAATCACGCTCGTGCACTCTGCAGTGCGCAGAGTGTGGGAGCTTCAGTTTGAAAATCCCACTGATAAAAATCAGCGTGGTTTACTCCAGTTTTTACACAAATTCGACACTTAGAATTCTTTTGGGAGAATCCCACCCGTGACACTGCAATGAGAAGAACGAAGGAAATCTGTTGCCAAATTCAACGCCTTCAGGGGAGGAGGAGAGGAAAGAGCTACCAAACTTCCCAGTTCAACCACAAGTAAAATGAGCAGCAGTGAGGCTTTATTCCAGCAGCTTCTCTTCCCAGGACTGAAAGATAAGAATTCGTTTCGACACACACAGTGTTACCAAGCACCAAATCCTTCTTGATTACCAATAATCCTTCTAGTTTATCTAGAACTCTAAATTCAAGGAAGCTGCAACCACTTGGATTGTAGAAGGACAGTGAAATAGTTGCAATGGGTGCAGAAAGCAAGTGCGTGTGGTTATGTTGAGTACAACCGAACTAAGTATCACTTGTGGACCAGGTTTGAATGCCCTAAACCCTGAGGAAAATGGTGAGAAGGATCAGCCTGCTTGATATTCCAGCTCACTGACACTGCCACATTCATAGAATCCCTCATAGAATCAGCGCAGAAGGAGGCCATTCGGCCCATCAAGTCTGCACCAACCACAATCCCACCCAGGCCCTATTCCCGTAACCCCTCATATCCCCCGATATCCCCATGCTAATCCTCATCCTGACACTAGAGTTAACTTAACATGGCAAATCAACCTAACCCGCACATTTTGGACTGTGGGGGGAAACCCGGAGCACCCGGAGGAAACCCACGCAGACATGAGGAGAACGTGCAAACTCCACGTAGACAGTGACCCAAGCCGGAGAATCGAGCCCGGGTCCCTGGCGCTGTGAGGCAGCAGTGCTAACCCACTGTGCCACCGTGCCCCCCGGAATTGGGCATGATGTTAGACAGTCCTACGCCTTGTCACAGCTTTTCTGGTGCTTATTCCAGTGCCAGCCAGGAATGTTCCTTCATGCAGCGAATGCCATCCTTGCCACACCGTGTCAGCATTCTGAAAGGTTCTGAATTTAAATTGCGATTACAAAGAAAAACGTTTGAGCAGCTCATGGCGATTGGCAGGGCAGACAAAGAAACAAAGAACAGCACTGTGGTGACCCACTGTAACTGCATGTTGTATACCTGGACACACCCGTGCCGCGCCTGACCCGAGACTCCTCCCTTTCCACCTGATCGAGGTATAAAGGTTCCTCCCCTCTGCCTCAGTCTGGGCCAGGCTGACTACAAGGGTGTGTTCCAGTTCTTTGCGATTAAAAGCCTGTTGTATTTCACTCACTCGCTGGAGTCCTCGTAAATTGATGGTGCATCAATTTTAATCGCAAAGAACTGTGGGTTGCAGACGGAGAGCGGGGGAAGAGGCCCGTTGTACTGCAACGTGACACTCCTGAAATGGGTCAGGAAATCGAGCCCCAGGAGGACAGGAGCGCAGAGGTGTGGCAGCACCAGGAGCTTGAAATTTTCGTACTCGGTGCCCCGAACCGTAAGGGTCACCACACAGTACCCGAGGACATCCACCGAGCGGGACTTTGAGGCCAAGGAAATTGTTTGTTTAACTGGCCGCACGGAAAGGGCGTCGCGGCTCACCGTATCGGGGCGGGTGAAACTCTCCGCACTCCCGCAGTCGAACAAACAATTTCCCACGTGGCCGTTTACCTGGATGTCCATCATGGACCTGGCGAGTTGATGCGGACGGGATTGATCTAGCTAGACAGCTGCCACCGTGGATCCTGGA
Organism: Mustelus asterias; assembly: GCF_964213995.1. Classification (NCBI taxonomy): domain Eukaryota; kingdom Metazoa; phylum Chordata; class Chondrichthyes; order Carcharhiniformes; family Triakidae; genus Mustelus; species Mustelus asterias. The sequence goes on from NC_135820.1 coordinate 70,635,005, forward strand.
GGGTGGTCGACTGCAGTTGTCGGCGTCTAAAATGGCGGCCCCCTCGTCTCACACGTGGCCGATGGCGTCCAAAATGGCGGCTCCCTCGTCTCACACGTGGCCGATGGCGTCCAAAATGGTGGCTCCCTTGGGTCGCACGCGGCATTGTTGGGCTTCGAGGATGACTTTGCTCTGCAGACTTTAGCGTAGTGGCCCTGCTTCCCGCACCCAGAGCAGAACACCTCCCTTGCCGGGCAGCGTTGTCGGGGGTGCTTCCCCAGGCCGCAAAAATAACACTGCGGACCTGCAACAGCCGCAGCAGTCGAGTCGTTGGTGAGGCGCGGTGTGGCGTAAGTCTGCGGCCCTCCTCAATACTGGGGTGGCAGCGGCCGTGGTGCCCACGATGCAACCGCGTGGTCGGGTGAGTAAGCCTTGAGATTACGGGAGGCCACCTCTAAAGGTTCTGCGAGCGCCACTGTTTCCGGTAGGTCCAGCCCACCCTGCTCCAGCAGTCGCTGCCGAATGTAGTTGGACGCGATGCCCGTAACGCAGGCATCGCGGATTAAGTCCTCCGTGTACTGCGCGACGGATACAGCCTTGCAATTACAGGCCCTGCCGAGTACCCGTAGTTCGCGGAAAAATTGTGCACTCGATTCTCCCGGCCGTTGTCTTCGAGTAGCCAGAAGGTGTCTGGCGTAGACTTCGTTCGTCTGCTTGCTATACTGGCTCTTTAGGAGCTCTAGCGTGTCCCTGTACGTCTCAGCGTCACGGATGGTGGAATCGACCACATCGCTTACCCGGGCGTGGAGCACGTGCAGCTTGTCTGTTTCGGACTGGATGACAGCGGAGGCTTCGAGGAAGGCTTCAAAGCACTTCAGCCAGTGGTCGAAGCTGTTGGCAGCTCCCACACCTTGAGGATCCAGGTCTAACTTGTCGGGCTTCAAAATTTGTTCCATCCTATGAGTTTTGTTTTTCTTTGCGATTAAAATGTCCTCGTAAATTGATGGTGCATCAAGTACAGCACAGGAACAGGCCCTTCAGTCCACCAAGTCTGTGCTGACACATGACACCTTTCCAAACTAAAGAGCTTAGGACTCTAAGTGGTCCATTTCCCTGTATTCCCTGCCTCTTCATGTATCTTTTGATTTGATTTGATTTATTATTGTCACATGTATTAATATACAGTGAAAAGTATTGTTTCTTGTGTGCTATACAGACAAAGCATACCGTTCATAGAGAAGGAAAGGAGAGAGTGCAGAATGTAGTGTTACAGTCATAGCTAGGGTGTAAAGAAAGATCAACTTAATACAAGGTAGGCCCATTCAAAAGTCTGATGGCAGCAGGGAAGAAGCTGTTCTTGAGTCAGTCGGTACGTGGCCTCAGACTTTCATATCCTTTTCTCGACGGAAGAAGGTGGAAGAGAGAATGTCCAGGGTCCTTGATTGTGCTGGCTGCTTTTCCGAGGCAGCGGGAAGCGTAGACAGAGTCAATGGATGGGAGGGTGGACAGGGCTTCATTCACAACCCTTTCGTAGTAGCAGTCCCTTCTGCAGCCCCCAGCACAGATGAATGGTGTTGGCCCAAGGTTGACTGATGCTATCTCCTTCTAATGGGCTCACTTTTCCATCGCCTGGTCATTTCCTTTGTTCTCTGCTTGTTCCACACTCTTCCTTACTGCTCACCTCTGGGCACACTAGTCAGCAACAAGGATTTCCCACGCCTCAACTTCAATCCTGGTCAACTTGAGGGTCTTTCTTTCAGACATCCTCATACGGTAGATGTGAGCGACCTATTGGTGCAATTCAAATGAGAAAATCAACCTGTGTGCCAGAGCTGATGGCAAACTCTTTAACATGGCAAGCCTACGCAGCAAGACCTGAGTCATAGAAGCCCCACAGTCCAGAAGGAGGCCATTCGGCCCATCGAGTCTGCACCGACAACAATCCCACCCAGGCCCTATTCCCGTAACGCCACACATTTACCCTGCTAATCCTTCTAACCTGTATCCCGGGACACTAAGGGACAATTTAGCATGGCCAATCAACTTAACCTGCATATCTTAAGTTATAGTTTAAAATGTTAAAGTTTATTTAACTTTAGGGCGGCACGGTAGCACAGTGGTTAGCACTGCTGCTTCACAGCTCCAGGGTCCCGGGTTCGATTCCCGGCTCGGGTCACTGTCTGTGTGGAGTTTGCACATTCTCCTCGTGTCTGCGTGGGTTTCCTCCGGGTGCTCCGGTTTCCTCCCACAGTCCAAAGATGTGCGGGTTAGGTTGATTGGCCAGGTTAAAAATTGCCCCTTAGAGTCCTGGGATGCGTAGGTTAGAGGGATTAGCGGGTAAATATGTGGGGTGGGATTGTGGTCGGTGCAGACTCGATGGGCCGAATGGCCTCCTTCTGCACTGTAGGGTTTCTATGATTTCTATGATTTCTATGATTTATTAGCCACAAGTGAGGCTTACGTTAACACTGCAATGAAGTTACTGTGAAATTCCCCTAGTCACCACATTCTGGCAGCTGTTCGGGTCAATGCACCCTAACCAGCTCGGTCTTTCAGACTGTGGGAGGAAACCGGAGCGCGCGGAGGAAACCCACGCAGACACGGGGAGAATGTGCAAACGCCACACAGACAGTGACCCGAGCCAGGAATTGAACCAGGTCCCTGGCCCTGTGAGGCAGCAGTGCTAACCTCTGTGAGTCAGTGAGTTGTTGTTTGCTGATGGCGCCTCACTGGTACCCCATACAGAAATTCACTTTCAGCAGCTTGAACATCGGTTCCCCGGGCCCTGGAAAAACTTTGAACTGAAGATCCACCTTCCATCAACATTGACAACCTCAATCTGGAGGGTCATCGACATATTTCACATAACTTGGATCAACAATTACCACCCTCGGTACCGAAATCAGCACCAGGTCACCAAGCTGCAACCGTCATGTCAAACTTGTGGGGTCCAGTGTGAACCAGCAGCAAACTAACCGAAAATACAAAGCTCCATGTGTGTGACACTTGTGTTCTCTGCCTCCTTTACAGCAGTGAAACATAGACAACTTATACAAGGGGCTTCCACCTTGTCACAGTAAGAGGTAATATGCCGAGAAAGGGCGGCCCGGTGGCACAGTGGTTAGCACTGCTGCCTCACAGTGCCAGGCACCCGGGTTCGATTCCCAGCTTGGGTCACTGTCTGTGTGGAGTTTGTACGTTCTCCCCGTGTCTGTGTGGGTTTCCTCCGGGTGCTCTGGTTTCTTCCCACATTCTGAAAGACGCGCTGGTTAGGTGCATTGACCCGAACAGGTGCTGGAATGTGGCGACTAGGGGAATTTCACAGTGACTTCATTGCAGTGTTAATGTAAGCCTTACTTGTGACTAATAAATAAACTTTACTTTTGATGCACTATCAATTATGACGCGAAGACTTCTGAGAGTGAGGGTAAACTAATAAGCTTTTATTCACTGAGAACAGGAGCACACCCTTGTAGCTGACCTGGTCTGAACTGAGGCAAGGAGGAGGGACCATCACCTTTATACCCCACTCTGGGTGGAAAGGGAGGAGTCCCAGGTGGAAAGGGAGGAGTCTCAGGCCAGGTGCAGCATGGGTGTGTCCAGGCACATACATGTAGTAACAGTGGTTCACCACAACTTTTTCAAATGACAACGGTGATTTATTAAACAACAGCAATAACTCTATACAGACAAGTTCAGCACAGTTACAGGTCTCGTCCCACCGACTCCCGGGCTCACACTGCAGATCCCCCGTGTCTCACTGGTGCCCGAACACAGGGCAGGCTGAGGTCCACGCGCTTCATTTCGGCAGATCCCAGGAAAGGCATGTGACACACGAACGCTTGCTCCTTAAAGGGGCCACGCTATCACACACACCTCCACTGCCTCAAACGAATATTGGACATCCCCTGGCATGACAGAGTGCCGAATACGGATGTACACCAGCGTACAGGGATCCCCAGCATGTTTGGTCTCCTGATAGTGATACCATTGGCTGTACCATGTGGGATGAATGGATGATGGCTGCATCACCAAAGATACGGGCTGGAATTCATTGTGGAATTCATTGCCACAGAGGGCTGTGGAGGCCGAGACGTTGAGCGTCTTCAAGACAGAAATTGATAAATTCTTGATTTCTCGAGGAATTAAGGGCGATGGGGAGAGAGCGGGTAAATGGAGTTGAAATCAACCATGATTGAATGGTGGAGTGGACTCGATGGGCCGAATGGCCTTACTTCCGCTCCTATGTCTTATGGTCTTATGGAATTCTCCGGCCGTTCGTGCCCCACCGCCACTGCAAGCGAGGACGGAGAATTTGGCGCTCAGTCAAATCTCCGTTCCCTGCAGTGGGACCGGAGAATCCCGTCGGCATAAACAGCTGGAAAATTCCAACCACGCTCTGTGGTGAGCGTGCTATCAGTGTGAACATGGGTCATTTAAGGAATAATTCGTTCTAGAAAGTGCTTTGAAATACTTTTCAGGCAACATTTCAAGGGGAGGCGATAGCCTAATGGTATTATCACTGGACTATCAATCCGCAAATGTTCTAGGGACCCAAGTTCAAATCCTGCCACAGCAGTTGGTGGAATTTGAATTCAAGAAAATAAATGCCCGTGTCCCACGAGTGAATAAAAAATAATTATAATTTGCTACATAAACGTGAGTATCTTTTAAAAATCAGAATTATAGGTTTTGTTTGCGCCCTGTCCGTTATTCACACACAAAGAATGGAAGACAGTTGATGTACAAGTTCAGCCATGATCTTGCTGAATGATGGAACAGGCTTTGAGGGCCACATGGCCTACTCCTGCTCCTACTTCTTATATTCTCAGTGCCACTCGCCACCGGGGAGGCACTTGGTATCTGTGCAGCCATATCCCAGAATGAATCATCCTGGGGGTAGGGGGGAGTTTCTGTAAGAACACGAGAGAAGACAAAGTGCCAGATGTAATGGTATCGCTGCGTCGCTAATGATAACCACATGTTACGTGTATCTATTACTTGATCATTTACAGATGACAATATCCTTGAAGTAGCTCCTCCAGGATCTAGTCCCTGCTCGGAGCTCCCAGGTATGCATTTCAAATTCTAAATCCAAACATGAAGCTTCTTAAAGAATGAAATGTAGGGAAGGAATACAATACTGGTGTATGGGTCCAGAAAGACCCCTGGACACCATGACTGGTAAGCTTCGTTAAATCGGAGGGTTGTTCAGGCGTCTGGGTGTCATTTTGTCTGCTTTTTCCATTCTTTGAAATTGATCTTTGTTGATTCCCCAGTTGTAATGATAAATGGCAGTTGATATATCGCAATGTTGTGAGGCAGAGAATCTCTGGGCTTGTCCCTATACTGTTTCTTCTCCTGTTCCTTCATGTGGTTCACTGTGATGCCTGCTGGCATGGAAGATGGCTAGTCCGGTTGTGAGGATGTAACTTGGTAGTAAGCTCACCTTTGCGCTTGGCTGTGTTGGTCTACTGTCGTCAATGGATGGATGTTACACAATCCCAGCATCCTTTGTGGCGCTGTCAAGTTGTCCGGGGAGATAAACCCTGCTGTGGTCTCGGGGTTTATCTCCACAACTGGTGTCGGAGACGGAGGCTGAGGGTCTTCTCGTTTTTGGTTCCTCTCTTGGCTGCCATCTGCTTGAGGTGTCATGGTAACCATCTGAATAGTGGGCTGGTCTCGGGGTCTCCAGCACCCTTCATGTGTAATGACTTTAATCAGGCCATTGAGGCTGGCCTATTGGAGTATGAACTCCCTGATTAAGGAGTCAATTGATGGGCCAATCAGGGAGTCTTTTCCTTGTATTTAACCAGGAGTGTCAGTTCCTCTGGCACACCTGAGGGTAGACTGTTGACTGATAGCACTCTGGGTCCTGCTGTTGGAATTGTAAATAAAGGGATTTTGGTGAAGGGACTTCTGCCTCCAAAGACTTATTACATCATGAAAGTTGACAAACCGGCTCTGCAAAGAGGGAAGACAATTCCCAATGGAGGGAATCTTTCTCATTGGAGCTCTCAGGAACTTGCAGCTCTGTATAATTTATGACACTGGTTGTTGTGACATCTTCTGCTGTTTTGAGGAAATTCAGGGATATGCAGGAATCTGCTCAAGAGAAAGAAAGACTGGATTACATACTTCAGCTTGAAGATTTGTTTGCCACCAAACCTTAAAGATTCCAGAATCATACCTATGACCAGCAATCTGATTCCTCTGGGCCCATAAAGTGGTCTGTCTGTTATCCATAGCCAGAGATCTTTCAGCCACGGTTCTATGTCTGATAGAACAGTAACATTGGTTCCCATGTACAATTTAAAGCTGGCGAAATAGCAATACATTGAGCAGTAGGAGGCCATTCGGCCCTTCAAGCCTGCTCCGCCATTCATTATGATCATGGCTGATCATCCAACTCAATAGCCTGATCCCGCCATCCCCCCCCCATATACCTTTGATCCCCTTCACCTCAAGTGTTACATCTCACTGCTTCTTGAAAACATTCAATGTTTTGGCTCAACTACTTCCTGAGGTAGTGAATTCCACAGGCTCACCCCTCTCTGGGTGAAGAGATTTCTCCTCGTCTCTGTCCTAAATGGTCTACCGTGCATCCTCAGACTGTGACTCCTAGTTCTGGATACCCCCACCCATCAGGAACATCCTCCTTGCATCTACCCTGTGTAGATGGCCCTTAACCTCGCTCTCCGCATTCCAGAATGAAAGTCCAGGATCTTTGACCTCACCCAAGAAGCACGGTTGCGTAATCATGTTAAACTTCTTGGGATCTTTGTGTGTTTTGCTGTATTGGCTTTGCACAGCTTCCCAAAGTGTTCAATTCGGTTGCATTGAAAGCATTGGGCTGAGATGACTGGAGGTTGATCACACCAGTGGGAGCGTTTTACCCCACAGCACTGGCACCGTCGCTTCACAGGTCAGTTAGAGTGTATCGCTTCCCTAGGTTTGGAGTGTCCCTGGGCTGGATTTTCCAGCTGCGCTCGCCCCAAAACCAGAAAATCCCACCCAAGGCCAATGGACCATTGCATGGTCCATCCACCACCCGCTATGATTCCCATGGCAGGCGGGACAGGAAAATTCCGCCCCCGTTCCTGTGCTGTTTCACTCGGTGGACAGTGGGGTTTAGTTCATACCACGGTTTGCTTTCTCCACATAATCTGGTTCAGTGCTGCAAACGGATTTCAGATTGCCTGACAATGTGGATGGTTTTCTCAAGGGTTAGACCTCCCTTCGCTTGAAACATGTCTGCGAGTGCATCACCCACCACTCCTACAAATATTGGGTGGCATGGTGGCACAGTGGTTAGCACTGCTGCCTCACAGCGCCAGGGACCAAGGTTCGATTTCCGGCTTGGGGTCACTGTCTGTGCGGAGTCTGCACGTTCTCCCCGTGTCTGCGTGGGTTTCCTCCGGGTGCTCCGGTTTCCTCCCACAATCTGAAAGATCTGCTCATTAGGTGCATTGACTCGAACAGGCGCCGGAGTGTGGCGACTGGGGGAATTTCACAGTAACGTCACTGCAATGTTAATGTAAGCCTCACTTGTGACTAAGAAATAAACTTTAACTTTAAACTTGTATTCTCTTCCTGACTAGCTCAGATTTCAGGCTACCATTATCACAGCCTTCAGCCAGTCTGTCCAACTCATTAATGAAGGAGTCGACAGGGTCTCTGGCTGCTGAACACGTTTAGCGAATTTAGCCCTTTCCAGGATATTGTTACTACTGAGGTTAAAAAAAAGTGTCGAATGATTTTAAAACTTCATCAGATTTTCCAGTAAATTTGTTGAATCCTTGTCCAGCTATTATATTGTCAGCTATCAGGCCTACTGGATAGAGCGATGTGCTAACTTGTTCAGCTTCCAAAGCAACCAGGGATCCGGGCAAACTTTAGCAAAATGTTCTTGAGTCTTTGAAGTATCGAATCCCAGCTCTCCCTGGGCTTTTTAAGCTGCCCATTCAGTCGCGATTATTTTTAATTAATGTTCTTTTCCTTTGTCCGCAGCAAGCTCGGCTGCTACATGAGCGTCAACTTGGGAACCGGGTTTCCCGGACTGTAACTTTTTTTCAGGATGTGTGTTGTCCAGGAATTTTAAAGTTTTAGTTCACCCCTGCCATGTCTGCTGACTCTGCACACTCTGGGAGTTGAAGCTGCGTTTCCATGGGATTCAAAGGAGTCTTCTGCTGCAGTGAGGAAGTTAATTTCTGCCTTCAGCTTCCAAGCCTTTCTTTTGAGCTTTTCTCTGGTGATTTCCTCCTGCGCCCTCATTTCTTCAGCTTTTTGAGGTATTCTATTTGCTGCCACCATGTTGTAAAGTATTGGGCATAGCTTGATAGGTCTTACTAACATATTCATAGTCTTGGGTAGGTCAACATTAAGTATTTATTAACTACTAGAATCTATATACATAGGTACAGCTGAGGTTCGACCAGTTCCCAGTGTCGCAAAGGATGGATTTGGCCACGCTGCCACGGAACGCTCCAAGTAGTTGGACTGTGCCATAACCCCTGCCCTCATGGAAAAAAATATGTAGAAAAACCTCTGATCAGAAGTCCATCAGGCAGTGGTCTGCACGTGATATCCGAGATGCACTGTTGGAAAAGGAGATCTTAGAACCATAGAACCATAGAACGATAGAAAATTACAGCTCAGAAACAGGCCTTTTGGCCCTTCTTGTCTGTGCCGAACCATTTTATGCCTAGTCCCACTGACCTATAGAACCATCTTGGCAGATGGTTCCCTGGGCAGACAATCAAAGTAATTTGTCAGAATGCCTCATTGACAGTACTCTCAAGCAAGCATCAAGATCTAGCACAGTGGTGACCAGAAAGGCCCTCCCCATCAGATCCTTCCTACACACCCAGAGTCCAACTCCCCTCCACGTGTTGTCCTGAAGGTTGCTGGGGAAGGGAGAGACTATTGTCCACCCCCTTCAGTAATATGCCTTTGCAAAGTAGGTCTGGAGAGAGAAAGATGCAGTGGCTTTTGTTGAGGTTCATCCCGAGCAGTGCAATGACACAGGACTCTGTGCTCCACGGGCTGTGCCCAGGGGCAACACTGCAATAAAAGTCAACTATGGCTGGAAGATCATCAACTCAACAAAAGAAGCTCTACGGTCTGCCTAAAACTTGCTGCTTTCCAATTCATACAGTTGTCCCCAACTTGAGTGTTGCACATTGCAAGGTCCAGGACTGCAGGCTGAGGGATGCATTAAAGCTTGGGGCAGCCGCTGAAGAGGCGCAATGGGGAAAAATCGTTGTCGAATGAATCTCGGCCATAATGCACCGAGGGACTGGGAATTGTATAGACCCCCACTTGGCCTGTATGCCTGACATTGAATGAACTTTGCAAATACAGAAGTATTGAAATTGTACTGAGGAACCTTAGCAAGGAACATGTTGAATGAAGGAAAGTTGAATTCTATTGCACTTTCTGTAATTTTACAATCTGAAATGTTTTTTGCCCCTTGGGCTGAATGCCTGATATGGAATATATCTTGAAAGGTTCAAGAGCATTGCAATTTTATGAAGACACCTTGGAGAGAAACGTACTCTATGGAGAAGGGTTGGATGTTATGGCAATTTCTGTGATTTTCAAGGTGAAATGTTTGGTTATGTACTTCTACAAATTTTATAAATAAATTATATTTATGGAAAAAGAAAAGCTGGCACAAAGACTGGGCAAGGGACCATCGACTGCAGACATGAAAGCTTCCTGGCATCAGCCAGTCACATTCATCAGTAGGAAACATTTCCACTCTGAAAGTATAGCTGACACGTGATTAGCGAAGACAAATCTTGCATGTTTGCGCTCGGTTCCTCGGGAACCTCTCACAATGCCTACATTCTCAGAATTGCTGAATCTTGACAGTGAAGAAGGAGGCCATTCAGCCCATCGAGTCTGCACTGACTCTCTGAAAGAGCATTCTCCCTAGTCCCACTCTCCTGCTTTGCCCCCCATAGCCTTACACATTCTTTCTTTTCAGATAGAAATCCAATTCTCTTTTGAGTACCTCGATGGATTTTATCTCTATCACCCTCTTAGGAAGTTGATTCCAGACTCCAGCCACCCTCTGGGTGAAACATTTGTCCTTTCATTGTTTTTATTCCTTATGCCAATCATTTTGAATCTGTGCCCTCTAGTTCTTGATGTTCTCTTAAGTGGGAACAGTTTCTCACTATTTACCCTGTCATACTCCTCAGGATCTTGAATACCTCTACCAAATCTTCCCTCAGCCTTCTTTTCTCCCATGAAAACTGCCCCAACCTCTCCAATCTATCTTTGTAGCTACAGTTCTTTAACCTTGGAATCATTCCTCTGGATCTCCTCTGTATTCTCTTCAATGCTTTCTGAATCCCTCCTTGGTGCCACAATGGTTGAAGGACCTTGGCGATTATAAGGTTGGCTCCTTGGGAACAAAGAATACCCCAGAAGGCAGTTCACCGTTCACAGATTGCCACTGCAGAGAGCTACAATGACGCAAATGTCTCCAAAAGAGCCTCAATTAATCAGACAATAGGCTCCTAAAGATGAGATTCAAATGTTTGGACCACTCAAGCAGGGCTCATTGTTGTCTGCTGCACCATGTACAACTCCAAGTGGGGTGGCTTGGCTGAGGGAGGCATGGACAGCAAGATGGCTCCTCCGACAATGAGGGCAGTGAAGAGAATGGTGCTGAACAGAGCCAGCATGTTGTGGAGGCACAAGCAGTGGCCATGCCAAGGGTAAACGCAGCAGACAAGCCCCTGACAATCTAACAGATTCCAGGCAGAGTAAGCTGCCAATATGTTTCGTTTCCTGTTTGGTTTTCTATCCTCCGCAGTGGGCTTGGTAAGATCCTCTTTCGGAGAGTCGGTTGGTGCAGAACCGATGGACCAAATGGCCTCCTTCTGCACTATAGAGATTCAATGGTTCTTCTACAGATTCTAATTGCAGAGACTCTCTATAGTCTCAGTCCTAGATAGCCTCAGTACTACTGTGAGACTGTGATACTACATTGTGGACACCCCAGCCAAGGTCAACATCTTTCCTGCATGGACCCTGCAGAGCCCTGCACTATCTGCTGATGCTTCACATGGATAGCCTCTCAGTGCTCCTCACAATCCAGCACACAGGTCCATTCTACTCTCTCTCACCCCATTGAGCCAACATGAACCAATTGGGCAGAATGGCCTGTTTCTGTGCTTTAAATGCCTTGTATTACTTTGTTAGGTGGCTGTGCAATGCTTGGTTAATTATATTGATGAATAATGTCTTGCCTCCAGCGAGGTTGTTTGACTAAGCTTAAGTAAGTACACTGGAGCATGTTTATGCTTGTAAACACAAGATCATTTCTCGGTAAACTCCATTGTAGGTTTAGTGTTTACTCTGATGGACTGTGAGTAACTGGGAGTTGTGGCAAGTGTGTTGGATGTCTTACTCATGCCAAATGAGTCTGTTGCTTGACTGGTTGCAAAGACTCATTTAAGTAAAGGCAAAATACTGCGGATGCTGGAATCTGAAAAAAACCCAAAAAAGTTGGAAAATCTCAGCAGGTCTGACAGAATCTGTAGAGAGAGAATAGAGCCCACGTTTGGAGTCTGGATGACCCTTCATCTGAGCTCAAAGATTCATTACTTTCCATTGGCACATAAAATCCTACAGTGCGGAAGGAGGCCATTCAGCCCATCGAGTCTGCACCAACCACAATCCCACCCAGGCCCCATAGCCCCATGCACTTACCCTTGACACTAAGGGGCAATTTTGCATGGCCAATCCACCTAACCCACACATCTTTGGACTGTGGGAGGAAACGGGAGCACCCGAAGGATACCCATTTGTTGTTCATCCCTAATTTTCCTTGAACTAAAGTGGCTTGCTAGGCCATTTCAGGGGGCAGTTAAGGATGAACCACATTGGATCTGGAGTTGCATGTAGGCCAGACCAGGTAAGGACGGCAGATTTCCTTCCCTAAAGGACATTACTAAACCAGATGGGTTTTTACAACAATTGTTTGATGGTTATCATTAGACTTTTAATTCCAGATTTTTATTGAATTCCAATTCCAACATCTGCCAGGGTGGGGTTCGAACCCGAGTCCCCGGAGTATTACCCTGGCTCTTTGGATGACTAGTCCAGTGACAATACCATTATGTCACAACCTCAAATGACACTTGGGTTACAAAGCTGTGGGCTTTTCCTATTTTTAGCGGAGTAGCGCCTTTCTTTCCCCTCAGCAGCAGCAGTAAATGAATGCCAACGGGGGGCAGAAGTTGGCTGATACCTTTTCCCGTCTAAACCAGAGGCACTGAGACCAACTTTAGCAGCCCATCTCGCCCGGGTTAAGAAGCCATGGAGCCATCTGAAGATCTTCCAGACCTTGGGAACAACAGGCAAGGCATTTAGCCACTAAACTAATCGAGATTTCAGTTTGAAGGAAACTTCTTCCTGAAGTATTTTTCCATTTCCTTGGACCTGCTTTGCCTGACACCAACCATAAGGTTTTAAATTAAGTTTATTTATTAGTGCCACAAGTAATGAAGTTACTGTGAAAATCCTCACACTCCCGCGCCTGTTCGGGTACACTGAGGGATAATTTAGCATGGCTAATGCACCTAATCAGCACATCTTTGGGAGGAAACCGGAGCACCCGGAGGAAACCCACGCAGACACGGGGAGAATGTGCAGATTCCACACAGACAGTGATCCAAGCCGGGAATCGAACCTGGGTCCCTGGTGCTGTGAGGCAGCAGTGCTAACCACTGTGCCACCGTGCCGCCCATGGGCTAACAGCTGCTATAATTCACCTCAATGATCAGTAGTTTCCCCTGGAAGCTAGCTTTATTTAACTATGTATTTGTAAATCTAAATTTTGTTGCATATTTTGACAGTTCTAGGAAATGTTTCTGGAAGTTTCTAAGATTTAAGTGTGGTTCTCAACTGGGCTAATCGTATACTGTAATACATCTCAAGGATGTCTTGACTGTAAGTTGAAACAAGTTATTCAAGCCTTGGAGAGATCACTGAGTGTTGGAGGACAGAAGATTCATGAGTTTGAATCCAATAAGTTACACTCAACCTTTTCATCCTCCCTCCTTCTGAGGTGGACAGAAAGAGTATTTACTGTGTAGAATGTTTGGGGAGAGCCAGTGTTTGTAAGTACTTGTGCAGCGACTGTCACAAGTACTGCCCTCAGACATTCCTAGTTGCCAAGCCGCCAATAGAACTGATCAGCATCCCAAGATGATTATAGGCATTAGTTGGCCCATCGTAGTTCATTCCTTCAGAAATCCTTTCAATCAGTGCAGCATTTCTTCCCTGGAAGTCTATTCCACATGCTGTCCCCTCAATAAAGAAAAACTTCCTAATATCGGTCTTATATTTATCTTTCTACAAACTCAAACCTATCCACCCTGGTCTGATGCTTGCATTTGGCTGGAAGTGAGTTTCTAGCGTTGTCTTTGCCATATTCGTATATACCTCAGATATAGCCTCAGTTTATTACTTCCCTAAGATCAGGGATTAAGTCTACTGACTCTTCTCTGCACTGCTGCCAACACTTGAAAATCCCTCGTATTCCTTGCCAACCAGAACTGAACAGATTGGCATGTAGAAGATTAAGGGTGACCAAGTTGAGATGTCTAAGTTGATTAAAGGGTTCATTTGAGAAACAGGCTGTTTCCTCAGAACAAGGGTTCGAAACAATGGGTGGGATTTTATGGCCTCACTCGGGCGAGACTAAAAATTCCCACCCGAGGTCAATGGAGATTTCCGTTGTCGGACCCTCGCACGCCCCAATTCCATTGCGGGCGAGTTAGTCGAGTTCCGGCCAATACATTTCGAGTGAGGTTATAGAAGAGTGATATCAGGAGGAACTTCTTCACAAATGGTAGCTATTTAAGAATCATAGTATCCCTACAGTGCAGAAGGAGACCATTCAGCCCATTGAGTTGCACCAACTCTTACCCTGCAACCCCACGTACTTACCCCACTAACCTATATATCTTGGAACAGTAAGGGGCAATTTAGTATGGCCAATCCACCTAGCCAGCACATCTTTTGACTGTCAGAAGAAACCGGACCACCCGGAGGTAACCGACGCAGACAACGTACAAACTCCAAACAAGGCTGGAATTGAACTCGGGACCCTGGCGCTGTGAGGCAACAGTGCTAACCATTATACCACCGTGCTGCCCATTTTATTGCGTGTTTTCACAGACATTTTCTTTCCCTGTGGGGAATAGTTAGGAGGTGCTGGAAGGATTCCCAGGCTGATTAACAACCCATTGAACCTCACCCTGGACAATCCTTCCATGGACGACAAGTCCTGACTTGGGGTTGGGGTTGCTACCATTTTGTCACAAGATCTCTGTGGTAAACCACTGTTAGCTTATTACCTGTATATGTGACACACCTGGACACATCCCTGCCGGCCCTACATGAGACTCCTCCCCCCCAGTCCAGGTTTAAAGGCGACTGCTCCCCACCCCCCTGCCTCAGTCTGGACCAGTTCATCGACATGGGTGTGCTCCAAGTCTTTTGCTAATAAAAGCCTATTTGTTCTTGCATACAAACTAGTCTTTGCTCGATTGATGGTGCATCAATCTCCATACGAAAAGGTCATGGAAATCTGCAATTCTCTCTCCAGGAAGCTGCTGCGTCAATTGAAAATTCCTTGCTGTAGAGTCTGTAGATATGTTACTGTTGGGGTTAGGGTTGGGCTGCTCTACCTGTTAATATAGTCCTATGGTACACCCCAGTTGGCTTCGCCTCCTGGGAGACTGAAAGATCTTTATTCAGCAAGGGTATTATGGATTGCAGAATCAAGATGAGTAGCTGGAATTAAGATACAAACAACCAAGATCTAGTAGAATGGAGAAGCAGGCTCAAGGGGCCAAATGGTCCACTCCTTGACCTTTATTTCTATGATAGAATACTGATGGTACACAGAGCACGACACAATTTGATCATGCCTTCTTCCGTATTTATATTACCATTTTAGTAAGCTCAGTGTTCTATTTGCTTTGTTAATTGTGATGCTGAATTGGTTGGACATGTTAAGTATCTATTTTAGCAAGACGTCTAACTCTCTCTCAATTTTATTCTTAGCAATTTCAACCATGTTCGTTGATTCTGCTGACTTTTCCATCCGACATTCAGTACTTCACATCAAGTGGTGATATAAAAATTTCATCTGCTATTCATCTGTTCTGCCCACATTCAGATATATATTTTTTTAAAGTTTATTTATTAGTGTCACAAGTAGGCTTACATTCACACTGCAATTAAGCTACTGCGAAAACCCCCGAGTCGCCACACTTCAGCATCTGTTCGGGTACTCTGAGGGAGAATTTAGCATGGACAATGCACCCTAAACCAGCTCATCTTTCAGACTGTGGGAGGAAATTAGAGTACCCGGAGGAAACCCCTGCAGACTCCGCACAGAACAGTGAGCCAAGCTAGGAATTGAACCGGGTCCCTGGCGCTGTGAGGCAGCAGTGCTAACCACTGTGCCACTGTGCCATTACTCAACACGTTCTGTAAATTCTGAATTTCCCCTTGATGCGCGATATAACACACGAGAGGCTGGATGTACTCGGGAAATAAAGGCTTTTATTGCCAACAATAACAGAGCTACCATATACAGTACACGATCCCAGACTAAAGGGTCACCAGGCAGAGCAGTGACCTTTATACCTCTCCCAGGAGGCGAAGCCAACTGGGGTGTACCATAGGACTATATTAACAGGTAGAGCAGCCCAACCCTAACCCCAACAGTAACATATCTACAGACTCATAGTACTGGCCAGGCCATGGCTCAGCACTACCTGGTGGGAACCAACAATGGTTCACCACACCCCTCATGACTCCTCTTTCTTCTGGTGTCAGCCTTGGCTCGTGCACTTGTGTCTCAATCAAAAGCGTGTGGGTTCAAGCCCTATCTTAGGACTGGAGCTTGACAGTCAGGACTAACAGCTCTGCGCAGCACTGAGGGAGTGCCATGTTGCTGGGCATGCTGCTTTCAAACTGAAATGTTAAACTGAGGCCCTGTCTACATGTCTCAGGTGGATGCAAAAGAACCCATGGCTCTATCTTGAAAAGAGCAGGGGAGTTATCCCTAGTGGCCTGACCAATATATATCCCTCAGCTAATAGTACACAAACAAAAACCGATTATCTGATGACTGTCAGGCTGCTGTTTGTGGGGGTTTGCTGTGCAGGTGTTGGTTGTCCCATTTCCTACATTACAGTAGTGGCAAATACATCATTGGCTGTAAAATGAGGCGGCACAGTGGTTACCATTTCTGCCTCACAGCACCAGGGGCCCTGGTTGAATTCTGGCCTTGGGTGACTGTGCGGAGTTTGCACATTCTCCCCGTGTCTGCGTGGGTTTCCTCCGGGTGCTCCGCTTTCCTCCCACAGTCCAAAGATGTGCGGGTTAGGTGGGTTGGCCATGCTAAATTGCCCCTTAGTGCCATGGGGACTAGCTAGGGTAAATACATGGGGTTACAGGGATAGGGCCTGGGTGGAATTTTGGTCAGTGCAGGTTCAATGGGCTGAATGGCCTCCTTCTGCACTGCAGCAATTCAATGATTCTGTGAAAATGCTTTGGGACATCAGGGCTGGAGTTTTACTGCCCCGCCCACCACGGGAATCGGAGTGGGTGAGGGGCGGACAATGGGAAGGTCCGTTGACCTTGGGTGGGATTCTACGATCTCGGAATGAGCGAGGCTATGAAACCAAGCCTCGGGTGGTGGTGAAAGGTGCTATATAAACGCAAGGCATTTTCCTTTCTCGTTGCTCCCTTCCAGTTTGGTGTCTGCGAAAATGACTACTTCACATTAGGTCTCTTTATTCAAGTCATTGATGTAAATCAAAAACAGGAGTATTCCCAGCACTGAGCCCTGGGGCACCTACTGCCTCTTTCTGCCATCTGGTGATAATCAGATAGCTTTTCCCCCCCTCTATCTCAATAATTTGTAACCATGGAAATGTTGCATTAAAAAAATCCCATCAAGGGTAAAGTAGACTGTCTCGAATTCCCAATTAAACTCCCAGCAACCACCACCCCACCATCCCCCCTGCACACTCTATCTCCAACTCACTGCTCAAGACACTTGTAAAACTTAATTAATTCAGCGAGCTTTTGGTTACATTTCCTAACACCATATATTTTATTTGGTATCCTTTTTTGTCCAGTTCATAGACTCATAGAATCCCTACAGTGCAGAAGGAGGACGTTCAACCCATCGAGTCTGCACCGACCACAATCCCACCCAGGTCCTATCCCCATAACCCCATGCAATTACCCTAGCTAGTCCCCCTGACACGAAGGGGCAATTTGGCATAGTCAATCCACACATCTTTGTGACTGTGGGAGGAAACTGGAGCACCCAGAGGAAACCCACGCAGACACGGGGGGAATGTGCAAACTCCACACAGACAGTGGCCCAAGCCAGGAATTGAACCTGGGTCCCTGGCGCTGCGAGGCAGCAGTGTTAACCACTGTGCCACAAGGTGAAGAGTTTTGAGATTTTTTTTTTCATAATTAAAGATGCTATATAAATACAAGTTGCTTTTGGGAGTACATGTATTCTGGATTTTTTTGCTTTGTTTTTGGGTGACACGGCGGCACAGTGGTTAGCACTGCTGCCTCACAGCGCTGGGGACCCGGGTTCGATTCCCGGCTTTGGTCACTGCCTGTGCGGAGTCTGCACGTTCTCCCCGTGTCCGCGTGGGTTTCCCCTGGGTGCTTCAGTTTCACCCCCACAGTCTGAAAGGCGTGCTGGTTAGGGTGCATTGGCCGTGCTAAATTCTCCCTCAGTGTACCCGAACAGGCGCCGGAGTGTGGCGACTAGGGGATTTCCACAGTAACTTCATTGCAGCGTTAATGTAAGCCTGCTTGTGACAATAATAGATAAATAGTTTGACAGGAAGCACCTATCCTTCAGCAAAGGCCTGGATAGAACAGCTTCTATGCAGTCTGTGGGAGGAAAAAAAGTCTTTGTGAGCTGAGTGGGCTTTTCTCATTGCAGGTTGATACTGGTGTGACTAAGAAATTAAACAACATTACTGGATGACATCAATGAGAGTAGGTGTACACTGAAAATGTTAATTTTAGCTTATGGCATCTAGCAGGTTTATGAATAAGTTTGATATTCTATTCAAGCTATTTCTAACAGAGTCTGCTAGCAGTCGTGTATTCAGCCACTTAGGCCTCAAACAATTTGCCATGCCATCTCATTTGTCTCCCTTTCCTCTTCAGCCAGGCATTTTGTCATCTGCCCTATTCTTTCCATCTTGGTTCTGTGTCAGTTGTTGTCTATTTATCCACCCAAGGATACCCCCAACGTGACAACCTGAGAGGTGCTGTATAAACACAAGGGGCGAAATTTTCCCATCCCGCCCGCCACTGGAATCATAGCGGGCGGGACACAGACCATGCAAATGTCCGTTGACCTCGGGCGAGATTTTCCGCTCTTGGGTCGAGCGCGGCCGGAAAATCCCGCCCGAGTTGTTGTTGTAGTTGGATATGTGGAGTCAGTGGGGATAGGGCGGGGAAGAGGGCCTGGGTAAGATACCAATAGAGAGTCGGTGCAGACTCGATGGGCCAAATGGCCTCCTTCTGCACTGTCGGGATTCTTTGATTCTTCTATGATTCAATGCTGACGATCGTTGGGACAGGGGCAAGTCGACTGTACCAGAGGGGGAGGACAGGCAGAAAATTTGAGAGTGAAACTATTCCATGATAATAAAATTCCCAGCAAAGAAAATAGATGAGGAAAACGTTTGCAAATTTCTGGTTTCTATAAACAGCATTTTAAGAACTTTGTTTTACTATGCTTCTTGATTTGTTTTTGCTAAGCAAATGAATTAATCATAGGGAACATAGAAAATAGGAACAGGAGGAGGCCATTCGGCCCTTCGAGCCTGTTCATTATGATCATGTCTGATCATCCAACTCAATAGCCCGACCCTACGTTCCCCATTATCCTTTGATCCCCTTCGCCTCAAGTACTATATCTGACTGCTTCAATCCTGCTATTGACATCCATAAGTCTTGTTGGATCACTTTCTATGGCAAGAGATGCAAAGCCATTAGACGTTGATTGACACATAATTGCACCTTTGTATCTCCCCACATATTGGAATGTACTACATGATCTTTCAATGCCATAATATAAAATATTAATATAGAACATAGAACATAGAACATTACAGCGCAGTACAGGCCTTTCGACCCTCAATGTTGCGCCGACCTGTGAAACCAATCTAAAGCCCATCTAACCTACACTATTCCAATATCATCCATATGTTTATCCAATGACCCTTTAAATGCCCTTAATGTTGACGAATCCACTACTGTTGCAGGCAGGGCATTCCACGCCCTTACTACTCTCTGAGTAAAGAACCTACCTCTGACATCTGTCCTCTATCTATCACCCCTCAATTTAAAGCTATGTCCCCTCGTGCTAGTCATCACCATCTGAGGAAAAAGGCTCTCACTGTCCACCCTATCTAATCCTCTGATCATCTTGTATGCCTCTATTAAGTCACCTCTTAACCTTCTTCTCTCTAACGAAAACAGCCTCAAGTCACTCAGCCATTCCTCATAAGACCTTCCCACCATACCAGGCAACATCCTGGTAAATCTCCTCTGCGCCCTGTCCAATGCTTCCACATCCTTCCTATAATGCGGCGACCAGAACTGTACGCAATACTCCAAGTGCGGCCGCACCAGAGTTTTGTACAGCTGCAGCGTGACATCATGGCTTCGAAACTCAATCCCTCTACCAATAAAAGCTAACACACTGTACGCCTTTTTAACAACCCTATCAACCTGGGTGCCAACTTTCAGGGATCTATGCACATAGGCACGGAGATCTCTCTGCTCATCCACACTACCTCGTATCTTACCATTAGCCCAGTACTCTGTATTCTTGTTACTCCTTCCAAAGTGAATCACCTCACACTTTTCCGCATTAAACTCTATTTGTTACCTCTCAGCCCAGCTCTGCAGCTTATCTATCTCCCTCTGTAACCTGCAACATCCTTCCGCATTGTCCACAACTCCACTGACTTTAGTGTCATCCGCAAATTTACTAACCCAGCCTTCTACGCCCTCATCCAGGTCATTTATAAAAATGATAAACAGCAGTGGCCCCAAAACAGATCCTTGCGGTACACCACTAGTAACTGAACTCCAGGATGAACATTTCCCATCAACCACCACCCTCTGTCTTCTTACAGCTAGCCAATTTCTGATCCAAACCGCTAAATCACCCTCAATCCCATGCCTCCGTATTTTCTGCAATAGCTTACCATGGGGAACCTTATCAAACGCTTTACTGAAATCCATATACACCACATCAACTGCTTTACCCTCATCCACCTCTTTGGTCACCTTCTCAAAGAACTCAATAAGGTTTGTGAGGCACGACCTACCTTTCACAAAACCGTATTGACTATCCCTAATCAAATTGTTCTTTTCTAGATGATTATAAATCCTATCTCTTATAATCCTTTCCAAAACTTTGCCCACAACAGAAGTAAGGCTTACTGGTCTATAATTACCAGGGTTGTCTCTACTCCCCTTCTTGAACAAGGGGACAACATTTGCTATCCTCCAGTCTGCTGGCACTATTCCTGTAGACAATGACGACATAAAGATCAAAGCCAAAGGCTCTGCAATCTCCTTCCTAGCTTCCCAGAAAATCCTAGGATAAATCCCATCCGGCCCAGGAGACTTATCTATTTTCACACTTTCCAGAATTGCTAACACCTCCTCCTTATGAACCTCAATCCCGTCTAGTCTCATCGCCTGTATCTCAGTATTCTCTTCGACAACATTGTCTTTTTCCTGTGTGAATACTGACGAAAAATATTCATTTAGCGCCTCTCCTATCTCTTCGGACTCCACACACAACTTCCCACTACTGTCCTTGGCTGGCCCTAATCTTACCCTAGTCATTCTTTTATTCCTGACATATCTATAGAAAGCTTTAGGGTTTTCCTTGCCAAAGACTTCTCATGTCCCCTCCTGGCTCTTCTTAGCTCTCTCTTCAGGTCCTTCCTGGCTAACTTGTAACTCTCAAGCGCCCTAACTGAGCCTTCATGTCTCATCTTTACATAAGTCTCCTTCTTCCTCTTCACAAGAGATTCAACTTCTTTAGTAAACCACGGTTCCCTCGCTTGACCACTTCCTCCCTGTCTGACAGGTACATACTTATCAAGGACACGCAGTAGCTGTTCCTTGAACAAGCTCCACATTTCAATTGTGCCCATCCCCTGCAGATTTCTTCCCCATCCTATGCATCCTAAATCTCGCCTAATCGCATCATAATTTCCTTTCCCCCAGATATAACACTTGCCCTGCGGTATATACCTATCCCTTTCCATCGCTAAAGTAAAAGTATAAATACTTTTAATATAAATGTCAAAATATCCAAAGAGCAGGATTCAGGTTGGGGAAGAGTTGGGGAAGAGTCTCTGAAGAAAGTCTTCATGCAGCCTATTTAATAAATGGGGTAACAATCGATTTTTTGGTGAACAATCTTTTGCAAAGGTGATTGAGAAACTTTGATCTTTTTATGATGCTGGGGATATCAATTGAATTAAAAATTGAGACAATAATCGAGATCAATGCTTTTCATTTCCAAGGAAGGTCCATAGGAATCCAAATCTCTTGCAGATGCATGCCAGTGTACCAAAATGTTTCTTGAGATCCCTTGTAATGAGATCCATGATAGGAGCGAAGTATCATCTCATCAGTTTGTCTTGATCAACTGTGGCGAAATCATCACTTCCTCCAAATCTAGGTGGTGGGTGTGAATAGTGCGATTGAACTGATGCTGCTTCAGGATGAATGCCAAGGGTTTCCGCAGGAGCTCACATTCATAAATAATTTAATTCTGGTTTTCTAACAGTGACAGTTCAGTAATAAAGCCTCCAGTATTGTCTCTTTCAACATCAGTTAAGTTATAAGAAAGGTTGGATAGGCTTGAGTTGTTTTCTCTGGAGCAGGGAAGAGTGAGGAGGCAACCTGATTGAGGTGTTCAAGATTATGAGGGGCATGGACAGAGTGGAAAGGGAGCAGCTGTTCCCCTTAGCTTAAGGGTCAGTTACAAGGGGACACAAGTTACAAGTGAGGGGTGGGAAGTTTAGGGGGGATTTGAGGAAAAACTGTTTTACCCAGAGGGTGGTGAGGGTCCAGAATGCGCTGCCTGGGAGGGTGGTGGAGGCGGGATGCCTCACTGCCTTTAAAAAGTACCTGGATGAGTATTTGGCACGCCATAACATTCAAGGCTATGGGCCAAGTGTTGGCAAGTGGGATTAGGTGGGCAGGTCAGGGCATTTCATGTGTCAGTGCAGACTCAATGGGCCAAAGGGCCCATCGCAGTACTCTGTGATTCTGTGAACAGGAAGGATTGGCTTCCATTCATTGATAGAGATTAACATTTTTAGCCAAGCTGGACGGCACAGTGGCACAGTGGTTAGCACTGCTGCCTCACAGCGCCAGGGACCCGGGTTCTATTCCCGGCTTGGGTCACTGTCTGTGCGGAGTTTGTACGTTCTCCCTGTGTCTGTGTGGGTTTCCTCCGGGTGCTCTGGTTTCCTCCCGCAGCTTGTGTGGCTTTTAATACCGAATAAACCTGTTGGACTTTAACCTGGTGTTGTTAAACTTCTTACTGTGTTCCTCCCACAGTCCAAAGATGTGCGGGTTAGGTGCATTGGCCATGCTAAATTGCACCTTAATGTCCTGGGATATGTTGGTTAGAAGGATTGGCGGGGTAAGTAGGTGCACTGCCCATGCTAAATTCTCCCTCAGTGTACTGAACAGGTGCCGGACTGTGGCGACTAGGAGATTTTCACAGTAACTTCATTGCAGTGTTAATATAATATACTTGTGACATTAATAAATAAATAATATTTTTAAAAACTGATGCAAATGAAACACACTTACGTTTGCACATGTATTTGGGTGGGCTACCTCTACTACTTCTGATGTGCAAGTCAAGTTCATTTCAACCAATTCAGTGGGATTTTAAAGTTTTTTAGGTTCTTGCAAAAAGGATACAAGCGTTCAGTGGGGGCAATCACATTTCTGACATCTGACAGGAGGCAACTTTATTCCTCAAAAATCACAACTTTTTGGATTTGCGTTGAAAATATTGTTGGCGGATTAAAGTCACCCAGAGAACATGATGCAATCAATTAGCAACTCATAGAAACCCCACAATGCAGAAGGAGGCCATTCAGCCCATCAAGTCTGCACTGACCACAATCCCACCCAGGCCCTTTCTCTGTATATTTACATCCACATATTTACCCCACTAATCCCTCTAACCTACGTACCCCAGGACAAGAAGGGGCAATTTAGCATGGCCAATCGATCTAACTCGCACATCTTCGGATTGTGAGAGGAAACCGGAGGAAACCCACGCAGACACGGGGAGAACGTGCAAACCCTACACAGACAGTGACCGAAGCCGGGAATCGAACCCAGGACCCCAGCGCTGTGAGGCAACAGTGCTAACCACCATACCACCGTGCCTGATCAGTACCAATGAGGTTCAGGGCACATGGTGCACATGAAGGAAAAAGTCCTGCAGGACTTTTTTCTCTGGAGCGTCGGAGGCTGAGGGGTGACCTTATAAGAGGTCTATAAAATAATGAGGGGCATAGACAGGGTAGATAGTCAATATCTTTTCCCAAAGGTAGGGAAGTCTAAAACTAGAGGGCATAGGTTGAAGGTGAGAGGGGAGAGATACAAAAGTGTCCAGAGGGGCAATTTTTTCACACAGAGGGAGGTGAGTGTCTGGAACAAGCTGCCAGAGGTAGTAGTAGAGGCAGGTACAATTTTATCTTTTAAAAAGCATTTAGACAGTTACATGGGTACAATGGCCCATATGATGGGCCAAATGCAGGCAATTGGGATCAGCTTAGGGGTTTTTAAAAAAAAGGGCAGCATGGACAAGTTGGGCCG
The DNA here is from genome assembly GCF_964213995.1 of Mustelus asterias. Classification (NCBI taxonomy): domain Eukaryota; kingdom Metazoa; phylum Chordata; class Chondrichthyes; order Carcharhiniformes; family Triakidae; genus Mustelus; species Mustelus asterias. The sequence goes on from NC_135820.1 coordinate 70,658,954, forward strand.
AAGGGCCTGTTTCCATGCTGTAAACCTCTATGACTCTATGACTCTAACTCAACCAAAGGAGCATTGCATAAGGTCCAGATCACTTTCCCGCTGTGTTGGCTCAAATAATCACGAATTTGTCCAGGACAGAATCAAAGCAAAATGCTCCGGATGCTGGAGGGTCTGAAATAAAAACAGAAAGTGCTGGAAAAACTCAGCAGCCGGGATTTTCCAGCCCCATACACCCCACCTCGCCCACAGCAGTTCTCTTTTGGCCGGCCGCTCTCCAAATTTTCCCGTCCCACCTGCAGCGATGCCGGTGTTGAAAAATCCTGGCCCACAGGTCTGGCAGCATCTGCGGAGAGAGAAACAAGAGTATAACGTGGCTCTTCCTGGGCTCCGAAAAACAGCCATATCGGAGTCGAGACATTAAGTTCATAAGTTCATACGATATAGGAGCAGGATTAGGCCACTCGGCCCATCGAGTCTGCTCCGCCATTCGATCATGGCTGATATGCTCCTCATCCCCATTTTCCTGCCTTCTCCCCATAACCCTTCAACCCATTACCAATTAAAAATCTGTCTAACTCCTCCTTAAATTTACCCACTGTCCCAGCATCCACCGCACTCTGGGACAGCGAATTCCACAGATTCACATCCCTATGGGAGAAGTATTTTTTTTCCTCAATTCTGTTTTAACTCTGTTTCCTTCTCCGCAGATGCCATCAGACCTGCTGAGTTTTTCCAGCACCTTCTGTTTTTTATATTGTCCAAGACAAGAGTTTCAAATCTAATCCATGTTCAGCCGATGGTGTTTTGAATCATCTCAGCTATTTCCTTGGCACACAGCCTCTGAAGCATGAGAGACATTCCTGGATCACAAAGTTTCTTGCAGCTACTTGGTAAGTGTATCTGATCGTTAGGGCTATCTGTTCCTTGTGTAAGCTGTCCAGTGTTGCATTACATGTTATTGAAATGCACTTCCCGTCTTCAAACTTGCCTGCGATTTTTTTCATGAAGTGCCTGGAACATTCTTCAACAATTTCATTTTGGCTTGCAGGTGACAAGTCATGTATTTGAAGTCTAACATTTTGCACCTGTGTCTTTTTAACATGAATAGCATAGTCACCAGAAATCTGAACGTACTTGATGAATAATTTAATAAAAACGAAAGCAATAGCCGTTGGGTTTATCATTTAATTCAGAGCTTGTGTCATGGGCAAATTTTCTTCATTTTTCAAGAAATGAGACAACATCTAAAACACATTTAAATTTTTTCTTCTTCTCTTATAAGCTTATTTATTAGTCACAAGTAGGTTTACATTAACACTGCAATGAAATTCCCCTAGTTGCCACAATCTGGCGCCTGTTTGGGTACACTGAGGGAGAATTTGGCATGGACAATGCACATAACCATCACCTATTTGTGATATATATAAATGATTTGGAAGAAGGTGTAACTGGTGTAATCAGCAAGTTTGCGGATGACATGAAGATGGCTGGACTTGCGGATAGCGAAGAGCATTGTCGGGCAATACAACAGGATATAAATAGGCTGGAAAATTGGGCGGAGAGGTGGCAGATGGAGTTTAATCCGGATAAATGCGAAGTGATGCATTTTGGAAGAAATAATGTAGGGAGGAGTTATACAATAAATGGCAGAGTCATCAGGAGTATAGAAACACAGAGGGACCTAGGTGTGCAAGTCCACAAATCCTTGAAGGTGGCAACACAGGTGGAGAAGGTGGTGAAGAAGGCATACGGTATGCTTGCCTTTATAGGACGGGGTATGGAGTATAAAAGCTGGAGTCTGATGATGCAGCTGTATAGAAAGCTGGTTAGGCCACATTTGGAGTACTGCGTCCAGTTCTGGTCGCCGCACTACCAGAAGGACGTGGAGGCGTTAGAGAGAGTGCAGAGAAGGTTTACCAGGATGTTGCCTGGTATGGAGGGTCTTAGCTATGAGGAGAGATTGGGTAGACTGGGGTTGTTCTCCCTGGAAAGACGGAGAATGAGGGGAGATCTAATAGAGGTGTACAAGATTATGAAGGGTATAGATAGGGTGAACAGTGGGAAGCTTTTTCCCAGGTCGGAGGTGACGATCACGAGGGGTCACGGGCTCAAGCTGAGAGGGGCGAAGTATAACTCAGATATCAGAGGGACGTTTTTTACACAGAGGGTGGTGGGGGCCTGGAATGCGCTGCCAAGTAGGGTGGTGGAGGCAGGCACGCTGACATCGTTTAAGACTTACCTGGATAGTCACATGAGCAGCCTGGGAATGGAGGGATACAAACGATTGGTCTAGTTGGACCAAGGAGCGGCACAGGCTTGGAGGGCCGAAGGGCCTGTTTCCTGTGCTGTACTGTTCTTTGTTCTTTGTTCTCTTTCAGACTGTGAGAGGAAACCGGAGCACCCAGAGGAAACCCACGCAGACACGGGGAGAACATGCAGACCCCGCACAGAGCCCAGAATTGAACCCGGGTCCCTGTGTCAGAGCGCCAACGATGAGAATATGCAGACTCTGCATAGACAGTTATCCAAGGCGGGAATCAAACCCTGGTCCCTGGCGCTGAGAGGCAGCAGTGCTTACAACTGTACCATCACACCGTCCTGTCTTTAACATTGGTAACATTTTTGTCAAGTAATGAGTGGATTTGGCCTGCTCACATTTATTGATTTCATCTCGTATTCCACACATGCATTACTTTTTCCGTGGACAGGAATTCTCAGCTACCTTCTATCGGCCCAGTTAGCATGGCGAATACTGGAAGAACAAAGCCTTGAATAGGGCAAACATTGGAAACTTCGAGAAGGGATAATAAAAAGCACGCTGCGTCACTGCTGTCCAGTCATGCTCAATTTTCTCTCCATTACAAGAGAAGTGCAGAGGGAAACAATTTTCCTTTGATATCCCTTTTTGGATTGAATTCCATTTTCCAGTTAAAAGGCACATCTGTCTCTGTCATCCTGATTTAGGGGTCCTGCACTTCAAAGAAGTTTCTCAGCAGAAACATAAAGCGGTTTAGGATTTTTTTTTTATCTCTTTGGGTTTTCCCTCCTCCCATGGTTCATCTAAACCATTTTCCAATTTTCATAGTTCCATTTTCAGCCAGCTGGGCCCAGTGGGGCAGCACGGTGGCACAGTGGTCAGCACAGCTGCCTCACAGCGCCAGGGATCCCGGTTCAATTCCAGCCTCGAATAACTGTGTGGAGTCTGCACGTTCTCTCCGTATCTGTGCGGGTTTCCTCTCGGTGCTCCAGTTTTCTCCCACAGGCCAAAAATGTCCAGGTTAGGTTGATTGGCCTTGACAAGTTGCCCCTTAATGACAGTGGTAAATAGATGGGACTAAGGCATGGGTGGGATTGTTGTCAGTGCAGGCTCAATGGGATGAATAACCTACTTCTTTACCATAGGGATTCTAGGCCATAAGCTCTGGAATTCCCTCCTTAAGCCACACCACCACTCCTTCTTTAAGGTGGCCTTTAAGAGTACCTATTTGACCAAGTTTTTGGTCAACTATCCTGACATCCTTCTGCAGTTTGCTGTGGATATCTAGCTTATGGTTCATTTGTTTTAGAGTATAGCTTTTGGTTTTGGGAATTAAACTGTAGGAAATGGGATAAATGCAATTAAAGCACATTTGAAGTCCATATTGAATTAAGAGCTTAAGGTCGTAAAACAACAGTTGGACATTCTCAGGTAAAGAACTGGAAACATGGTGGTAAAAATTTATCGGTCCCACCCGCCGGGGGACGGAAAATTTGATGGACCATTTAAAGGTCCATGGATCTCGAGTGGGAATTTTTGGAAGATCCTGCCCCCCTGATGTCTGCAATTCTTGCAGTTGGCGTTCCACCAAGATATTTTTACCTTGGGAGTTTGAGCTAAGTTAATTTAAAAGTATACAGTGAATAAATAAAGGCTAATTTATTTCATCAGGTCAAAGAAGAAAGTGTAAATAAGGCAAGTTACGGGTGGCACAGTGGTTGACACTGCTGCCTCACAGCTCCAGGGAGCCGGGTTCAATTCCAGCCTCCGGTCACTGTCTGTGTGGACTTTGCATGTTCTCCCTTTGTCTGCGTGGGTTTCCTCCGGTTTCTTCCCACAGTCCAAAGATGTGCAGATTAGGTGGATTAGCCATGCTGAATTGCCCCTTAGTGTCCCAAGATGTGTAGGTTAGATGCATTAGCCATGGTAAATGTGTGGGGTTACAGGGAGAGGGTGGGGAACAAGGCCTGGTAAGATACTCTGTCAGGGAGTCAGTGCAGACTCGATGGGCCGAATGATCTCTTCTGCAATGTAGGGATTCTATGATCAACCTAAAGGTCAGTGTGAAGACAGCCCAGGGCAGGTTGCAGAGATGGGCGCAGCTTGGTGAGGTGTCACAGTAACTTCATTGCGGTGTTAATGTAAGCCTATTTGTGACACTAATATAAACTAAACTTTAAAACTTTAAATATCTACTCGGCACAATTCAGGAGTGTGATGGAATACACTCCATTTGCCTGGGTGGATGCAGCTCCAACAACACTCAAAGCTTGACACCATCCAGAACAAAGCAGCCCACATGATTGCTACCCTTTCTATTAACATTCAATCCCTCCACCACCGACGAACAGTAGCAGCAATGTGCCCCATCTACAAGATGCAGTGCAGGAACTCACCATTGTTTCTTAGACAGCACCTTCCAAACCCATGACCATTACTATCCAGCAGGACAAGGTCAGTTGATACATGGGAACACCACCCCCTGGAGGTTCCCCTCCAAGTCATTCACCGTCCTGACTTGGAAATATATCACCATTCTTTCACTGTTGCTGGGTCAAAATACTACGATTCCCTCCCTAACAGCACTGTGGGTGTACCTACACCTCAGGGACTGCAACGGTTCAAAAAGGCAGCTCACCACCACCTTCTGAAGGGCAACTAGGGATGGGCAATAAATGCTGGCCTTGGCCAGCGACACCTACATTTCATAAATGAATAAAGAATAAAGTTTGTGCTTTGTAAACAATAAAATTAAACCTTAGAGTATAATTCCATCAATTAAAACAAGGTGTTCAGATTTTTATTTAAATGTAAACATACCCTAACCAGATCGTAATATGTTCTGAAATCCTTCTGCGGCAAGCTGCACAGTGAAGTCATGTTCTGTATGCCCAATCATTTTGACCTTATCTTCTGTTTTCCAAATCTAATTTCCTCTGCAATGTCCATTACTTCTCGTTAAACATTGAGATATATTTTATCATGAAAATTGTCGTATGAATACAAGGATGTTCTGTGGTGTGGTGCGTTATCGAGCATAACAACATCTGCATGTTTTAGCACACGGCTCTTAAATTTCCCCCACCCCCCCCCGCAAACCCTCCTCCCTTGTCACCAAAATGGTGACTCATGCCAGGCTACATTTCAATGGACAACAGTTTACTAAAATTGGTGCTACACGTGGCTGCTCATTTTTCACAATTTCATTTCAATAGTAGACAACTTGATTGGCACCCTATCTACAAATATTCAATCCCTCCACCACCGACGCTCAGCAGCAGCAGCAGTGTGTACTATCTACAAGATGCACTGCAGCAATTCACCAAAGATCCTTAGACAACATCTTCCAAACCCACAACCAATTCCATCTGGAAGGAGAAGGACAGCAGATACATGGGAATGCCACCACCTGCAAGTTCCCTCCAAGCCACTCACCGTCCTGACTTGGAAATATATCGCCGTTCCTTTGCAGTCGCTAAGTCAAAATCCTGGAATTCTCTCCCTAACGTCATTGTGGGTCAACCCACAGAACATGGACTGCAGCGATTCAACAAGGCAGCTCACCATCACCTTCTCAAGGGCAACTAGGGATGGGCAATAAATGCTGGCCAGCCAGTGATGCCCATGTCCCACGAATGAATAAACAAAAACTTTCTGACAGGGTACACCATAGGTGGATCTTATTCTGTCACTATCTATTATCCACAGATTCCATTTTTAGCAAAATTTGGGATAGAACCATCAATAGACTGGCTGACATGCTTTTCTTCAGAATATCAGAGCCGTGTTTCCAAGTCAGACAAGATCAGCCAATGTTGTTGGTTCACTCCTCAACTGTTTTCTTATGTTTCATAATCACTAAGATTAAATTTGTGAATGAACAAAGAGGGAATCTAAATACTACTGCTTGCTTAAAATTCAGTTGATGACTTAGGTGACCTCAAAGATGTAATGACTCCAACGAGGCCCATGAGGTTGGTCTCATTGGAGTATGAGCTCCCTGATTGGAGTCATTACAGGTCCAGGCAGCAGACAATCGAGGGAGTCGTCCAACCTGATTGTCTGCCCCTCTAACGTGGCTATATTCACGGCCGGGTGTTCCTGGAGAGGGAGCATGCGGTGTCTGAGGGCACCACTGATGCCTTCCATGCCCGCTGGGCACCGCAGGAACAGGGGCGTATTATCGACCCCTTTAATCACATTTTAATTTGATGTTTTAAGTTTCCTTTCTGCTTTGTCTTTTGTTTTGGGCGGTTCCCTTCCTGTTAGGGAGCTGCCCTTTTTGAGTTGCCCTTAAGTTAATTTGATTTTGTTTATTTGGTTCAACACAAAAAGATATCCCTGATTGGGGTCACAATTGCCTGCCCAACCTGTATATAAATGTGGGAGTGACAGGGCTATTGACACTCTGGATTTTGATTGTGTACCAGACGCACTCTAGGGATGGGACTTTCTGGCCGCACCCACCGGAAAATCCCGCCCAAAGTCAAAGGACATACAATTCCGGTGGTGGGCGGAACAGGAAAATTCCACCCGAGGAGTAGAATAGGGTTTGTAAATCAAGGGAATCAGGTGAAGGAACACCAGCCTCTGAGGAATTATTTCAAAAGAGCTTCTGTGACAGGTCGACAAAGGAAAATACTTTGTGAACTTTCGCAGCGACTTTAATATTTCTTCTCAGAGAATTTGAAAGCTTGGCAACATTTCACACTTCACCCATGAGAAGAGCACACCCATGTTGTTTTTAATGAGTTAATTGAAGCTCTTTAGAAGATTGCAATTGTTATCTTTTTGATCCTAATACCTTTCAAGATCAATCAGTACACAAGAGGACACAGGAGGCGATTAACATTGCAACTGTCCTTTATTGCTGTCTTAGTCAAAATAAAGAGAAAACATGGATCCTGCCATCCCATGATGCACTGGCTTGCAAAGTACGGCAAGCCAGAGAAAAGATTCAAAAGCCAACAGCGATCACTCACCATCAAGACTTGTCAGATAAATCACATCAAGATCTTAAAACGCCAAGGTGAAAATGGATTCCCACGGACTCTTTATATTAAAGAAGTCTTATTGAGAGAAATATTCTTTTGTTGCTTAACATGACTGCTGCCACTTTGACTTGGTGACTGAGAATCATCCTTCACACTACAACATGCACTTTGTGACCTTCCTAACTTTCGCCTTACAAGGGAACTTGATCTGCAGTGGGATACGTTCGGGGAGAGGGGAATTTCGGTGATAATCAAAACCGCAAAGGATAAGCACAAAACTAAATTGGAAGAAATCACTCAGAGTTTGGGAGAGGAGTTTATGAGGGCCTTAAGGGAAAGATAGAAGCGAGAACTAGAGGGCAGAGCCTCAAAATAAAGGGGGGTCAGTTTAGGACAGAGTTGAGGAGGAACTTCTTCTCTCAGAGGGTGGTGAATCTCTGGAATTCTCTGCCCACTGAAATGGTGGAGGCTACCTCGTTGAATATGTTTAAATCACGGATAGATGGATTCCTGATCGGTAAGGGAATTAGGGGTTATAGGGATCAGGCGGGTAAGTGGAACTGATCCACTTCAGATCAGCCATGATCTTATTGAATGGAGGGGCAGGCTCGAGGGGTTAGATGGCCTACTCCTGCTCCTATTTCTTATGTTCTTATAGGAGGGGAGGAAGAGGGTGCGGTGCTTGAATGGTGTGGAAGTCACTTGACCATTATCGATTATTCCTTAACTCTTGTATTCATTGATTTAAAAAATGCCCATTTATATTGTCCATAGGAGCATTACCCCCGACATCAGAAAAAGATCTGCACAGAGATAAAGGCATCTTTTGGTTTTATTGATCCTCTCTCCACTGTGGCACAACAGGGTACTCTCAGCAGCATTAAATAGTAGACTCGGAAGCTAACTTGAGAGAATCTTTTCTTTATTCATTTGCGGGACATGGGCATCACTGGGTGGGCAGCATTTATTGCCCATCCCTAGTTGCCCTAGAACTGAGTGGCTTGCTGGGCAATTTCAGAGGGCAGTTGTGAGTCAACCACATTGCTGTGGCTCTGGAGTCACATGTAGGCCAGACCAAGTAAGGACGGCAGATTTCCTTCCCTAAAGGATATTAGCGAACCAGATAGGTTTTTTTGACAATCGATGGTTTCATGGTCATTAGTGGATTCTTACTTCCAGATATTTTTTATTGAATTCAAATTCCACTATCGACCGTGGCGAGATTTGAACCCTTGTCCCCAAAACAATAGCTGAGTATCTGGATTAATAGTCTAGCAATAATATCACTAGACCATTGCCTCCTCTTGATGAGCTGCTGCTCCTACACTTCATCAACCTCTTCTACCAACTCCCAGGTTTGAGGCTCCTCCACCCAATGCTATCAAGTACATTGCTTTTTTAAAAATTCATTCATGGAGCGTGAACACCTCTGGCGAAGCCAGTACTTATTGCCTATTCCTAATTGACTTTAGGAAGGTGGTACATAGCCACCTTCTTAAAACATTGTCATCCTTGTAGTGTAGGTACACCCACAGTGCTGTTAGGACCCAGTGACCCAGTGACATTGAAGGACCAGCAATCTCGTTCTGAGTCAGGTTTGGCCTTCGGGGGATGTGCAGGTGGTGGTGTTCCCATTCATCTGCTGCCCTTGGTCTTCTGGGTGGCAGAAGTGCATGTTTGGAAGGGGCTGTCCAAGAAGCCTTGTTGAGTTGCTGCAATGCAGCTTGTAAATGAAACTCACTGCCCCCTGGCGCTTGTGCAATGTGAATGTTACTTGCCACTTATCAGCTCAAGCTTGAATGTTCTCCAGGTCTTGCTGCATGTGGGTACGGATTGATTCAGTGTCTGAGAAGTTGTGAATGCTATTGAACACACTCCAATCATGAGCAAACATCCCGGAGTATTTAAAAAAGTGGCCCAGGAAATAGTAGATCCATTGGTTGTTATTTTCTAAAATTCTTTGGACTCTGGACTGGTTCCAACAGATTTGAGGGTTGTTAATGTAAGTCTGTTATTCAAAAAGGGAGGTGGAGACAAAATAGGGAGCTATAGGGAGCTATAGTACTGGGAAAGTTGCTGGAGTCCATATTTGAGGATTTCATAACTCAGCATTTGGAAAGCAGTGGTATAATCAGACAGAGTCAGCATGGATTTACAAAGGGAAATCATGCTTGATGAATCTATTGGAATTTTTTGATGATACAACTAGTAGAGTTGACCGAGGAGAACCAGTGGATGTGGTTTATTTAGACTTTCAGAAGGCTTTTGACAAGGTCTCACATAACAGACTACTATGTAAAGTTAAAGCACATGGGATTGCAGGTAATGTCTTGAGATGGTTAGTAAGCTGACAGCAGATAGGAACCAAAGAGTTGGCATAAATGAGTCTTTTTCTGATTGGCAGTCAGTAACTAGTGGGGTTCCACAGGGATCTGTGCTAGGACCCCAACTGTTCACATTATATATTAATGATTCGGAAGAGGGAACTGAATGTATGATCTCCAAATTTGATTTGGACAGGCTGAGTGTGTGAGCATCTGCATGGCAGATGCAGTATAATGTGGATAAATGTGAGGTTATCCACTTTGGTAGCAATAATAGGAAGACAGATTATTAATTGAATGGGTGTAAATTGAGAGAGGTGGATATTCAGCGAGACCTTGGTGTCCACGTGCATCAGTCGCTGAAAGTAAGCACACGGGTACAGCAGGCAGCAAAGAAGGTAAGTGGTATGTTGGCCTTCATAGTCATGATGTGGAGATGCCGGTGTTGGACTGGGGTAAACACAGTAAGAAGTTTAACAACACCAGGTTAAAGTCCGACAGGTTTATTTGGTAGCAAAAGCCACACAAGCTTTCAGAGCTCCAAGCCCCTTCTTCAGGTGAGTGGGAATTCTGTTCACAAACAGGGCATATAAAGACACAGACTCAATTTACATGAATAATGGTTGGAATGCGAATACTTACAGCTAATCAAGTCTTTAAGATACAAAGAACGTGAGTGCAGAGAGCATCAAGACAGGCTAAAGAGATGTGTATTGTCTCCAGACAAGACAGCCAGTGAAACTTTGCAGGTCCAGGCAAGCTGTGGGGGTTACAAATAGTGTGACATGAACCCAATGTCCCGGTTGAGGCCGTTTTCATGTGTGCGGAACTTGGCTATCAGTTTCTGCTCAGCGACTCTGCACTGTCGTGTGTCGTGAAGGCCGCCTTGGAGAACGCTTACCCGAATATCAGAGGCCGGTCACAGGCATTTGTGAGGCCCACCTGGAATATTGTGTACAGTTTTGGTGTTCTTATCTGAGGAAGGATCTTGCTCTAGAGGGAGTCCAGTGAAGGTTTACCAGGCTGATTCCTGGGATGGCAGATCCATCATATGAGGAGAGACTAAGTCGGTTAGGATTATATTCACTATATTCACTAGAGGAGTGAGAGGGGATCTCACTGAAACATAAAATTCTAACAGGGTTAGACAGGGTAGATTCAAAAAGAATGTTCCCAATGATGGGGGAGTCCAGAACTAGGGTCATAGTTTGAGGATAAGGGGTAAAGCTTTTAGGACTGTGAGGAGAAATTTCTTCACCCAGAGAGTGGTAAATGTGTGGAATTCACTACTACAGAAAGTAGGTGAGGCCAAAACATTGTGTGATTTCAAGAAGAATTTAGATATAGCTCTTGTGGCTAAAGGGATCAAGGGATATGGGAGAAGGAGGGATCAGGATATTGAATTCGATGATCAGCCATGATTAAAATGGATGGTGGGGCAGGCTCAAAAGGCCGAATGACCTACTTCTGATTCTGGTTTCCATGTTTCGGTGAATTCTGACCTTCTGATAGATGGAAAATTATTGATGAAACGACTGAAGATGGTTAGGCCTAGGACACTACTCTGAGGAACTCCTGCATCAATGTCCTGGGGCTGAGACGATTGGCCTCCAACAACCATAACCATCTTCCTTTGTGCCAGGTGTGGCTCCAATAATGGAGATTTGATTTCAATTAAATTCAATTTTGCTTGTGCACCTTGATGCTACACTTGGTCCAAGTCTGATTTGGGCCAAGGGCAGTCTCATTCTGGAATTCAACTTTTTTGTCCACATTTGGACAAAGGTTGCAATGAGTTCTGAAACCGAGTGGCCCTGTTGGAACACAACCTGAGCATTGGTGAGCAGGTTCTTCCATAGCAAGTGTCACTGTTGACGTTACCTTCGATTGCTTTTGATGATTGAGGATAGACCGATGGGGCCGTAAATGAGCGACTCGCACCGTGGCTCCACCTTGACCATCAAGGTGCAAGCCGCTTCGAGGCTCAGAGACCTCATAACAAGGCATAACGGTGGCAACAAGGGAAGGAGAGGGAAGCCAGCCCTGGGCTAAAAATTCCACTCCCCCGTGCAACAACATGCCCCCACTGTGGAAGAACCTGTGGATCCAGAGTCAGGGTCCTCAGTCATCTGAAGACTTGCCAAGTCTGACGGACGTCATCCTCAATTTCCAGTGACTGCCAACCATGGAGTAGTAAATTAACTAGACTGGATTGGTCCTGCTTAATGTGGGCAGGGCAATTTTCCGCATTGCCAGCCAGATGCCAGTGTTGTAGCTGCTCTTGAATGGGAGCGTGACTAAGTTTTTTTTAAGCACAAGTTTTAGGTACTACAGCTAAGATGTTGTCAGGAAACTATCCAGTGCATTCAACCATTTCTTGGATGTGGTATGAATCGAATTGGCTGAAGGCTGGCATCTGTGATTCTGGGGGCCTCGAAAGAAGGCCAAGTTAGATCCTCACCCTCAGCCTTTCTGGCTGAGGAGGGTTGCAAATGTTTCCGCCCTGTCTTTTGCACTAACATGCTGTGCTTTCCCTTTATTAAGTTATTAGTTGTTCAATTGTCCACTGCCATTCATGGCTGGAAGTGGCAGGCCCGCACAGCTTTGATGCGATCTTTTTTTTAAATACTTTTCCAATTCAATCAAATCAAGTCCAATTCAGAATTTCAACAAGTTGAGACATTTCCGATCCAGGCTGACAAGACAGGGCATGCAATCCTCTACCCTGTCTTGGGCCTGATCTACATGAGTCATGCTGATTGGAGTAGGCAGACATCTCCACCCCCCCAGGCTTGATCTCATTTGCATCTTAGCCAAAAGGCCGAGATACCGCTTTTAAAAATTGCTTCATATGAAGCTTAAATGCAACCCAATGGCCACTACCAAGTGCAGCATCTGCAGACCACACCCGATCTTAGCCAAAAGGCCGAGATGTGATCCTTTTTTTAAAAATACTTTTCCAATTCAATCAAATCAAATCCAATTCAGAGTCTCAACAAGTTGAGACATTTCAGATCCAGGCTGACAAGACAGGGCGAGCGACCAAACCACCCTGTCCTGGGCCTGATCTACATGAGCCAAGCTGATTGGAGAAGGGGGAGGTTCCTCCTCCAAGACTTGAGCCCATTTGCATCTTAGCCAAAAGGCCGAGATGCCGCTTAAAAAAATTGCTTCATATGAAACATATGAAGCTTCAGCGTAAACCTAATGACCTCAACCAAGCGCGGCCGACCATGGGCTGCCGACCATACTACACTTGATCTTAGCCAAAAGGCCGAGATGTGATCCTTATTGCTTGGCTCAATCTAACATGCTGCTTTTGCTGTTTAGTATGCATATAGCCTGCCTTACCAGGTCCCCTTTCCCAAGCACTTTACACAGAATTACATAGAAGCTACAACACAGAAACAAACTGTAGTAGCATAGCCCGTGAAGGGGTGGGGAGGGGGAGCGTGATCCTCAGAACTCACCAAATAGAATATCTGATTGTAACCCCTGAAAATCAAATTTAAATATATGGTTGTGGTATGCAAATGAGTAATACACTGCCCATAAATTAACCAAATGAGTCAATTTCATAAGGAGCACCAGGAAGTACAGGACATTTCTGAAAATGTTTTCCAATTAATAGATGATGCGCTATCAATAAGGCGAAAGACTACCGATATGCCAATATAAGTGTAGGCTTTTATTCACAACAGAATCAGGAGCAGATCCCAACAATTAACCGACCTGGACTGAACAAGGGGGAGGAGACAGCCACCTTTATACTAGGTGCTGAGGGGAGGAACCAAACTGGAAGGGGATGTGTCCAGGTATGACAAACACACACAACGGTGGTCCATATAGGACAAAGGCACAACTGAGGTCCACCACAATAGACTCATTGTAATCATTAGTATAACTACTTGAAAGACATTAGTAATGCCACACTTGGAATACTGTGTACAGTTCTGGTCACCCTATTATAGAAAGGATATTATTAAACTAGAAAGAGTGCAGAAAAGATTTATGGGATGCTACCGGGACTTGATTGTTTGAATTAGAAGGAGAGGCTTGATAGGCTGGGATTCTTTTCCCTGGAGATTAGGAGGCTTGGGGTGACCTTATAGAGGTTTATAAAATAATGAGGAGCATAGATTCAGCTAGATAGTCAATATATTTGATTGAAGGTAGGGGAGTCTAAAACTAGGGGCATAGGTTTAAGGTGAGAGGGGAGAGATACAAAAGGGTCCAGAGAGGCAATTTTTTCACACAGAGGGTGGTGAGTGTCTGGAACAACCTGACAGAGGTAGTAGTAGAGGCGGGTACAATTTTGTCTTTTAAAAAGCATTTAGACAGATACAGGGGTAAGATAGGTGTAGAGGGATATGGGCCAAACGGGGGCAATTGGGACTAGCTTAGTGGTTTAAAAAAAAGGGAGGCATGGACAAGTTGGGCTGAAGGGCCTGTTTCCAGGCTGTAAACCTCTATGGTTCTATAAATGGGAACACTTTCATAGAAAGGGCCACGTGACTGGCAGAGACCCTATGGATTGCTCCGGCAGGAAGCTAAGCCAATGGGCAGGAGGACACAGACCACGGGTCAAGGAGGGACTGGCAGTTGAAGCCCGGAAATCCAGAGGAGAAGTCACACTTAAGATTATCCATACCTTGTTTATCCTGTGTATAAGTGGATTATCTGGACGATGTACTACTCACTGGTACTTCACCTGAAGAATACAGGTCCAATTTAGAAGAAGTGTTGAGACAGTTTAAGGAAGCAGGGGTTAGTTATGCCATAGTCATAGGGGAGCAGACATCTTGTTATTTGCAAAACAGACTCCAACAATTAAGACAAAGTGTTGTCCATATATATACTGGAGAAACACTGCAGTCTTTAGGTGCAGCAACAGTAACAGTGGCATATCAGAATCAGAAGGCAAAGCTACCAGTATTGGTAATCAAGAGTCAAGACCTTGTTTAATAGGACATGATTGGTTAAAACCGATATGCCTAAACTGGCTAAAAACTTTAAACCTGCGGGATGGAGGTTTTTAGGAGCTGCTGTATAAATAGTCCGAGGTCTTAAGAGATGATTTATAAGGGGAGTTAAAGTTCAAATCTATCTGGATCAAGACGCGATGCCTAAATTTTCTCAGGCCCACCCGGTACCTCATGCCCTTCATTAGAAAGTAGACATCGAGGTAAAGAGGCTGGAAGCTTTGGGCATTATAAAGCCCTCACACTCCATTCACCTGCCCACTCTGCAAACCTGTGTCTGCCTTCCTGTATTTTGGTCCTCTCTTATTAGCTATGTTTCTGTCCCTCCCCCCCACCTTTCAAACCCATCAACATTTTGGAATCATTTGTGAACTTTAACATCATATCTCCAATTTATGAGATTAAATCATTCATGTACACACAAGTAATAATGGTCTGACCACCTGTCGCCACTTCCCACTTTCCACCAGGATCAGAAACTTCCTTTAACTCCCAACTTTTGTTTGATCTTTTCAGTTCATTCTTCTAACAGGCTCTGAGCTTTGCAATGAATCACTTATGCAGCACCTTGTTAATGGCCTTCTGAAAATACTACAAAGAGTATTTCTGTTACTGCTTCAGAATATTCAATAAGTCCCATTCTCCTTTCAGAAATTTGTGCTTTTTTTTATACATTCTCAATCTCTAGATTTTTTCCATATCTCACTTTCTAGCAAAGATTCTAATATCTTTCCTACCACTGATGTGAAGCTAACAATGGTCTATAATTATTTGGATTAGCTCCATATCCCACTTCTGATTTTAAGAATGACATCTGTTGTCTGCTAACCCTCCAGCATTAATTATTTTTCTGTAGAATTTTTACTTAAGCATACATGTGTTTCTGCTATTTCCTCTAAGCTTCTTTGAGTATTCATAGAAATCATAGAATCATAGAAACCCTACAGTGCAGAAAGAGGACATTCGGCCCATCGAGTCTGCACCGACCACAATCCCAGTCAGGCCCTACCCCCATATCCCCATATATTTACCCGCTAATCCCTCTAACCTATGCATCTCAGGACACTAAGGGGCAATTTTAGCATGGCCAATCAACCTAACCCGCACATCTTTGGACTGTGGGAGGAAACCGGAGCACCCGGAGGAAACCCACGCAGACACGAGGAGAATGTGCAAACTCCACACAGACAGTGACCCAAGCCGGGAATCGAACCCAGGTCCCTGGAGCTGTGAAGCAGCAGTGCTAACCACTGTGCTACCGTATTCTTGGGTGCAATTCATTTGGACCATCTACACACCACCTACTGACCTTCAATTTTCCCTACTATCTTGCTTGGATCTTCTGCGCTATGTTAGAAAAGACCACAGTGAAATTGCATGACGATCATCATCCTAGACCAATAGCCTAATAATATCTTGTCTGTTGAGAGGCATAAATCAGGGTGTCATCTAACTTATCCTAAGCAAATCTGTATATTATTATATTTTGAACTTGGGGGCGACATAGTGGCACAGTGCTTAACACAGCTGTCTCACAGCGCCAGGGACCTGGGTTCAATTCCAGCCTTGGGTGACTCTCTGTGTGGAGTTTGCACGTTCACCCCGTGTCTGCGTGGATTTCCTTCAGGTGCTTCGTTTTCCTCCCACAGTCCAAAGATGTGCGGGTTAGGTGGATTGGCCGTGTTAAGTTGCCCCTCAGTGACCCACGGTTAGATGGATTTGCCATGGGAAATGTGTGGGGTTACGGGAATATGGCGGGGGAGAGTAAGATACTCAGGCAGAGAGTCGGTGCAGACTTGATGGGCCGAATGGCCTCCTTCTGGACTGTAGGGATTCTATGAATATCATCCAAAAACAAAATGTCAGGTTCCACATGAGCATTGATGACAACCAACTCCACCTCACTACCTCTCTTGACCAATCCACTGCCTCTGTTTTCTCACGCTGCTTGTCTGTAGCTGGATAAGCAGGCATTTAATCCAATTAAACACCGGAATGACCTGAACCATTGTATTCAACCCGTACCCCAGTTTCCATTCCCTGAATCACTAATTCCATCTCCTTTCCAGGCCACTCTCCCAGACTGAACCAGACTGTTCGAAACCTATTTCATTCTCAGATGAGCTTCCAATTCCACATAGTCTCCATTCCAAAGAGAGCTTACTTCCATCTCTGCAATATCACCCAGCTCCAGCTCAGCCCATCTGCTGCTGAAAGTCTCGTCCAATGCTCTCCAGACTGGCCTCCCACCTTGCATCCAAAACTTGGCTCCCTATATCCAAACTCACACTGTCACATTCACTTATCGTTCCAATACTTCCAGACCTCATTCGCACCTTTATTACATAGGAACATAGGAACAGGAGTCGGGTAGGCCATTCAGCCCATTGAGCTTGCTCTGCAATTCCATATGATCATGGCTGACCAGACACGTCAATGCCTTTTACCCACTCTATCTCTATAGCCCTTTACATTATTGCTAATCAGGAAGCCACCATCTCTACCTTAAGCATATTGAATGGCTGAGATTCCACAACTCTCTGAGGTAGAGAATTCCAAAGATTCGCAACCCTCTGAGAAACCCTCTGAGGGCAGCAGATTTCCTTCCCCAAAAAACATTAGTGAACCAGAAGGGTTTTTATGACAATCAACAATGGTTTCATGGTCATCAAAATTCCAGATTGTTATTGAAATCAGATATCACCATGTGCTGTGGTGGGAATTGAACCCAGTTCCCAGGTCTTGTTTTGGGTCTCTACATTACTAATACCAATGACAATACCACTATGCCACCACCTCCAATAGTTGGTTGAAGACCATCGATTGCCTATGCACAGTCATACCTTTTAATGTATTTTCCCAATCCACCTCAGTCAATTTGTCCCTCATGTCTTCAGAATTTATTTTATTCAACTTTAACCTACCTTCAGATTGAACTTCCTCATTTTCAAACATGATGTAAAATTCAATTATATTATGGTCACTCATCCCTAAAGGTTATTTTACAACAAGATTATTAATTAACTCTAAACTTGATTTGGTCGCCACACTACCAAAAAGATGTGGAGGCTTTGGAGAGGGTACAGAAAAGATTTACCAGGATATTGCTTGGTATGGAGGGCATTAGCAATGAGGAGAGGTTGGAGAAACTTGGTTTGTTCTCACTGGAACGATGGAGGTTGAGGGGCGACCTGATAGAAGTCTACAATACTATGAGGGGCATGGACAGAGTGGATAGTCAGGAGCTTTTTTTCCCAGGGTGGAAGAGTCAATTACTCGTGGGCATAGGTGTAAGGTGAGAGGGGGCAAGGCTTAAAGAAGATGTACGAGGCAAGTTTTTTACACAGAGGGAGGTGCCTGGAACTTGCTGCTGGGGGAGATAGTGGAAGCGGATACGATAGTGAGTTTTAAGGGGAGTCTGGACAAATACATGAATAGGATGGGAATAGAGAGATATGGTCCCTGGAAAGGTAGGGGGTTTTAGTTCAGTCGGGCAGCATGGTCGGTGCGGCTTGGAGGGCCGAAGGGCCTGTTCCTGTGCTGTAATTTTCTTTGTTCTTTGATTATTCCAGAGCACTCTTGACTGGCCTTTCACATTCGACCCTTTGTAAAGTTGAAACCATCCAAAACTCCGTGGCCTTTGTCTTAACTGGGACCGGGGCTTATTCTGCCCCTGTGCTCACCCTTCCACGTTGACTCCCAGTCAAACAACATCTTGATTTTAAAATTTTCATTCTTGCTTTCAAATCTTCCATCGCCACACCTCTCCCTGTCTTGGTAATCTCCATGATGTAGAGATGCCGGCGTTCTTTAGCCTGTCTTGATGCTCTCTCCACTCACATTGTTTTGTTTCTTAAAGACTTGATTAGTTGTAAGTATTCGCATTCCAACCATTATTCATGTAAATTGAGTTTGCGTCTTTATATGCCCTGTTTGTGAACAGAATTCCCACTCACCTGAAGAAGGGGCTTGGAGCTCCGACAGCTTGTGTGGCTTTTGCTACCAAATAAACCTGTTGGACTTTAACCTGGTGTTGTTAAACTTCTTACTTGGTAATCTCCTCCAGCTGCACAATTCTCTGAGATAACTGTGCTCTTTTTATCCCAGTCTGTTGCCATTCTCTAATTTTAAAGACTCCAAGATCAGTTGTCTAAGTTGTTCTGGAATTCCTTCCCTGCACCTCTCTGCCTCTCCATCTCACTTTCCTCCAATAAGACACCCCTTAAATCCACCTCTTTGACAATGCTTTTGCTCATCTGACCTAATATCTCCTTATGTGGCTCAGTGCTAAACTTTGTTTTGTAATGATGTTGTGAGGTACCTTTGGATGTTCAATTACGTTAAAGATGCCTTATAAATTTAAGCTGTTGTTATTGTTGTTGACTTAGATTTCCTCCTGCTCCACCACTGCCTTCAGTTTAAAACTCTTATCTGTGTGTTCAAATCATTCCCACCTCTCACCTCATTGTAACTCTATAACCTCCTGCAGCCCTCTAAATCTCAGAGAACTCTGATTCCTCCAATTCTTGTCCCCAGAGCTTCTTGGCGTTTTTGGCTGACAATTGTCCGTCACGTCTGTGGCTGCATGGGCCCTATGCTGTGGAATTCCCTCCCTAAGATTCTCCATCTCTTTCTCTCCTCCTCTGAGACGCTCCTTAAAACCTACGCCTTTGGCCTAACATTTGATCAGTTGTCCTAACAGCTCATTATGTGACTGGGTGTCCAGTTTGGTTCATTGACTTTCCTGTGTAGGATAATGAGGGAAAGGCAGAGGGATGGCAATAAGTCACAATGCTCGTTTGGGGATCCGGTGCAGACACAATGAGCCAAACAGCCCCCTTCTGTGCCGCAACAATTCTGTGATTCTGCGAAGCACTTTGAAATGCATGCCAGACGTCTTGCAGAAACACAAGTTAAGTTGCTGTTGTTCACCTTGTGTTAAATATTTATTTATTAGTATCACAAGTAAGCTTACATTAACATTGCAATGAAGTTATTGTGAATATTGCCTAGCCACGCTCCGGCGCCTGTTCGGGTACACTGAGGAAGAATTTAGCATGGTCAATGCACCTAACCAGCACTTCTTTCGGACTGTAGGAGGAAACTAGTGCACCCGGAAGAAACCCACGCAGACACAGGGAAAACATGCAGACTCCGCACAGACAGTGACCCAAGCCGGGAATCTTCCCTGGTGCTGTGAGGCAGCAGTGCTAATTTCACCCGCGTATGCCCCTGGCAAAAGCATCTCTCGGCATTTTGACAAGATTTTGATGATAGCTTAGTGGTATTATCGCTAGACTATTAACCCAGAAACTCAACTAATGTTCTGGGGACCCAGGTTCAAATCCCACCATGGCAGATGATGGAATTTGAATTCAATAAAAATATCTGGAATTAAGAATACACTGATGACCAAGAAACCATTGTCGATTGTTGGGAAAACCCATCTGGTTCACGAATGCCCTTCAGGGAAGGAAATCTGCCGTCTTTACCTGGTCTGGCCTACATGTGACTCCAGAGCCATGGCAACGTGGTTGACTCTCAACTGCTTTTGGGCAACTAGGGATGGGCAATAAATGCTGGCCAGCCAGCGGCGCCCATGCCCCACGAATGAATAAAAAAACTTTGAAGGTGCCATGCAAATGAACGTACGTAGTGGTTAAAACGGTGGGGGGCTAGCCAATCTGCTTTTATGATAGTGAAACACTGACATCAGCAGAAACCACTGTGACATCATTTGTGGCTGAATGAATGTGGCTGCAGGATGAACTTTGCTGTGGCAGGGCCCGGTTGAGTTTCTGAAAGAAGGGCGGGTGGGTAGGATGGGGGGTTAAGTGTGTGTCGGGGAGAGGGTGGAGGGGTCACTCTGTGTGTGTGTGTGTGTGTATGTGTGCCTACATTTCTATTAGGATTTCCCTCGTATCCCCCAACTTTCCAACAACTGGATGCAAAAAAAAAAGTTTCACTTTCTCTCTGTCTCTGGGAAGAAGGAGTCTGATGCCCCGGGGCATTGGCAGGGGCTTTGATAGAAAGGGTAGGGTAGGGTGGGGTGTGGTAGGGGCTAGGGTGGGGTGGACAGAGAGTGGCAAATGAAGAGTGGGGAGGGGGGGGCGCGAGAGGGGACGTTCCAGCTCCACTGAAACCCAGCCTGAAGCCAGCAATTGTGCAGGGAAAAGCAATTGACATGTAAATTGGCCTCCCCAAGTTAAACCCACGTGCATGCGCAGTAGGTGGAAATCGGGACTTAGACGTTGCACAAGGAGCTGGAGCAGCTCAATGTGAGGCAGCTCTTTGGTGGGTACAGAACTCGAACTGCCAACTACACAAACATATAGATATATATTAAAAAAACAATCCACAAGGAAGATCCTCAAAAATGAGCGTTGATCACCTCTCCCAGGTAGGTAGAAGGAGCTTTTAAAAAAATCATAAGTCATTTTTTAATCCTAAGAAAGAACATTTGGTGATTTGAAACTTGTGAAAAAATTTTCATCTCTCTCTCTCACTTGATGGTTAAAGACTTTTAAAGGGGGGAAATAAAGTTCTAACTCGTTTTTTTTCTTCTGTTACAGGTCAACACGGATTCTCGTCTGAACGGTGAGTGTTTTTGGGGTGGAATGGGTCTGGATTTTGGGCTCTTTTTCTTTCCCTTCTCTCTCCTTGTCTCTGAGGGAGAACAAGAGGATCAGACATGGCGTCCAGAGACTAAGTCCCGTCTACGTGCCCGCAAGCCCTATTGTTCAAATCAGCCCCCTGAATAACCGCCTTGCCGCCCTCCCCGGGCGCCGGTTGGCCCGTGGCTCGCCGCCCCAGCACCCCGGCTCCGGCGTGCGGCGGTCGGCGGGCCCGTGGCGCCTTCGGGCGGGCCGGCAGCGCGAGCGAAAAGCCGGCTTTTCGGCCGTTAGGACTTAGTCTCTGCGCCATTTTATTTTTCCTCTCTCTGGCTGTGTGTGTGTGTGTCTGTTCCCTTCGTGCATGTTGTATAGAGGCAGCCTCTCCAGCAACTGGAGAGGTGGGGGAAGAAGCAGTAGCAGCAGCAAGGTGCTGGGCCTTCAAAACAAATAATAACACATAGACACAATATAAAACCCTGGCTGGAAGATTTACAGAAAGAAAAACTTGGTGGGTTTTATTTTGCAGAAATGCATTCTGATTTTTTCTCTTGGTGGGGGGGGGGGTGATTGAACAAGCAATGCTTTCAATCACATGGCGGCAGCATTGTGGAGGTTATATATATATATATTTTTAATTATTAAAAAGCAATTTTTAAAATAAAATTTTAATTTTTTTCCCAATTTGTATTGTATTCTTTTCTGTGCCCTTTTTGGTGGGCTAAAGCTGGTGGTTGAATTTCCACCTTTTTATGTTTGAATTTTATATTTGAATCTCTACCCTTTTTTATATGTTTGAATCTCTGCCCTTTTATATGTTTGAATCTCTACCCTTTACATGTTTGAATCTCTACCCTTTACATGTTTGAATCTCTGCCCTTTACATGTTTGAATCTCTGCCCTTTACATGTTTGAATCTCTACCCTTTATATGTTTGAATCTCTACCCTTTACATGTTTGAATCTCTACCCTTTATATGTTTGAATCTCTACCCTTTACATGTTTGAATCTCTACCCTTTACATGTTTGAATCTCTACCCTTTACATGTTTGAATCTCTACCCTTTACATGTTTGAATCTCTACCCTTTGCATGTTTGAATCTCTACCCTTTATATGTTCTACCCTTTATACGCTTGAATTTCTACCCCTTTTTATACGCTTGAATCTCTACCTTTTATACTGTTTTTTACTAGACTGGGTAGATATTCTAGAAGGTGCCCCCCAGAGTGTGTTTTTTCCAAACGTTATCCCAGATTCGTTGTCAAAAATAGTAACTTGTCATATCTGCATACATGTAAGTGTTAGCTCTACTATGATATTCAGCACAATGATATGTTTCAATTTTTTTAATAGGCATGTTTTTTGAGTTGCTTATTGCATTGGTTTAAAAAAATGGCTTTCCTACCCCCCCCCGAAGTTTAGTAAAATGTGACTGAGGTGGGGGAAGGGGGTGCTGGAGGGATATTTTTCATTAGCTTTGTGCTCAATTATATTCCATTTTGCACCTCTAATATTCGGAAAGCGCCACATTGTCTGAGGCTTAAAATTATGTAGTCATGGGTGATAATTTTAAGATATCGATCCCGGTTAAAAGTTTTCACTTCGGAAGGGTTGATTTAATTAGAACTGTAGCTGATAGTACAGGATATAAAGAATGGAAAATTTAATACAACTTAGAATTTGTTAATTTGTTGAAAGAGATCCTGTTAGAATTGTGAATTGCTGCTTGTGGACTCTTGATAGTAAGTCGCTGCATTTTATTGAGTTAATACCACACAAACCAAGTGTTTTTTTTTTTAACTTGTGTGTCTCCTTTAGATATACCAATAATGCGTTAAATGTGGCATCTTCCCTTTTTAAAAAAATTCAAATTACCCAATAGAAACTAGGTTTTGATTTTCGGCATGGTTAAAGGCAACCTGCTCTGCTGGGTTGTATAGTCAAGTGCTTCAAGAAGGAAATGGGGGGTGGGTACAGAGAGTTGACTCTAATTGTCGAAACTGCATTTGACCGTTTTAAAAATAAGTGGAGAGATGGTGCAGTGTGGATGCTGTTACGTTTTGCCTTGAGAGGAGTGTAATACAGTTGTAGAATATTAGTGAAAAGAATAAAACTTTCAATGCATTTTCAGAGAGAGCCTTTCAGTTTGTTGATGTGAGGTGCTTTAACCCCAGTGATGCATTGCGTTTGACTTCCGAGCAGGGTATGATTTGAGGTTTGTGAGACTTACTCCGATGCATACGAATGTCACTAGTTAATTGACTGTTGAGAAGGATCCTAGTTCGAGGCTATTCTCAGTTTCTCTTGTGAAAATGGTGACCCATGGCATGATTCCACATTTCTAATGCCCCTTTGTGGTCATTCAGCTATACAACTTTTATTGTAAGACTAGTCTAGCCCAAGGGGCATCACAGCAAAGACCAACCCAGTCCTTTTGTGGGGACGTTTTTCAGCAGACATCAGTGAGTAGAGGCCAGAAGCAGTAACCCTGTCTGACTGACTTCCCTTCTCTCCCTAATTGAGTACTGGCCCTGGGATGATCTTGTTCTGTTCTGCATTCTGCCACAGCCATCATGGCGTACACAATGTTTCTGAGATTCAGCTGAAATTCCAGAAAGTGATGCTGTGGTGAACATGGTGATTGACTCATAGTGTTATGATGGTGGGGGAGTGAAGGTTGAGGCTATGTGGCCCTTTTACCATCTGTTACCTCACATTTCTTCCTCTCGATCGTTTTCCTGGAGAACCTAGCAAGCTATGCTCAACTCTGATCTGCATATTCTGTCATAACCAATCAATTGGAACATTTAAGCTACAATTTGAAGGGTTTTCTTACTTCTCGAATTGTTGGCTTTTTCTGAGATCTGACTTAATTGATGTTGGGGTTTTATACACTCAAGTCTGCATCTTCATGAATAGGCCTAGATTAATGTGTTGGGGAGGGTGCAGTAAAAATTGATCTGACCATTTTAGTTGAAGTTTATTTATCAGTGTCACAAGTAGGCTTACATTAACACTACAATGAAATTACCGTGAAAATCCCTTAGTCGCCACACTCCGTCGCCTGTTCGGGTACACTGAGGGAGAATTTAGCATGGCCAGTGCACCTAACCGGCACATCTTTCGGACTGTGGGAGGAAACCGGAGCACCCAGAGGAAACCCATGCAGACTCTGCACAGTAACCGAAGCTGGGAATCGAACCCGAGTCCCTGGAACTGTGAGGCAGCAGTGCTAACCACTCTGCAACCGTGCCACTCAAGCTGTGTGTTCCTTCCAGTGGCAATCACTGGATAACAAGCTTTGGAATCTGCCTTCCCTCACAGCCTAGGGGCAACTGAAGTTAGTGATGATTTGCAGCTATTCTGATTCAGATCAGTTAGCTGGAGATCAAAGCTGGGACTTACCTGTTTGAATTTGGTTCAGCTCGTGCCAGGCTGTCAATTTACTGACAATGACTAAAGAGGGAGCTGGACTGTTGTGAGTTGATTCAATTTGCTCCTTGAATAAGTGAGTCACACTGTGATGTGATTCCAGTGATGCTGATAGGGGAGTGGTAGAGGGCGAAGAGCCTGTTCTTGCCATGTGAACCCGGACTGTTACATCACCAAGAGACTCCACAGCGACATGCAGTCGCTGACGCACACATTTTCCAAGCAGGTTCACACAGTCTGCGATTCGAAATTAAGAAATGGGACAGTTGTTCTTTGAAGTGAAATCAGTCAAATGCAAGGAGCAGAAATCAAGTCTAGGTTAAGGGTCTTGTGTGGATCAGTAGTCTTTTGGAGAAGAAATTAAATTTGGGGGTGAGCCATTCTGTTTGCACTGGTTAAGTACGGTAATTTACCCAAGAGTGCTTCAGCATTCATTGTAAATTCCACAGAGGGAACCCAAAGAATTATAGAACAGCTAGGCCTAATCCATAGTTGTCAGAAAATTGTTGGTCTACTGTTTTCAGCAGATCTGAGAGCCGGCATGTATTTGTAAAGAGGAGGCCAGGCCTGATGAAAATGACATTTTTAAGGAGCTCGAGTAATAGAACAAAGAACAGTACAGCACAGGAAACAGGCCCTTCGGCCCTCCAAGCCTGTGCCGCTCCTTGGTCCAACTAGACCAATCGTTTGTATCCCTCCATTCCCAGACTGCTCATGTGACTATCCAGGTAAGTCTTAAACGATGTCAGCGTGCCTGCCTCCACCACCCTACTTGGCAGCGCATTCCAGGCCCCCACCACCCTCTGTGTAAAAAACGTCCCTCTGATATCTGAGTTATACTTCGCCCCTCTCACCTTGAGCCCGTGACCCGTGTCTATGGATGTTATTTATATGGACTTCCAGAAGGACTTTGATAAAGTCCCTCATAAGAGTTTGTTCGCTAACATTGAGGCTCTTGAAATTGAAGGCAAATTTTATTGACCTAGATAGGAAATTGGCTGAGTGGAAGAAGACAAAGTAGGGATAATGGGTGGGTGCTCTTAATTGACAGGATGTGATTAGTGGTGTCCTTCAAGGATCTGTATTGGGGCCTCAACAATTTGCTGTTACGATTAGTGCCTTAGATGATGGGGTAGAAAACTACCTTTTCAAATTTTCTAATGACAAAGTTGGGCTGTACTGTAAGCAGCTTAGATGAAGGTTTTAATAAAGTGAATGAGTCAAACTGTGTGGCAAATGTGAGGTTATTTGCTTCAGACCAAAAAGGAATAGAACATGGTACTTCCTAAATACTTGAAGAAAAAATGGAGGTCCAAAGAGTACATAGATTATTAAAATATCATAAACGGGTACAGAAAATAATCAAAGGCTAAGGGAATGCTTGCCTTTTTGATCTAGAGTACAAGAATGCAAGGGGATTCAAAAGGTGTTGGTGTATCGAAGGTATTAAAGGGATTTTATATGGCAGATATGTGGAGTACAGGCTCGAGGGACTATGTGACCTACTCTATTCCTATGTTTCCTTACTTGACCTTATTCTTTATCCACTGATTTGGTGAATCTGCCAGTCTGTGGCAGCCCTTTTTAGAATGTAAATAGGTTCATGCTTTTGCACCCAACAATTTATGCACTGGGCTCTTCCTGTAAGAAAGGCCTGTTTTCTTTAAGTGGTCCTGTTGAGGGAGCAGAAGCTACGATTATTTGGGATGGGGTTGGCCCACTCCCATTCTCACCAATGCAAATTCACCATTTGAATGTCAACTTGTTGTTCAGTGGGCCAGATTACAGATCTCCTGCTTGTTGGAAGTGAACTCTGTTCACAAGGGATGAGAGTATCCCACCGGTTTTCTTTTTGGAAACTTCAGAATTCTCATCTGGTTTGGTGCTATTATGGTTAAGTCGTCAAAAAGGACAAATTCTGGTCAGGTCTTTGTTCTTCCTCCTGCCATCCCAACCGCAAAAGCCAGGTGATACTACTTAAACTTGTTGTAAACTCTGTAAGGGATAAGTGGTAACTTCTGTACTTGTGTATTGTTCTCCAGGTTTGAGTGCTCTCCCAAATGATGAACTGGCTCGGTAGCAGTCTTGATCTAGTTAAACTTGATAGGTTGTAGATTAGTGCCATATAACTAATTGTAGGGCCACTGTTGGGAGTGATGGCCTGTTGTAGGTGCATTAACACCCACATTATAGGTGTGGTGCTGCACCGGGAACAACATTATCCATTCTAATAACTTTTTGTAGCCTGGCTTGATACCAAATTTTCTTTTGTCTATGCAATGTCATGCAAAACAGTCAAATTTCTACCATGGCCTTGTAATGTAGGAAGTAGATGGGGCAGCAGCTTCACATTTTAAAATGTGACAGTTTAAGAATAAGTGGTCTCTCATTTAAGACGGCGATTGGCGGTGGGGGGGAAGAGGTGGCTTAGGTAAACCCTGATCTTTTTGAATGGCAGGGCATTCGAGGGGTTGAATGGCCTACCTGTGGTCCTAGTTTGTATGTTCATGTGTATTTGGATGGGAGATTAGAAAGCTTGGACAGGTGTGTGACATGGGTGTGTGCACGGATATTCATTAATTTGCCTAACCCATCTGAAGCGTTGCAATGTGAGGGAGTGTTCAGAAGAGAAGAGGAAAGAACAAATGTTCTGATCCGGCATTCCGCAAACATGAGGAAAAACTGTTAACAGTTAGTGGTGAGAATGGGCCTGCTGGAGTATCGTCACAAAAGCTTTTCTGGACTCATTTTTCCCAATATCGTCTTTCCACATTGCTGATATTAATAGTGAAATGAAACATAGAAAGCAGGAGTAAGCCATTGAGCCCTTTGAGTCTGCTCTGCCATTCGGTATGATCTGGGCTGATTCTCTATCTTAACGCCATACTGCTTTCTCCCTATACCCCTTGATGCTTTTAGTTTCTAGAAATCTATCTATTTCCTCCGAGAGGAAACCTAGAGGGCACAGCCTCAAAATAAGTGGGGGCCGGTTCAGAACAGAGTTGAGGGGGAACTTCTTCTCAGAGGGTAGTGAATCTCTGGAATTCTCTGCCCATTGAGGTGGTGGAGGCTTCCTCGTTGAATATGTTTAAATCACGGGTCGATAGATTTCTGATCGATAAGGGATATGGGGAGCAGGCGGGTAAGTGGAACTGATTCACCTCAGATCAGCCATGATCTTGTTGAATGGCGGGGCGGGCCCAAGGGGCTAGATGGCCGACTCCTGCTCCTATTTCTTAAATGTATTCAGTGACTTGGCCTCCACACCCTTCTGTGGTAGAGATTTCCACAGGTTCGCCTCTCTCTTTCTTGAGTCCTAAATGGCTTGTCCCCTATTCTGAGACTGTATCCCCTGATTCTAGACCCTCTAGTCAGGGGAAACATCATCCGTGCATATCCACTCTGTCCAGCCCAATCAGAATTCTATAAATTTCGAAGAGATAAATAAGACTCTTGGTTGCTCTTTGCAGGAATTACTGCTAGTTTCTTTTGATGTTTTTCACATAAACCTTCCATTTTTGGGTGCCGTGTTTCTTAAAATATACATGAGAAGGAACTGAAACTGATGAAATCCAAAGGATGCAGTAGTTCTGATTGTTGAGATCTTTTGAGCATTAGTAATGAGTGATCAATTAGCTCTTTGGCATCTGAGAAGTATGTAATTATATTGTTGGTTTGCTCTTGAACATCATTCAGCCAGTAGAGACTGGAGAATAGAGCTAGTTTTCTTTTGTCTTGTGTTGAGTGTCCATCAGAGCAGACTCTTTGCCACCTTTAAAGTTTCATCACGCCCCGGCCACTAATCAAAAAGCTGAATACTGCAGATGTTGGAACTTTGAACTTAAAACAGGAAATGCTGAAAATACTCAGCGGGTCAGGCAGCATCAGTAGAGAGAGGGAGAAAAACACATTTAACCTCAGTGTTTCCCTCTCCATAGATGCTGCCTGACCTAAATATTTCAGCATTTTCTGTTTTCTATTCGGGAAGTTTGACAGCGTACCTTAGAACATAGAACATTACAGCGCAGTACAGGCCCTTCGGCCCTCGATGTTGCGCCGACGAGTGAAACCAATCTAAAGCCCATCTAACCTACACTATTCCAATATCATCCATATGTTTATCCAATGACCATTTAAATGCCTTTAATGTTGGCGAGTCCACTACTGTTGCAGGCAGGGCATTCCACGCCCTGACTACTCTCTGAGTAAAGAACCTACCTCTGACATCTGTCCTATATCTATCGCCCCTCAATTTAAAGCTATGTCCCCTCGTGCTAGCTATCACCATCTGAGGAAAAAGGCTCTCACTATCCATCCTATCTAATCCTCTGATCATCTTGTATGCCTCTATTAAGTCACCTCTTAACCTTCTTCTCTCTAATGAAAACAGCCTCAAGTCCCTCAGCCTTTCCTCATAAGACCTTCCCACCATACCAGGCAACATCCTGGTAAATCTCCTCTGCACCCTTTCCAATGCTTCCACATCCTTCCTGTAATGCGGCGACCAGAACTGTACGCAATACTCCGTGCGGCCGCACCAGAGTTTTGTACAGCTGCAACATGACCTCCTGGCTCCGAAACCCAATCCCTCTACCAATAAAAGCTAACACTCCGTACGCTTTTTTAACAACCCTATCAACCTGGGTGCCAACTTTCAGGGATCTATGCACATGGACACCGAGATCTCTCTGCTCATCCACAC
Source organism: Mustelus asterias (assembly GCF_964213995.1). Lineage (NCBI taxonomy): Eukaryota > Metazoa > Chordata > Chondrichthyes > Carcharhiniformes > Triakidae > Mustelus > Mustelus asterias. The sequence goes on from NC_135820.1 coordinate 70,688,248, forward strand.
TACCAAGTTTCTTACCATTAGCCCAGTACTCTGTAATCCTGTTACTCCTTCCAAAGTGAATCACCTCACACTTTTCCGCATTAATCACCTTGGTTGCGATCTCCTTTTTTTTTGTTGTTGTTGTTGTTTCTAGATTAAACAGTTGGGACTGCAAGAACATCCAGTGAAGAGGCCAGATAAAATTATTGTCCCTTTCCCACCCCATGGTGGACTGGTTAATTAGATAAGGCTAAACGTGTAACTGGTTAACTTGCCTCTTGAATTGGTAGCTTTGATCTGCAATTGTGTCGAAGGCGGTGGAGGGTCATTGTAGCTAGCACCACAGCGTAGTTGTACAAGCCTTCGGGGTAGGTCAAAAGCTGCTGCCTGGACAATGTGGAGTTGCTCTGTCCTTTGTAACTCTGAATTATTAGTGCTTCATCAGATTCTGAATGGATGATTCGACATGTTCAGCAGATCTCTTGGGGAAAGGTGAAGAGATAGATCAGTCTCACACGCTTGGCGCTACTTCCAACCCCACTGTGTATCCTCATCTTATGGTATCAGTGTATGCTATGGTTATGATTCTATGATGTGGAGATGCCGGCGTTGGACTGGGGTGAACACAGTAAGAAGTCTCACCACACCAGGTTAAAGTCCAACAGGTTTATTTGGTAGCAAATACCATTATGCGCGATCTTCTTGGAGATCCTCTTCACTTGGAGCCGGCAGTTTGCGGTGTCGATGGTAGTCATGATGTGGAGATGCCGGCGTTGGACTGGGGTGAACACAGTAAGAAGTCTCACAACACCAGGTTAAAGTCCAACAGGTTTATTTGGTAGCAAATACCATAATGGTATTTGCTACCAAATAAACCTGTTGGACTTTAACCTGGTGTTGTGAGACTTCTTACTATGATTCTATGGTCATTATTCTCCACCGATTGACATAACGCTGTGACTTTAGGTTATTTGGTAATAGGAGATGCTGTTGCAAGTAGGCATAATCCTTTCCCCACTTGAAATTCTGCTGTAAAACAAAAACTGAGTGGGAAGCCTGACTTTCCCCACACACACACACAAGTTTCTATGCTGCTGTTAAGAGCACCATTACAGATAGAACTACAAATCATCCTGGTCTGTGCCCCACTTCATTGGACCATGCAATTTACTAGCAAAATGTCAATTTCATTTTCAGGGTGTGTTGTATTTAATTTTTTTAACTAACTTTCTTCCAAGCACCTTAATGGCACTGATTATGACTCAGCTGTCATTCCATAGACACCAAATTCCCTTAGTACTTTGCCCTGGTAGCCATTCTTCATATTTGAACCATCCTTACTTGTCTCGGGCAGGTTTGCCCACAAGTCAAATCCAATCATTTCCTTGACTGACGTTCGTACTTTCCAGCATATGCGCTGAAGCTATGGTGGAACAATCGTAGTTTCTTCCCTAGTAAAGAGACTTGAAGTCAATTTCAACTACCCAACTGAATTCACTTCTTAGCCCTGTGCAGGGCTAGAATTGAATCTGGGGTTGGTCATCCAGTTTGTGTGGTCCTCCTCACCAGTAAATTCACGGGGGTGGTTGACGATGGCTTATCCTCCATTTCTGAATTTACCAATTGATCTTTTGTTAGCAACCAGGGATCTGGGAGTTTGTGGAGCTGATTACCCTTCCTCCCTCCTGTCCACCAAAAAGAAATGTAAAGTGGAGGGTAATGAACCCACATCTTCCTTGTTTGGAATGTGCTGGTATAAAACACATTTAACTCCTCAAGGACCTTGTGCAAGGCAGAATGGAAAGGCTGCATTTTATACTCCTTTCTGGGCCCTGTTTCACTTTCTGCCGCCTGATTTGCGAAGGAGTGATGGTGATCTCAGACCTCCATTCGCAATCCTGAAAGAGTGAAGTGTCTCCCTGCCACCACACTCCCGGTTTTATCTTCCGCATTCCTCCTGAGTCTGTAACTGTGGATGTCATGATGTGGAGATGCCGGCGTTGGACTGGGGTAAACACAGTAAGAAGTTTAACAACACCAGGTTAAAGTCCAACAGGTTTATTTGGTAGCAAAAGCCACACAAGCTTTCCACGAAAGCTTGTGTGGCTTTTGCTACCAAATAAACCTGTTGGACTTTAACCTGGTGTTGTTAAACTTCTTACTGTGGATGTCAGCAGAAGTCGAGCAGAATTCTGTTCTGGTGATCTATCCAGTCCAGCATCATAAGGTAGCCACTGTAGGAGTTGCGAAATGATCTGCATTTCAAGTTTGTAATACTAGTTTTTCATCATGGTTGCTGTTGAGTTCACACTTGTCTGTTTTCGATGACGTTCTCTAAGTGACTTCAAATTTATGATGATCATAGCCATATGACTGTAATTGTATGCGAAATGTTGGCTTGAGAAGGTATTTTGCTTGCTTCCTCCTCCACCTCCACCCCTCCCCTCCCCCTCCCCCAGCAATGGTTGTTAACTTCCTCTGGATACTTGGAATATTGCCAGTCCAGGGTGACTTTAAATAATCTAGAACATTCTTGAATATCTGCCAGTTTTGACTAATAGATTTGTATTTCTCTCGGAATCCTTCCTGTATCAATACAAGTGTGAGAACTATTTTCTCCTGCACTCTGTTAAACAGAAGGCCAGATTGTGCTCAGTCTTTGCAGTGAAAATATTTAAATTTAAATGAGGAGTACAATACCTTGTGTGAGATTATTTTGTGACCAGCCTTCCTGCTTTATTTGAATGACACCACTGACTGCATGCAACAAAATGGTGCTGACCTTGATATGACTTGCTATTACCGTAGCGGTGCACAGATTGGTTTGATCAGCATGTTCAGGAAAGGTCTCTGATTTCAGGAAAAGTATGTTGGATATGTATATGAAGTACTTGCCTTGTTTTTTCCCATTTTAGTCTTTTTTTTTAAAGACAGGCTTTGTTTTCTTTTTTCTTCCTTTCCAATGTCGCAGACAATTGCCCATTTTAATCTGTAGGGCCGCATTCACTCATGCCTCATAGCAAGAATTAATCCTTCTGGTCTTGCAGAGCAGTAGGAATTAAGCCATGTCTCCATTGTTGGGACTGCGTAATAAGTGCAAGTTAGTCATGTGTGATGTTGGATTCGGAAGGCTTACTGAATCCATCATTTTGCATTGACTGCATAGTAGGTTGGGCTGTTCACACTGGACTCGGTAGTCGGTGGCATTCCTTCCTGCTCCCAGTTCCCACCTCCAAGCACAACGTAGTCATTGCACTTGCTGCAAGTGATGGTGACTGCCTCAAAATAAATAGATACTAACAAAAATCTGGAATTGAGGGCGAGTCTCAGTGATACTGACCATGAAACTAGTGGACTTTCATTAAATTAGTAAAAAATCTTGAGTCTCAGTTATGGTGACCATTGTCGTGAAAACCCATCTGGTTCACTTATGTCCTTTAGGGAAGGAAATCTGTCATCCTGACTTGAACTGGCCTACTTGTAACTCCAGTTGTTGACCCTTCACTACTGAGAATTGGCTGAGTAGGCCACTCGGTTTAAGGGCAATTGGAGATGGAAAACAAATGCTGGCGAAGCCAATGACACCTACATTCAGTGAATGGAACAGAGAGAGAGAAACTTTAGCTTGTCCATTTCAAAAACACCCCTAATCCCTTCAACACAATTGCCTCTTGGAATCCAAGAATTTTTAAACTCACCAGCCAAGCACCCCGTCCATATGAAGAATTTGCAGATATCAGTCCTAAATGTGCCATTTACTAGTTTGAATCTGTCGCTCTCATTTAATTTGAAGTACTGTTCTGGGTCGATATTTTCTTACTGTTAGCTTTCATGTGGTTACCTCCTGCCTTGGTTGTGAAACCTGGAGTTGTTACCCAGATTCTTGACCCCAGCAATCAGTCCGGCGGCTCTCCGGATGGCCTCCAGGACATTTAGTGTCTTTTTGATATCTGTAACTAAACTGGACGCAGAACTATGGGCATGGTTTGAAGAACGTTGTATACAGTTTGAAAGTTACTTAGTTAATTCAGCATGAATACGCCATACCACATTTTAGATCTTGCACTTTTCTGACTTTATTCCTTGGAAATGTGAGTAAATCACAATCCAATATGCCTCCGAGCTACCCTGCGCTCTCACCCGTATAATCCTTCAAACAGCCATTCTGCCAATTTCAGTGCATTAAATGAGCAAAACTACTTGAGATCAGCTAATTGTACACAAGATTCTTAGAAATCATAGAAACCCTACAGCACAGAAAGAGGCCATTCGGCCCATAGAGTCTGCACCGACCACAATCCCACCCAGGCCCTACACCCATATCCCTACATATTTACCCACTAATCCCTCTAACCGACGCATCCCAGGACACACAGGGCAATTTTTTAGCATGGCCAATCAACCTAACCTGCACATCTTTGGACTGTGGGAGGAAACCGGAGCACCCGGAGGAAACCCCACGCAGACACGAGGAGAATGTGCAAACTCCACACAGACAGTGACCCAAGCCGGGAATCGAACCCAGGTCCCTGGAGCTGTGAAGCAGCAGTGCTAACCACTGTGCTACCGTGCCGCCCAAAATTCATTTTGGATTCTTGTGATGGCGCAGGCTGATACTTTCCTTGATTTGACCCGAGTTAGCAGCTTTCAAGAGGGGACTTGGAGCGGGCCTCAGCCCCATTGGTCAGGGAAGGCAACTAATAGCCAGCGAATCTTGCTGAGAGTGTAGCCAGTGTAAAAGGTGACCCCTTCAGAAGACAAGGAAGCATCTTATTTCAATAGTAAGACTGGATTGATATAAATATGCACAGTGCAGTATTTTAACATGACGCGCTTTAAAATGGAGAATTGCAAGAGCACTTTTTGTATAATCTTTAGTTCCAAGATTGCTCACTTTTTGCATGCAAAAAGGAAAGCAGAAATGACAGCAGACAACTGCTTCTTCCCTGTATACTTACAGATTCCCACAAGTCCAGCAAAAGCGAAGAGAAACACAAGCATAAAGAGCACAAGCATAAGGAGCACAAGTCAAAGGATCGGGACAAGGACCGCGAGAAATCCAAGCACAGCTCCTCCAGCTCCAAGAATCATAGCAACAGGTAGTGTTGATCGTTTGTGTCCCTGCCATGAAGTGTCTTGTTTGTCTGCGGACCGGAATTGAAACTTTACAGTGTGAATCTGAGCAAGCAGGTTCCTCGCGTCAAGAGTATAACGAAAGGACTAGAAATGATTGCATATTGATTGTGTCTCTTGAGATGATCACGGTGTCTCCCGGGCACAAGTGTTTTCTTCCTCCCTGCCATCCCCTCCAAATTTGTATTGTTGTGAAGAGTTTGCCTGTTGCCCTGTGCAGCACATTCTGGGTTGCCACACTGCCACTCGACTTGGAGGGAACATCGCTGCTGGTGGCCTTTCTCATGAGCACAAATTGAAATTGGCTGTTTTGGTGTCTTAAGACTAGCCTTGACATAGACAGTGATACTTGATATTTTCTTTTCTCTCCTCCCTAATAGTTGCAAGATGTCAACTACATGGAGAATTGCAGCTGAGCCTGATACCGTCCTTGCTCAGTGACAACATTATTCCTCTCAGATTTATTATTTTTTTTATAAATGTCCTCTCCGAGCTGAGGGCAGCTGGGTTTAATAATGTCTCCAGTGCCAATTTGGCGCGGAACAGGGCTCTTCAGGCTGCTCTGTTGCTCAGAGACTTCATCTCTGAGCCAGCAGAATAGGAGTTTGAACTTCCCCTTTTATCACTGTCTCCGAAGTCATTGGTCCCTGTGTCTGCCCACCTTGGGCTGGGGATGGGGTTGGGGAGGCATGTGGGGTCGAGGAAGGAGGGAGCAATTAATGGCATTGGATGGCAGAAGACTATCTGTTCCTAGTTCCTAACAGTCTGACCACGGAAAGAAAAGGGGAAGCAAATGTGATGCAAGCATTGAATAATATGTCTTTCCCTTTCCAGTAAATGTGCAATGAATGTTGGATGCTATTTGACTGTGGAGGAGATCACAATCAGCTTTAATTCTGTCCCAACTTGTATCCACTTGCTTGCAAGGGTCATTTGGATAGCAATCAGCAGCAGAACATTATGATTTTTCGTTTTATTTTTGTTCTGTTTGCTTTTTAGGCTTAAGATACAGTGTGCAGTGTCCAATTATAGTGCATTCTTATGTGAAGCAGAATAGGTCTTAGCTGCGATACCTTCCCAAGATGAATGAGCAGATGCTTGCCTATGTGAATTCACATAAAGAATGGCCCCTTTGTTGAGGTGCTTGAGGGCCTACTGGTAGCTATGGGAAAGAAAGGATGAAAATTGATGAGTGTGGGGCTGTGTGCGATTTGGAAGCAAGTTCATGGATGAGAGGGGTGTGGAGGGATATGGTCCAAGTGCAGGTCAGTGGGACTAGGCAAAAAGTGGTTCGGCACAGACAGGAAGGGCCAGGGGGCCTGTTTCTGAGCTGTAATTTTCTATGGTTCTAAGTGTTGTGATTTGTCGGACATTTGTATAGCATGGTTTATGATCATGAAAACTATTTTGAATGACTTCAGGTTTGTACATTCATCTGTCTGGCAAAAACTGCAGGGGTAGAGCTTGCGATTTGGGGTACCTCATGCAATGGAAATGCATATTTAGAATTTGTTATTAGGTATCAGTGCAATTTTCATCCAGTGTGGAAAGTTGTGTAATGCTCTAAACCTTAAACTCTCAATATGATGGGCATGTGTTTGGAAAACTTACTCTTATGTAGGTATAGTGGGTTGGAGTGAAATACATTTCCAGTTGCTGAACTTTTGTCAGGGAAATACATTTAATTGATACCTTTGTGGTTTTTTTTGTTCTCTACAGCAAACTTGTCTGTTTTCATTCCCCTCTTGTCTCCCCTGCCCTCATCTCCAACAATAAGGAGCTCATTGATGTCTTTGTCAAGGTTTCTGATTTTAGCTGCATCTGTGGGGTGTCACCCTTCCATTAGCCCGCCTGGCCAAACTTACTTTGATGCTACCTCTTGTCCTGGCCCTGAACTCTCATCTTTCTCTCGTCTCTTTCCTATCTCCCCTCCATCCCTCTCCAAACTCATCTTATCTACAAGACCCACCCTCTGCTCTCTCAAACCTATTCCCAGTAAACTGCTGACCAACTAATCTTTCCTTCTGGTCCCCGTGTTAGCTGATATTAGTAATAGTTACCTCCCTCAGGTGTTGTCTCTCTCTCTCTCCTTAGATTTCCAGTCATCACCTTCTCCTAAAAACAATCTTTGACCGTATCATCCTTAAACTACTGCCTGACCTCCGATTTCCCTTTCTACTCTCAAATCCTTGAATGTGTTGCTACCTGCCAAATCAGTACCCATCTTTCCTGGGACTCCATTTTGGAGTCTTTCTAATCTGATTTCCACTCCTGCTACAGTACCGAGTATGCTCTTTCTGTATGATAACGGTCAACTCCCTCCTCACCCTCCTCAATCTGCCTGCAGCCTTTGACATGGTTGTGACCGCATTAGCTTCCTTCAACAACATCCGACTTTGTCTAGCTGAGTGGGATTGCTCTCACTCTTAGAGTATCAGTTGCAATGACTTTTCTTCCTGCCCTGCACCATTACCTCTGGTATCTCCCAAGTATCTATCCTTGCCGCCGCCTCTTTCTCACCTACATGCTGCCACTTGGTGACATCATCCAAAAGCACAGCATTAGTGTTCACATGTACACTGACGACACCCAGGTCTGCGGCGCCTCCAACTCTATTGACTCCACCCTTCACTGTTGTTAACTCTCAGACTGCGTAACCAACATCCAGTACTGGGTAAACAGAGATTTCCTCCTGTTAAATATTGGGATAGCTGAAGGCATTGTTTCTGGTCCCTGCTCCAAACTCCACTGTCTGGCAACTGTCTGAGACAAAACCAGACTGTATGTGACCTTGTGTCTATTTAGTCCTGAACTTAGCTTCTGACCACAATAGCACCATCACCAAGACCACCAATTTCCACATGGATAACATCGCCTGAAGTTGTCCCTGCATATCTCGCTTGCCGCTGAAATCTTTATCCATGCCTTTGTTACCTCCAGACCATACTATTCCACGTACTGCTGGCAGGTCTCCCACATTCTACCCTCCCTATGAGGTCATTGAAACTTCTGCTCCCCATGTCCTTTAAGACACACCTCTTATAATCTACCTCCTCTAAACAAATTTTTGATCACCTGATCTAATCTTGTTTTGAAATGCTCCTGTGAAGTGCCTTGAGGCATTTCATTATTGCGAAGGTGCAGTATAAATATTAGGTCGCGATTGTTTTTATTGCCAACCAGCAGCCCAATTGGCTCTGCAGAAAATCTTTGGGGGCTTATGGTCGTAAAGTTTGGCAATCTCTTGTAGGCCTAATAATCCAGTCGCAAGGAAGCAGGGATTACAAATGGAAATCTGCATGTCGTTCCCACGGCTGGTAACTCCTGTGAGCTGATGCACAAATGTTTTACCAACAGCACCTAGTGGGAAATTCTGGGTCAGAATCCTGAAACTCCCTCCCCAACAGCGCTGTGGGTATACCTACACCATATGGACTGCTGTGATTCAAGAAGGTAGCTCACCACCATCTTCTCAAGGGTAATTAGGCAAAGCAGCAATGCCCACCTACCTTGAATGACTAAAAAAAAAATTGCCTCCTGTCCCCTATACACAGCTACTTTAGAACGTAAACTAGCCCTCGTGTTACCTTTTGTGTGTTGCATCCACTTTGCGGGCTGCATTTGAACACCTCTGGCAATTCCATGATGCCGCCTGACCTGTTGCTGCTTCACTGTTGAGCCAACACCAAGCTGCTGCTTTATTGTGAGCTGCCCTCCTGCGCTTTCCTCCAAGTGCCAGCTCTCATCGGTTTGTGAGCATGTCGAGAGCTGTTCAAACAGGCCATCAATAGTGTTAGAGTGAATGCCCATGTGACTACTTATATGAACATTGAAGCCAAGCTTAATCTCATCTACAGTTGATTCTCTTGTAGTGACTGAAGGGGGGGACGAGGAGGAAGGCTTTTTGCTGCTTTTCCCTACCCTCTCGTCATCCAGGAGCACTAAAATCAATTGTACTATCTCAATTGCTGCTGATAGATTGGTTAATGTTGGACAGGCTGGGTACTGTAGCTGGAACTTCTTTGCATGTTATCCCCCTAACGTGGCAATGTTTTTTTTTACCTACTGTGCCATTTAAGGGAATTCTAGGCAGCTTTCTTTTCAAGTGTAGATCTGTAGGAGGATAATTGGTCCCCGCAAGTTCCAGCTTGAGAGTGAATGAGAGGAAATTTCCAAGCGTCCCTAATGGTCCTCGCAAAGATACAAATGTTTTCTCTTGAGATGGGAGCACTGTCCTCGGGTTATTCATGTCCCAATATCAGCAATACTGTCTTGCAAGCAAAAGCCACTCGGCTTAGTGCACCACTCGGCTTAGTGCACCACTCGAGTTGTATGAGGAGCTGTGCATCCCTTTCCTCCCACACTGGCAAATTTGAGAGAACAATACTCGTCCGGAGTTTGGTGAATTGACGTGGTTGCCGTGGGAGGTTAATAAAGCTAATATTTATAGCTTGCTTACATCATTGTTGAAGCAGTTTACAATGATTGGCACAGAAGGGTATGCTGTATGAAGTGTCATTTGTGCTGACAGTAGAATGGAAATACGGCTGCACGATGAGCTGGGAATTAACTTCAGCTTTGGAGTACCAAATTCCAGATCAGGCTCCATTGGAGTTTGCTGTCTGGGACTGCAGTTGTTAGCACTGATTATTCGGTGGTGTGGTGACCGTGTCGGGTGCAAGAACCTATGGGTTTTTTAAATGCCATCATACTTTATTTCTGGATGGTGGAAACTCATACAGGAACCTCTGTACGAAACAGATGTTAGCTTGAGCTAAGGTAAGCTACGGGATAGCAGATCCTGTAGAGCTGTGCCACAACCGTAGAACGATGATGCCCATCCCACACTGTGCCCTTCCTGTACTGTGCCATGTGTTGAGAGGCAAATCCTTTGTTGTTCCATGGTACTCTCCTGCCTGCTCAATTCCTCAGCTCTCTCCGGTGACATCTTGCTTTTCTGTCTCTGTTCCAGTTGATTGAGGCTGAACAGTTCACAGCTGGTTTCTATTCTGCTGTCAGGCCAGAGGCCTGGTTTATCGTACACTTATCCCAGCAGAGCTCAGTTAGGGAAAGAACCGGCTTTTGGAATTTCTGTTTCTGACTCTCCGTTTCAATGAATTATTGCAAATTAGGATCCGTGGTCAGAGCCTGGGCTGTCTTGTCCCGGGGGGTGCTAGGTAGAGTCTGTGTCTTCCCCCCCCCATGTTGTGTGTGGAGTGCTCTCTGTGTCTCACTCCCGCTCTCCCTGTGACCTTCACGTGCCCGGTCCAACTGGGAAGAGGATGCAGTATTCTGGGAAATTGGGAAGTCTTGCTTTACGGGCAAGGTCAACTACTTTCTGCTGTGGGTAAGGGGTTAATTTTGAGGACAGGCTGCATCGACTGAACTTGTATTTCTTTGAATATATGTGGTTAAGGGGTGATCTAATTGAGATGTTTCTGATGATTTCAAGAAATTGATAGGGTATCATAAAATCCCTACAGTACAGAAGGAAGCCTTTCGTCCAGTCAAGCCTGCACCGATGACCTTCCCACCTCGGCCCTATCCACGTAACCCTAATCCCCCTGACACTAAGGGGCAATTTGACATGGTCAATCAACCTAACCCACACTGACATGGAGAGAGCATGCAAACTCCACACAAGCAGTCACCTGAGGCTGGAATTGGACCCGGTAGATTAAGGAAGCTATTGCTTCTGGTGAAGGGAGTACAGAACAGTAGGGCATAATGTAGTGCTAGTAAGTGTCTCGTCAGAGGTATACTTGACACCGTGTAGTGGAAGTCAGGAACTCCTTTTGCCAAAATGCCATAGAGGCTAGATAATTTGAAAATCGAGACTGATATTTATTTTTATTTAGCAAATGTGATGATACTGTGCCTTTTAAGAAATATATTTATATCATGTTTCTTGGAAGGGAATTCAGATCTGTGCCGATTTGTCTAGGAAAACCTGTACATTAGTAGCTGAAAGCACAAGATACTCATTTTAGACATGGAGCTGTTTGTTAAGCAGAGCTAATGCATGTGTGTTCACTTGCATTCCTGGGGTGTCAGCAGAGTTTTGATTAAGTTGATTGCTGGACAGAGTCAGATAATTAATGGGAGGAGTTAAGCTGGCAGGAAAGAGAGGGTTTCATTTTAAAATGCAAGTAGTTGCTGTCTGGACTGTCAGAAGAAAGCAGTGGCGCTCTCTCTCTCTCTCTCTGAGAGCTCCAGGATGGGTAATCTAAGTCACAGCAAGTATGCCTGTGTTTTGCTAACTAATTTTTTAAAAGGCGCTTAAATCTATAAGATGAATATTGCTTGAATTGGAACTCAGTGATAGGTTAGCAGTTAAGGCTTGTATTATTGTTAAGTAAAATTTGTTTTGATCAAAGCTTCCTTGTTTGTCAGTAGAATCCCACCTGGAGTGAAACATAATTTCCTCGCACGCCAAAATAGAAAATTGTTGGGGTCTAGTCTGGCTTCATAACATACCTTGGGGTTTCTGATCTGGTACTCCAACATAAGGGCGTTAAGAGTTACGGGTAACCTAGCTATGAAAATGGGGGTAGATTGTAGACCAGCCTACAGATGGTCTCACGAAGGATGGAATGTCCTCTTTTCGTTCCTGTTTCCTAATGGAAAGGCTGAATGGGGTTTCCATTTGAGTTGGATGTCCAAACAAACACTGAGATATTATGGAGAATAAACATTCCTTTCTGGAAAACGGCATGACTCAGTATTCTTCTGAAGTAAAGACTTGTTTCGCTGTGGTCCAAGATTTCTAAGAACTTGCTTTGATTTTTCTGACTGCATTTTCTCACACTATAGCGAGGCTGGAGATGAGTGCGGTTGCACAGATATTGCTTGCCCTCAGTTATTTTATCGATCATTCGGTGGTTTATCTTATGATCCTGTTTAGTCTATATGCTTAGTTACTGGCTAAATTATTGTGAGCTTACAGGCTAACAGACTGTGAATTTCAACATCAAGTTTCAATTATTTCTTCTCAGACAGAGCATATATGTGTTTGATTGTAACTTGATAACTGTGACCTAGTCTGGACTAGTTGAGGAGGGGCAAGACTGTTTTGTTAATCCTATACAGTCTGATCACAGCAATTTGCACATTATGCAATCAACATTGTGAGCTAACTTCTTCCAGGGTGAATGGATAAGGGCACAACAGTCAGCTGAGCAAGGGGAAAAATTAGCTCTGGCTCCTCTTCACCTATGTGGAGATGCCGGCGTTGGACTGGGGTAAACACAGTAAGAAGTCTCACAACACCAGGTTAAAGTCCAACAGGTTTGTTTGGTAGCAAAAGCCACTAGCTTTCGGAGCGCTTGCTGCTCCTTCGTCAGGTGAGTGGGAGTTCTGTTCACAATTTGTGAAAATAAAGCACGCTATTGAATATAGTTAAACAGAACATGCCATATGGTGTGCTAGAGCTCTTGATTTACTCAGGAAGTGAGGCATCCCTGGTACTTTGAGTGGAAAGATGCTGTATCCTGTGTTATCTAAATCTGATGTGGAGATGCCGGCGTTGGACTGGGGTAAACACAGTAAGAAGTTTAACAACACCAGGTTAAAGTCCAACAGGTTTATTTGGTAGCAAAAGCCACACAAGCTTTCGAGGCTCTGAGCCCCTTCTTCAGGTGAGTGGGAATTCTGTTCACAAACAGAACTTATAAGACACAGACTCAATTTACATGAATAATGGTTGGAATGCGAATACTTACAACTAATCCAGTCTTTAAGAAACAAAACAATGGGAGTGGGGAGAGCATCAAGACAGGCTAAAAAGATGTGTATTGTCTCCAGACAAGACAGCCAGTGAAACTCTGCAGGTCCACGCAACTGTGGGAGTTACAAATAGTGTGACATAAATTCTGATTCTAGGATCGCATGATAAAGACTCAGGAGGAAAAAAGCAGAAATATTTATGTGAAATAGTGTGACATAAACCCAATATCCCGGTTGAGGCCGTCCTTGTGTGTGCGGAACCTGGCTATCAGTTTCTGCTCCGCGACTCTGCGCTGTCGTGTGTCGCGAAGGCCGCCTTGGAGAACGCTTACCCGAATATCAGAGGCCGAATGCCCGTGACCGCTGAAGTGCTCCCCAACAGGAAGAGAACAGTCTTGCCTGGTGATTGTCGAATGAACACCGCTCGACAATCACCAGGCAAGACTGTTCTCTTCCTGTTGGGGAGCACTTCAGCGGTCACGGGCATTCGGCCTCTGATATTCGGGTAAGCGTTCTCCAAGGCGGCCTTCGCGACACACGACAGCGCAGAGTCGCGGAGCAGAAACTGATAGCCAGGTTCCGCACACACAAGGACGGCCTCAACCGGGATATTGGGTTTATGTCACACTATTTCACATAAATATTTCTGCTTTTTTCCTCCTGAGTCTTTATCATGCGATCCTAGAATCAGAATTTATGTCACACTATTTGTAACTCCCACAGTTGCGTGGACCTGCAGAGTTTCACTGGCTGTCTTGTCTGGAGACAATACACATCTTTTTAGCCTGTCTTGATGCTCTCCCCACTCCCATTGTTTTGTTTCTTAAAGACTGGATTAGTTGTAAGTATTCGCATTCCAACCATTATTCATGTAAATTGAGTCTGTGTCTTATAAGTTCTGTTTGTGAACAGAATTCCCACTCACCTGAAGAAGGGGCTCAGAGCCTCGAAAGCTTGTGTGGCTTTTGCTACCAAATAAACCTGTTGGACTTTAACCTGGTGTTGTTAAACTTCTTACTGTTATCTAAATCTGCCCAATGTATAAGGAAAGTTTGAAGTTGCCAAGTCTTCTGTAAGGTTTCATTTGACCAGTGACGGGAATCTACCAATGTGCCTTCCCAGGCAACTCCTTTCAAAGGTAATTTTGAATGAAGCCTTATTCACTGCAGGAGAAAGTGTGCTCAGAAATGCAAATACCACGCAAGCCAACTTGCAGAAATTATGCTAGTTGAATTTTTTTTTATTCTGTCACAGGACGTGGATGTTGTTGGCCAGGCCAGTATTCGTAACCCATGTTTAATTTCCCTGGAGAAGGTGGTGGTCAGCCACTTTCTTGAACCGCATGGACTGCTGAGGTGCAGGTACACCCACAGTGCTGTTGGCAAGCTCTAGGATTTTGACCGGTGACAGCGAAGGAACAGCAATATATTTCCAAGTGAAGATGGTGCTGGTCAAGCAGGCTGCTTTGTCCTGGGTGGTGTCGTGTATCTCGAGTATTGTTAGTGCTCCACTCATCCAGGGAAGTGGAGAGCATTCCATCACACTCCTGATTTGTGCCATGTGTGCCACATTATATCAATGCTGCCAAGGGCAGTCACTCTCACCTGCCCTTTTGCATTCAACTCTTTTGTCGCTTCACCAGATTGACACCTCATTTTTAGGTGTGCTTGGTGCTGCTCCTGGTGTACCCTCCTGCACTTGTCAGGATGGTAACGATGGAGTGGGGGATATGCCTGCCCATGAGGTTGCAGTCGGTGATTGAATGCAGTTCTATTGCTGCTGATGGCCCACAGCACCTCATGGATGCCCAGTTTTGAGTTGCTTGATTTGTTTGAGCTTTTATCCCATTTTGCAAAGTGCCACACAATGGAGGATATCCTCAATGTGAAGACAGGACTTCCACAAGTTCTCTGCGGTGGTCACTCCTACCTGTATTTGGCATGGACGTATGCATCTGCAACAGGCAGATATCTTTTTCCCCTCCTGTTAGCTTCCACACCACCTGCTGCAGAGCCTGCCTCGCAGCTATGTCTTCAAAACTTGCTCAGTCAGTAGTGGTGCTACTGAGCCACTCTGTATTCCATGTTGAGGACTCTTGGGGCAGCTCCTCCCTGTCTGTATATCACTGTTGCTTCCTCTGGTGTGTCTGCCCTGCCGGTGGGACAGGGCATACCCAGGGATGTTGATGGTGGTGTCTGAGACATTTTCTGTAAGGTATGATTTGGTGAGTATGACTGTCAGGCTGCCGCGGTCTCCCAGTTATGGCGAAAGCCCCCAGATGTTAGTGAGGAGGACTTTGCAGGGTTGATGGGACTGAGTGTGCCATTGTTGTTTCAGTTACTTTGGTCGCACCAGTTTCATTCCTTTTAGATTTGGTTTTATACAACTGAATGGCTTGCTAGGCATTTCAGAGGGAATTTAAGAGCCAACCACACTAAGCTAAGAGTTATAGAGTCATTGAGTTAAATACGGCACCTAAGGATGCTTATCAAGTGCTGAAATTCAGATTGACCAAAAACTTGGCTATTGTTTGGTAAAGATGTGTGTCTTTGTCATGCTGTTTGAATTGAATTGATTTGTAACTTTACTAAGGGAGAGAAGAAGGTCTGGAGGCTTGCTGTGGGGTGAGGTTTGTATTTTGGGACAGCTTTGGCTGTACTGAGGGATACCTTGAAATAACCATTGGTGACATTTTTCAGCTTGTCTGAAATTGGTTTATCCTTGGTGGCATTTGAACCCTGTTGGCTCAAAACTTGAAATAACCTTGTTAACTATTAAAAGCAATGCCTATAAGCTGCTGGCCCAGCTGCTAGTCTGTTCGTGTCCCGTCGTAACTGAATCCTGAATATCTGTCACAAAAGTTCAGGTAAAAGGTGTTTTGTATAGATATTACATTTTAAATAACAATCTCTTCATTTAAAAACCATAAAATCCCTACAGTGCAGAAAGAGGCCATTCAATCCATCGGTCTGCACTGACTCTCCAAAAGAGCACCCCCACCCAAACCCTCGCCTATGCCTGTAACCCCACGCATTTACCATGGCTAATCCACCCAACCTGCACATCTTTGGAAAATAGCTTAATTTAAGTTATCCATTTATTTTCCATCATCTTGAACCTCACCCAAATGTGCAGCCAAGAATGTGGGCAGGTGAGCTGATGCTAGACATATGCCAGTTTTAGCTCCACATTGTCACATTGTACTGTGGTAAGATGGTGTGATTTAATCAGCGCTGAATCATGACTGTGTATCCACTCTGAAGCCCACGCTACAGAATTTCTCTGCCTACTCTTTTTGGCACTGTTATGTTGGGAAAGGCTCTTGAGGTAATACAGTAATATATCCCCAGAGTTGGGTAGGGAGGCAACAATGGATGGGACCGTGAAAGGTCACTGAATCTGCTGTAACTTTACACATTGAGTCCTGGGGGGGGGGGGGGGGGGATAAGGGGAAAAGAGCATTTAGTAATTGTGGTCTTACTGAACTGGGAGTGCACTGACGTTCTCTGGCATGTATAACCCTTGCATACTTACATATTGTATGCAGTTGTCGGGACATGTGTTTCTTCAGTTTCGGCAGCATTTGCTCATTTCCATGACCTACACGGATGTCACTGCTTCATAGGCTGGTCGGAATGTATTCCAAAAATCTGTTGAATCTTGTTGCAAATGAGGACTTAGTCAGTAATCCAGTCCTTGTGTTAAACGGTGGACAGTAGAGCACGTGTAGAACAGAATGATTAGCAAATGCAAGCTAGGGCAGAGTAGACCACAAGACCTCAAATCCCTTCCACACTTCCTGACCAGAATCAGGAAGTGACAAAACTGAAGCAGGCTGGTCAGGCCAGCCAATCTGTTTTTCTGTGTCACAAGTATTCCATGTTGACCCCATATCCTTTCATCATGCTTTTTATTGGTGATGGGGCCATTTATTACCCTACCAGTTTATTCTTGAACATCAGCAAAGTGATGCAAGGGGACCGCGGCAGTGCTATCAAGCGGCACTTGCTCAGCAATGACCTGCTCATGAATGCACAGTTTGGATTCCACCAGGGCCATTCATCTCCTGATCTCATCACACCCTTGATCCAAATGTGGACAAAAGAGCTGAATTCCAGAGGTGAGGTGAAAGTGACTGCCCTCTAATCAATGCATCGTTTGACATCGTGGCATCAAGGAGCCCTAGAAACTGGAGTCAATGGGAATCAAAGGGGAATAAAGCTGTTTATTGGTTGGAGTGGCATTTGGCACAAAGTAAGATGGTGTGGCAGTTGGAGGTCAATAAACTCAGTTCCAGGACATCACTGTAGGGGTTCCTCAAGGCAGTGTCCTAGGCCCAACTGTTTGACCATTGACTTCATCAATGATCTTCCCATCCACTACTCCCTGCCCATCATAAGATCAAAAGTGGGGATGTCTGCTGATGATTGCGTAGACACCAAAGTGATCCATGTGCAAATGCAACAAGACCTGGACAACATCCGGGCAAGTAACGAGTAATATCTGTCAGATGAGTGCCAGGCAATGGCCATGTCCAACAAGAGAGATTCCAGCCATCTCTCTTTGACATTCAGTGCCATTACCATCGCCGAATCTCCCATTAAGAGCAGGTCAAATGTTTGGAGTACTGTGGGGAGTAACTCTCCTCCTGACTCCCAAAGCCTGTCCACTATCGACAATGCACAAGTCAGGGATGCGATGGAATATCGGCACTTGTGCAGCTCCAACAACGCTCGGGAAGCTCAACATCATCCAGGCTAAAGGAGTCTGATTGGCATCCCATCCGCCACTTTAAATATTTTCACTGCTGCTATTGGGCTGAAAAATGGCAAATGGAGTTTAACCCTGATAAATGTGAGGTGATTCATTTTGGTAGGACTAATTTAAATGTGGATTACAGGGTCAAAGGTAGGGTTCCGAAGACTGTGGAGGAACAGAGAGATCTTGGGGTCCATATCCACAGATCTCTAAAGGTTGCCACTCAAGTGGGTAGAGCTGTGAAGAAGGCCAAAAGTGTGTTAGCTTTTATTAACAGGGGGTTGGAGTTTAAGAGCCGTGGGGTTATGCTGCAACTGTACAGGACCTTGGTGAGACCACATTTGGAATATTGTGTGCAGTTCTGGTCACCTCACTATAAGAAGGATGTGGAAGCGCTGGAAAGAGTGCAGAGGAGATTTACCAGGATGCTGCTTGGTTTGGAGGGTAGGTCTTATGAGGAAAGGTTGAGGGAGCTGGGGCTGTTCTCTCTGGAGCGGAGGAGGCTGAGGGGAGACTTAATAGAGGTTTATAAAATGATGAAGGGGATAGATAGAGTGAACGTTCAAAGACTATTTCCTCGGGTGGTTGGAGCTATTACAAGGGGTGGGAGATATAGGAAGGATATCAGAGGTAGGTTCTTTACGCAGAGAGTGGTTGGGGTGTGGAGTGGACTGCCTGCAGTGATAGTGGAGTCAGACACTTTAGGAACATTTAAGCGGTTATTGGATAGGCACATGGAGCACACCAGGATGATAGGGAGTGGGATAGCTTGATCTTGGTTTCAGATAAAGCTCGGCACAACATCGTGGGCCGAAGGGCCTGTTCTGTGCTGTACTGTTCTATGTTCGATTGTGCTTCAGGATGGGGGAAGTCTGTACCATCTACAAGGTGTACTACATAACTCCCCAAGACTCCTTCAGCAGCACCTTTCCGAACCCACAACCTCTAACACCAAGAGGAACAAGGGCAGGCAGATGCATGTGAACACGACCACTTTCACAATCCCCTCCATGTCACTCAGCAACCCGACTTGGAAATATCTCACCATTCCTTTACTGGGTCAAAACTTGGAACTCCCATCGCTGTGGGTGAACCTGCACCACGTGGACTGCAGCAGTTCATGAAGACAGCTCGCCACCACTTCCAGGGCAATCAGGGATAGGCCATAAATGCCGACTTAGCCAGTGATGCCCACATCCCGAGGAAAGTATATTAAAAGAAATTAAATGGGTTAAATGACTTTTTAAAAATTTGCTCTCCTCTTGATCTGAGTAATTACTTGCTTTGTGACATCTTTTATTATCTGGCGTTTGCAGGGAATGGGTGGAGCCGGTTCATCAAAAATGTTGGTTAACTCTTTGAGCTAGCTCCATGTTTTACTGACCTTGAATTTCATCTGCCACATTTTTTTTGCCCAATCTCCCATTTATTCTTGCTGCATCTTCCTTGGTCTTCCGTTACACAGAGTAAAAAATTGGACTTATTCAAGTCACTAACGTGAACAGAAATGATTCTAGAACAGAATCTTGTGCAATATCATTTACCAATTTTAAACCATTGGAAAAACTGTCCAGAGAGCCTATTCCAGTTCTACTTTTCTAACCAGCTTTTTAATCTACGATCTGGCTAATTCCATTCCACTTGACCACCTCCCCCTTTTTTCCTATCAGTGGCTTTCCCGAAGCAAATTTCCCTGCATCCACTGCATTTCCTTTATCCTCTACGTAATCTCCTCAAAGAACTCTGTGGACACTCTTCCTTTCTGAAACCCGTATTGACAGTGTTTACTTATTTTCTGCATCTAGATAATTCATTCCATCTTGTCAAAAGACTCCTAGCAAAATATTAAACCAATTGCCCTGCAATTGTCAGGTTAGTTCTGCCTCCCTTTTGAAAAATAGTTATTGCAATGACCATTCTTCAAACCATGGGCTTAGGTCTGCTGTCAATAAAAGGAACCCTAATTTCTATTTCTTCCCCAGTTCTGGATTTTTCCTGCACCCCACATCACTTTATCCTGCTTTACCCGAACAGTATTGAATAAATTTAGTTGTTTCTGACAAAAGGTCATCGATCTAAAACAGATGGTGTCAGACCTGCTGAGCAGTTTTCCAGCATTTTCTGTTTTTATTTCCGATTTCCAGCATCTGCAGTACTTGGCTTTTCTTATTATTCCTCTATTAAATGGTTATTTGCACCCCTCCTGGGGTCCCGCCTCGCATTTTGCATCGCGCTCTGAATAATTTTTGGAGTTCAGTCCTCATTCTCGCTTTGCGTTCTCTCACTTGACCTCTTTCCTTCTAATCGAGGGGAATTCCTTTTTTTAAAAAAATCCTATTAGACACCCTCTCTTTGTCACCTTCTCTGTTGATTGTATTTATTCTGCACATTTGTGATGCCTATTTAAAGAAAGTAGAAGATCCATTTTAGTATACTGCTCTGGTTTTGATTATAAGATGTCTTGCAGCACATCAAATCACTGGTGTACTGCAGGTGCCAAGGGCTCAATGGAGAACTCTGGGTACTGTTGGCTGGCCTGATTTTTTTTTTCTCCCACTGGCAGCTCCTTCCCTCCCACAACAGAATGTTGAGATTGTCTAATTCCTCCAGTCTCCTCTCCCTTTGCTCTGAGCTGGACAACGAGAAAGAAAGACTTGCGTTTATATAGCACTTTGCACAACCACCAGACGTCTCAAAGCGCTTTATAGCCTAATTAAATACTTTTGAAGTGTGGCCACGGTTATTATACAAGAACCGTGGCAGCACACAGCAGTGTAATAATGACCAGATGATCTGTTGCTGTGATGTTGGTTGAGAGATAATTATCGGCCAGAACACACCCTGCGTTTCAAGATAGTCCCACGGGATCTCCGTCGAGCAAACACACGGGGGTCTCGGTTTAACATCTCGCCCAGAAGATGGCACCCCTGACAGTGCAGCACTCCCCCAGTACTGCACCGGAGTGTCAGCCTTGATATTTTAGTTAGGCCAAATTGTCACGGTAGCTGAAATATCTGTGTCAGTAAGATAAATCTGATTTGCTCCTGGACAGTAGAATCAGAAGAAATGAATATCAGTTAGCAAAATGTAAGCCTAAAAGAATGCCCCGGTTCTTTATTCATATAGATACATGTTTGGAACAACTTAATGCATAGAATACGAAAGTACGATCATTATGGTTTACAGATTGCATGTATTGTCAACCAGGCAAGTTTTAAGTTGCAGCGGTGCCAGTTTTTATCAGCTGAACGCTTTTCTCGTTGCTGACTTCTCTAGTGTCTTTTTTTTAAGGTTTCTGGACCTAACCAGTGTTTATTTAGGATCTAATTTTGATGGACAGACCGCAGTCAGTGAGGACAGCCATGTGAATTCTGGGAGGGCGGTGAAATGTCAATGGAGCACTGTTTTTAGGACTTGGTGGACTGTTGGCAACAGGCTGATTGAGGTGGCAACACAAGAGTTGTCTGCCAGCAAGGAAAAACCCTGGCTGTATTTTGTGCAGTGGGAATAGTGGCACCCAGCCTGAGGCTGTGCTCCAAAGCTGAGGCCACCTTTTCTCTGCGCGAAGTTAGCATGGCAACCTGCCCTCTACCTTCCTGTTTAGGTGCCTGAACCTGACTGGTTCAGAGAGAATGCTAAAATCAAATGCGGCAACCATTTTTATCTTGCACTGAAGTTCATTACGCAATCCACTTTGAGCCTTTGCCAATTATTTTCTTAAGGGGAAAAATATAAATTGAGGTACTCATCAGTGGGGCCATTGACTTGTATGAAATGTTCAGCATCATGCAAAGAGTATTGTACACCACCAATGAAAGGGTAGTTTAATGCTTTAATTGAACTTGAATCGACAATGCACTTGAGTAAGAGCAGGACATAATGGCGCCGATGAATGGCCACACCATTTGTAATGAGGTCATTTTTCTTTTGAAACGAGAGCCGAGATTCGAGGAAAGCTCAATGTGTAGGAGACATTTTCTTTTTTTTTCATTTGCATCTTTCCTCATTGTGTTGCTTACTGCCCCACCATCAATAATCCAGTTACCTCCAGCCTGTCCCTCCAGTATGCCTTTTCAGCGCCCACTCAACCCCAAGTTTGGTTACATGTTCCTTTCACAAATGGGCTTTTCACTCCATCTCAGTGTAATGGTGTGAAATGCTACCCCAGAGATTTTAAGTATTTGTTTTCTGATTGTTCCAGAATTGTAGAAATATGGGTAACATAAGTGACTTTATACCAGAACAAGTATGGACCTAGGAACAGTCCTTAGCCTATTCACTTAACTGGAGAAAGTACATGTTGCGGAGATTGGAGTGGGGGGAAAACTCGAAGACTGTGTGTATCATTCCAAGATTGATAAAGCTACGCAGGCTGTATTCAATTCATTCGACACACAGTCCTTTTGGTCATGTAATAAATCAGCTTCTGCACAGCATGAAACCCAACACCAGTGATTCCAATAGCACCTTCTGGACCTCTGCTCACAAGTAAGCCCAGAGCCCCAATATAACCCACTCAGTAACAACTCTCTGGATAGATAACCAGTTAAAATGGTGTGAGTAAATGTATTAGCTTCCCTAGAATTGTGTTTAAATTCTCCTGGATGTGTGCATCGCCCGCAAGTCCAGCATTTAGGACTCATTCCTCATCTCTCCTGGTGTCACATCTCCTATTGTGAACTGCTGAGATTCTCCTGGTGCTGGATAGGGTGTTGTGGGATTTCTGACCCAGTGACAATTGAGGAGTGAAGATTCTGTGTCCGAATTTGGGATTATGTGCGAGTTGGAGGTGAAGGTGTTCCCATGTCCCTGTTGCTCTTGGTAGCGTTTCTGGTTCTGGGAGGCAACGTGGAAGAAGCTTTGGGGAAGTGCACCCAATGAAATGCATTGCAGCCACCAGATTCAGTTTCGTTCTCATAATCATGTGTTGCTTTATCCAATCAGGAGAGAGCTGCAGGAATGGATGACTAATGTGTGTGGGCATTATTAGAAACAAAATAGTCCAAGTAGAAACTTGGTGTTGGGTTATCTTCCAGGACACCCCTCTAACTGATTGGAGCTATTCCTGAGCCTCTGCTGCTACCTGTAACCAACTGGTTCTGACCCTTGCTGTTGTGCTGAACAATTCACCACATGCAGTGCGGTCGTTTATCTGGGCCGCGCTGCAAACGTAAGGTGGAGCTGAAAGGCAACTTTTGGCCAAAGTGGAACCAGCTTCCCGTCCATTGACTCTGTCTACACTTCCCGTTTCCTCGGCAAAGCAGCCAGCATAATTAAGGACCCCACGCACCCCGGACATTCTCTCTTCCACCTTCTTCCTTCAGGAGAAAGATACAGAAGTTTGAGGTCACGTACCAACCGACCGAAGAACAGCTTCTTCCCTGCTGCTGTCAGACTTTTGAATGGACTTACCTTGCATTAAGTTGATCTTTCTCTACACCCTAGCTATGACTGTAACACATTCTGCACTCTCTCGTTTCCTTCTCTATGAACGGTATGTTTTGTCTGTATAGCGCGCAAGAAACGATACTTTTCACTGTATGTTAATACATGTGACAATAATAAATCGAATCAAAAAATATCACTGGAACATAAAACCTAGAAACAGGAATAGGACAAATGACCCCTGAAGCCAGTTCCATCATACAACGAGCCTTTGCCTCATTTCCTAGAATACCTTTGGTTAACAATCTACAAACCTCCATTTTTTAAAATTAACAATTTGATCTAGCTTTGCTGTTTGCAGAAGACAAGTTTCAAATTAATACCACCCTGTGTAGAAATGTTTCTTGATTTCACCCCTTGAAAGGTCCGCTTCTAATTTTGAGACTATGCCTCTAGTCCGAAACAGCCCAACCAACAGAAATAATTTCTCTCTTTACTCGCTCTGTTCCCCTTGGTTACTTGAAATTTCAATCAACTCGCCCCATAATCACCTAAATGTCAAGAAAGACAACACTTTTAACCGTAACCTTTTACAGGAGCTTAACCCTTGTATTGCAGGTATTCACCTACAATGCTCTCTCTCCAAGGCCAGTATTTTCTTGCTAAGGTGTACTGCCAAAAATCGCTCCAGCTTGGTCTACCAGGGCTGTGTATAGCTGAAACATGACCTCTAACCCGTTGTATTCTGATTCTCTGGATGTAGAATGCTGACCTTTAGTATAGTCCTTTTTTTATGATTCCCTCTACCTGTTCGTAACACTGTAAATGTGAGACTTGCATTCATATAGCACCTTTCACGACCACCATGTGTCTCAAAGCACAATACAGCTAATTGAATACTTTTGAAGTGTAGGAATGTGGCAGCCAATTTAGCTAAATATTAGCCCGGACAATTCCATTGCTCTTCTTTGAAATAGTGCTTATGGGATCTTTTGCAAACACCTGAGCATTCCCTGGCCTTCCCTGTCATTCAAAGATGGCACTGCACTGTCAACAGTGCAGCTTTCTGTCAGTACTCCACTAGAGTGTTGGTGTAGGCTTTTGTACTGGACTGGGGGTTGAACCTGGAACTTTGTGACTCAGGTGAAAGTGCTAGCAGCTGAGCCATTTTAAAAATCGATGTACCTCGACCCCTAAACTTTCTTTTGGACTGCTACTACTACTTGCTTACAGTTACCCTGTTCAACCATTTTTGGATCCAAAGTGGATGATCGCGTATAATTCCATTGACCAAAGTTTTATTCTACCTCTGCATTTTATACTTCTGTCTATACTGATCAGAATGCTACCTATCTTTGTGTCATCGTCAAATTTGGATATGTGCTTTCTACCTAAACATTAATTCCTGATGGTCTTTGCCACTCTGACGAAGAGCCTTTTCGAATCGGAGCCAACTTCTGCAGGAGCATAATTGTGCTGACTCTTCGCTGAGGTTCTGCCAGGCAGTGGAAACTTGGACTTTTGCCGTTGTGATTCTTGGTGCGTTTTCTTGGGTGACCAAAACTATGAAGAATGCAAGTACACAACCAGGGGTGGTACGATGCCACAGTAGTTAGCACTGCTGCCTCTCAGCACCAGGAACCCAGGTTTGATTCCCGGCTTAGAGCACTGTCTGTGTGGAGTCTGCCCGGGTCTGCATGGGTTTCCTCTGGGTGCTCTGGTTTCCTCCCACAGTCCGCAAGACGTGCTGGTTAGGTGCATTGGCCATGCTAAAATTATCCCTGGGTGTACCCAAACAGATGCCAGAGTGTGGTGACTAGGGGATTTTCATAGTAACTTCATTGCAGTGTTAATGTAAGCTTACTTGTGACACTAATAAAACATTTTAAAAGTTGTTGGTCTTTGTATATGTGAGCTGTGGGGGTAGCAGGAGGGGGACGGGGGCAGGGTGGCAGATAGAAAATAAACAACACCCTCCATTCTTAATCACTAGTCATTGACTGTGTAAGTAAATTTAATCTAATTGGCCAAGTGGGAAGCCTGCAGGATAGGGGCAGAATGCATATTTATTACTGACTTCAACAGAGTGTAAAATCGGACGATTATGTAATATCAGGCGTTGTCCAGATTCTGTCCGCTTGCTGACTTCTGAATTAGATTAAAATTATCCAAGTGTTTGTATTTAGAATATCTAAAGGATTAAGCTCTGCTGGAAGAATATTGCATTACCCACTAGACAAGTTAATTGATTATTTGGGCTCATTGGAAGATGAGTTGGAGAAGGAGGGGAGAAAGTTGGCGGAACGAATGTTCCTTGTAAAGCATACAAACCTGCAGTGTTAGTTTTGTATCCCAATGTCACCAGACCCCCCCTCTTTTTTTTTCAGTGAGCACAAAGATTCTTCGGAGAAGAAACACAAAGATAAAGAACGCGAGAAAGACAAAGTAAAGCACAGAGATGGGAGCTCTGACAAACACAAACATAAGGACAAGGAGAAAAGGAAGGAGGAAAAGGTATTTGAGTTGGAGATAGCTGATCATTAGCCAATTGTCATTTGTTGCAACCTACAGGTATTGAGGACAAACTCGCAAATCTTACTGTCATAGACGTATCTGTTCATGATGGTGTTGGTAGTAATGTCCACTGCATACCCTTGTGGAGTCTCATCACTTCAATCATGATGTGATATTTGCACTGTGCTGGATGGAATAGATTGAGAGCCAATCTAGTAGCTCAAAACTAGCATCCGTGAAGAGTTGTGCGTCATGAGCTGCAATATTGTATTCCGCCAATCTTTAACTTCATGAACTGGCTGATACCTCACTCTTTTTCCAGTCCTATTAAGCCAGGGAACCAAGCCCAGTTCAATGACAGGTGTTGGAGAGCTTGCCAGGCACACCTGAAAATGAGGTGTCAACATGGTAGAACTACCACGCAGGATTGTATGCTACAAAGCAGAAGCATCATATTATAAACAAGGCGATTCCACAACCAGCGGATTGAATCAAAGCTCCAATCATGAATAATGAACAATTTTAAACAACAAATGGGACGAAGAGTTTCTGAACATCCCCATCCTCAATGATGACGAAACCCAACGAGTCCAAAAGGTCACCCGAAAGAAAGGGCATAGAGTATAAAAGTTGGGGTCTGATGTTGCAGTTGTATAGAACGTTGGTTCGGCCGCATTTGGAATACTGCGTCCAGTTCTGGTCGCCACACTACCAGAAGGACGTGGAGGCTTTGGAGAGAGTACAGAGGAGGTTTACCAGGATGTTGCCTGCTATGGAGGGGCTTAGTTATGAGGAGAGATTGGGTAAACTGGGGTTGTTCTCCCTGGAAAGACGGAGGATGAGGGGAGACTTAGTGGAGGTGTATAAAATTATGAAAGGCATAGATAGGGTGAACGGTGGGAAGCTTTTCCCCAGGTCGGTGGTGACGTTCACGAGGGGTCATAGGTTCAAGGTGAAGGGGGGGGAGGTTTAACACAGATATCAGAAGGACATATTTTACACAGAGGGTGGTGGGGGCCTGGAATGCGCTGCCAGGCAAGGTGGTGGAGGCGGACACACTGGGAACGTTTAAGACTTATCTAGATAGCCATATGAACGGAGTGGGAATGGAGGGATACGAAAGAATGGTCTAGTTGGGACCAGGGAGCGGCGCGGGCTTGGAGGGCCGAAGGGCCTGTTCCTGTGCTGTATTGTTCTTTGAAAGGGGCAGAGCGTACAAACATTAGCAACAAATAGGGTCAAATGGTGAAAAGTCAAAATTAATGGCTCTTCACATAAATCCATGTAGTATTTGGCACAAAATAAATGAATTAATGGCGCATATTAAGACTAATGGGAATGATCTTGTAGCCATTGCAGAGGCCTGGTTACAAGAAGATCAAAACTGAGAACTAAATATTCAGGCGCCTCAATGCTGTAAATTTCTTTTGACTCTGACTGCAGAGATTTAAGAAAGTGGCTTACTGTCACCTTTTTGGGACATTGAGTGGGCAATAAATACCTGCAATGCCCATATCCCAGGACTCAATAATTTTTCAGAAGCTTGCAAAGAAAAATCCCTGCTGTGGTGGTATTATTAACCTGTGCGCTTTTTGCTTTTTAAAAGGATAAGATTCATTCTTCGAGTAGTGGCTCTGGCGATAGAATAAAGAAGGAGAATGGTTTCACGAGGTAAGGAAGCATCCCTTTAATGTGTCAGCCATTATTCATGGTGGTGGGGGGGGAGGGGGAGTGTGTTTGATCCAGGGCTTTCAGAATGCAAGCTCACCACCCAATGAACTTTTAGAGAAGGCTGAAATTCTTGGATACAGTTGAATTGATGAGCGGGTGGAAGAGTGTAACTCGTACGGATGGCAAGCAATCAAGAGTCAGCAGTCATGTTAAACACACTGTGTTTCAACCCCGACCCACCACAATCAGATTGTGCAGTTGACCTTAAGAACATAAGAAATAGGAGCAGGAGTAGGCCATCTGGCCCTTCGAGCCTGCCCCGCCATTCAACAAGATCATGGCTGATCTGAAGCGAATCAGTTCCACTTACCCGCCTGCTCCCCATATCCCCTAATTCCCTTATCGATCAGAAAACTATCTACCCGTGATTTAAACATATTCAACGAGGAAGCCTCCACCACTTCAATGGGCAGAGAATTCCAGAGATTCACTACCCTCTGAGAGAAGAAGTTCCCCCTCAACTCTGTTCTGAACCGGCCCCCCCTTATTTTGAGGCTGTGCCCTCTAGTTCTAGTTTCCCTTCTAAGTGGAAAGAATCTCTCCACCTCTACCCTATCCAGCCCCTTCATTATCTTATATGTCTCTATAAGATCATCCCTCATCCTTCTAAACTCCAACGAGTACAGACCCAATCTGTTTAATCTCTCCTCATAAGCCACACCCCTCATCTCCGGTATCAACCTGGTGAAACTTCTCTGCACTCCCTCCAAGGCCAATATATCCTTTCGCAAATAAGGGGACCAAAACTGCACACAGTATTCCAGTTGAGGCCTCACCAGTGCCTTGTACAGTTGCAGCAAGACCTCCCTGCTTTTATATTCTATCCCCCCTCGCGATAAAGGCCAACATTCCATTCGCCTTCTTGATCACCTGCTGCACCTGCAGACTGAGTTTTTGCGATTCGTGCACAAGGACCCCCAGGTCCCTCTGCACAGTCGCACGATGTAATTTTTCTCCATTTAAATAATATTCCAAGTTACTATTATTTCTTCCAAAGTGGATAACCTCACATTTGCTAACGTTATATTCCATCTGCCAGATCCTCGCCCACTCGCTCAGCCTATCCAAATCTCTCTGCAGACTTTCCGCGTCCTCCACGCAATTCGCTTTCCCACTCACCTTCGTGTCATCAGCAAACTTGAATACCCTAGATTCAGTCCCCTCCTCCAGATCATCTATGTAAATGGTAAACAATTGAGGCCCCAGCACCGATCCCTGCGGCACGCCACTGGTCACCAACTGCCAACCAGAAAAGCACCCATTTATCCCAACTCTCTGCTTCCTGTTAGATAGCCAATCCCCAATCCACGCCAACACCTTACCCCTAACTCCGTGTACCCCAATCTTCTGCAGCAACCTTTTGTGAGGCACCTTATCGAACGCCTTCTGGAAATCTAAAAACACCACATCCACCGGTTCCCCTCTGTCAACCGCACTAGTGACATCTTCATAAAAGTCCAGTAGATTCGTCAAACACGACTTTCCCTTCATGAATCCATGCTGCGTCTGCTTGATCGAACCATTCTTATTCAGGTGCTCTGTTATTTCCTCTTTAATAACAGACTCTAGCATCTTCCCAACTACGGACGTTAAGCTAACCGGCCTGTAGTTACCCGCCTTTTGTCTACTTCCTTTTTTAAACAGCGGCGTAACAGTAGCTGTTTTCCAGTCAGCCGGCACTAACCCAGAGTCCAGCGAATTTTGATAAATTACTACTAACGCACCTGGTATTACCTCAGCCATTTCTTTCAGTACCCTGGGATGCATTCCATCTGGGCCCGGGGACTTGTCTACCTTCAGTCCTATTAGTCTACCAAGCACCACCTCCTTAGTAACAGTAATTGTATTAAGGACCTCCCCTCCCACCAACTCTCGATCTCTTAATATTCGGCAAACTATTTGTGTCTTCCACCGTGAAGACCGACACAAAGAACTTATTTAAAGTCTCAGCCATTTCCTCGTTTTCCACTATTAAATCCCCCCTCTCATCTTCCAAGGGTCCAACATTCACTCTAGCCGCTCTATTCCTTTTTATATACTTGTAAAAACTTTTACTATCATTTTTTATATTTTGAGCTAGTTTAGTTTCATAATCTCTCTTTCCTTTCTGTTTGGAAAAAAAAAACACCTTATCCCCTTTCAAGAGTGGGTGTGCTCCAGGGATCTCTGAAATGTTGTTGAACTGGTAGCATAGTGGTTATCACTGCTTGCTGCCTCACAGCGCCAGGGACCCGGCTTTGATTCCAGCCTTTGGTGACTGTGCAAACTCCACACACACATTCTCCCCCCGTCTGCGTGGGTTTCCCCCCCACAGTCCAAAGATATGTAGGTTAGGTGGATTGGCCATGACCAATTGTCCCTTAGTGTCCCAAGATATGTAGGTTAGGGGGATTAGCAGGGTAAATTGTTTGGGGTTACAGGGAAAGGGCCTGGGTAAGATACTCCGTGGGAGAGTAGGTACAGACTCTGTGAGCCGAATGGCCTCCTTCTGCACGATCGGGATTCTATGATTCCATCACTGGATTCATCTGAACTTCCAGTTTCTGGCAGCATGAACACTATCGCTCAAGTTTAGAATCTAGCGGTTGTGCTTCTCACGGGTAGGTGGTTATTTAAAGCAGTCTGTGCTATGAAATGTACCACTTGCTTGCATACAAGAACTGAAAATTTGTTTTTGTGTTTCCTTTCCCATTCCTCAGCCCTCCTCGTATCAAACAAGAGCCAGACGATGATTACATCCCATCCATTAAAGTGGAAAACAAGCCAATGAAGAGAGCCCGTGAAGATGACGAGTAAGTTTCCTCCTTAAAGTGCTGCATATTCCTTGTATCCATTATAACATTTACTGGGTGAGCAGAGTTCGTTGCAAGCTAAGTGTAGCCATGCAGCAATCCTGAACGTACCCTGCAGGGTGCTTTAGATAGTGTATATGCGACCATGCAAAAAAAAATTTGAAGGTGCTATGTACTGGAAAGAAAGTTCCAGATTCCGAGAGATTGTTGTAGGGTTTAATGTAGGGGTGTGGTAGATAGAGGAAGGGCAATGCTCCATATGGGGGTTAGCGGGGAAGCTAATGGTGTGGTACTAGTTTTACAAGAATACAAATCATAGAAACCCTACAGTACAGAGAGAGGCCATTCGGCCCATCGAGTTTGCATCGACCACAATCCCACCCAGGCCCTACCCCCATATTCCTACATATTTACCCACTAATCCCTCTAACCTACGCATTTCAGGACACTAAGGGGTAATTTTTAGCATGGCCAATCAATCTAACCCGCACATCTTTGGACTGTGGGAGGAAACCGGAGCACCCGGAGGAAACCCACGCAGACACGAGGAGAATGTGCAAACTCCACACAGACAGTGACCCAAGCCGGGAATCGAACCCAAGTCTCTGGAGCTGTGAAGCAGCAGTGCTAACCACTGTGCTATCGTGCTGCCCCAAAGAACAGCTAGTTCGCCATGTGGGTAGAACTATGCACAGCAAGATCCCCGGGTCAGCAATAGATGAGAAGAACGACGGTGTGTTTTTGCATGCGTCAGTCTTTTACCTTTGGTCTGAGAATTCAGATGGAGCCTTGGTTTCACATCACAGCTGAGAGCCTGGACCTGTCTGTACGGGAGTGTCAGCCTAGAATTTATGGTCAGTTCTTTGGGGTGGACTTTGCATCATGGCCTCCTGACCATAAGTTTGAGAGTATCTGAGTCAAGGCTGAAACCCTAAAATTAGAATTTTCCACTAAGATGAGAACTTCCCTCCATGGTCTTTCTAAACCACTTTGTATTTTTAAAAAAAGTCTTTTATTTATAAAAACAATACTCCTGGACATTGGGAACTGGCTGCCAAAGGTTCGTAAAGAGACACTAAGTCTGCATCTCGCCCATGGTTTTTGTCCCCTATTCTGCAATTGAAACACTCATCTCGAAGTCCTGAACCCCTCTACCTGCAGGAACTTGGTATTGCAGTTGTATTTGTTGCTGTCTATTCCTTTTACAATTTCTAAAAAATTTAGTTGGATTCAGCAGTAAGTGACGGCTTTGCGAGTAATGCCCACATCCCATTAACGAATGTGAAAAAAGTAAATACTTACAGCAGTCTTAATCTTGCTTGGCGCAGGAATAGGTTTGTTTTCCTGGTTGTGTTGGCTCTGGAGGACCTTGGGCTTGGGAGAGGTGAGAGGCTGTGTGTGTGTGTTAGAGACAGCGCTTGGTGCTCGTGAGCAACCTGTTTGCCAGCACTTGATTGTAGGCCCACACGTGAAAAGCGTCCATTTTAGATGAGAAAACCATAGCTTACTCCTGCTGTTTCTGGATGGTCTCGGAGGACGAGCCGGTGAGGATGAAATCAGAAACAGTTACCTCGATT
Source organism: Mustelus asterias (assembly GCF_964213995.1). NCBI lineage: Eukaryota > Metazoa > Chordata > Chondrichthyes > Carcharhiniformes > Triakidae > Mustelus > Mustelus asterias. The sequence continues at coordinate 70,719,842 of NC_135820.1, forward strand.
TCGGAGTGAAGGAAGACTGAACGGGCTAAATAAAACTGGGCAGGTGCATGGTGAGGAGCGTGTGGCCGTATGAAGAACAGAGTGTCTGTGCACATGGCTGGACAACAGGAGTTGAATCTCACTTCCCTGATTTTTTCACCGTACTTCCAATCTTTAAATCAATGATCAACGCTTGTGTTTTGTATAAACGGTATTTTGGACTATAATAGCACAATGCAAGCTGCAAAAGAGAATGGGAATGGTGTCCTTTCTGCTCGAAACAGGGCACTAAAAATCATGGAGTCAGGATTTCATTTTGCTGCATTGTCATTATCCTGAGTCTTGCACGCTAAGTCTATAAATAGCAAATGTGAAAGAAGTTCTCATGAATACAATCTCTGTCTGCCGTAGCGTTGATTTTAAACCCAAGAAGATGAAATCAGAAGATCTAAAGAAGGCCAAAAAGAGAAAATCTGAAATGGTAAGTGTGGCATTTTCTTATTTCTTGTGGGTCTTTGTATTTTCTGTGCGATGTAAATTATTCCACACTGAATGGTGTTCTAAAGTTGTTTCATGCTTATGGGAATGCTTGTTACGGCCCATTGAAAGGATGGAGAGTTCAGTCCTTTTCTAATGACCTTTGAGTAAACAGCGTTGCGGCGAAAGTCCTGCTGTTGGTGGCTCCTAATTTGGTAAAACACTCCACAGAGGCTGTGCTTTGACAAAGGGCCCATCATGCTTTATGAAGGCAGTTTATATTTTGCAAATAGGTCACAAAATGCCTAATCAACTTCAAGCAGCAACTTGGGTCCATGTTGAAATCTTGGGAAGGTTTTGAGAGGAAGTGGCATCTGATGTGATATTTTGGTGAATATTTATTAGTTCACCTTGAAGTATTTAAACACAGGGGAACCTAATGAAGCACTCTAAGTGATTCTGACTCTTGCCTGTCTTGTTTTCCCCTTTTCTATCATTTCTTTCCTGTCCAGGGCCTGAAACGTGTTGATGTGCATCTTCGACCACAGTCGAGTTAACTCGATTGTCACCTCCTGTCACAGACCTCTCTTTTTGTGGGTGTGGTCACTAGATTTGGTGGATTCTTGTTTTCCCCTCCTCCCCCTCACTTGTGTCACCTCTGGTTCTTTTGTTAATTACTTTTTTTAAATGTGTCCTCTTGGCTACCTGCTATTAGATAGAGTTCCTCCTTGCATCAATCAAATCTCCTCAACCCTCTCTGCTGGGGGCTAAACAGCTCTAGTTTTTCCAGGTAACTGAAGTCCCTCACCTGTAAATCTCTGTACCTTATCTTAAGGCCTTGACATTCTTCCTGATGTGTGGTGTCCTGAATTAACCGTGGGAAGATTGTGGCCAGAATCTTTGGAGCCGCTCCTTCCCTTCCTTCTGATGTAACCCAGGATGCATCCCATCCATACCACGTGGCTTTCCTACTTTGGAGTGGTTTCCACCCTTTACGTATTTCTGTCTTTGTATCCTGTGCTCTGATGTTGACAGAATCCTCCTCTTTATCGAAGAGACATGCAGAGTATTAATTTAATATGTCAGCCATGCCCTCTTCCTCTACAAGACAGTCTTCTCAATTCCTAATTGGCTCCACCCTTCTGACTACCCATTTGGGATTTTGTTTATAAAAGACTGCGTTCTCTTTCACATTACCTGGTAATCTATTCTCATACTGTCTTTGTGTCTCGTGTCCCAAATGCTTTCACACTGTTGCACTTTATTCCTTGGAAGTGGATTCTGTGGTGCTTCCTTCCTCATTGGGCTGGAACCGTGCTGTTCAAGGAGATCTTCCGCCCGCACTTGTGCACCTCCTTCCCCATTACACAGTTACTATCAGTCTATAATGAGGTAGCTGAAGTCCCCAATTATCACTGCTCTGAGCTTCGTCCATCTTTCTTCGATTTACCTGTAACTTTGCTCCTCCATCTCCTTTTTCTCTATTTCTGGTTTGTAGCATTCCATCCAACAGCTCCTCTGTTCCTTTAATTCTAATGATGTGGAGATGTCGGCGTTGGACTGGGGTAAACACAGTAAGAAGTTTAACAACACCAGGTTAAAGTCCAACAGGTTTATTTGGTAGCTTGTGTGGCTTTTGCTACCAAATAAACCTGTTGGACTTTAACCTGGTGTTGTTAAACTTCTTACTGCCTTTAATTCTAACCAAATTGCTTCTGTCTTTGAATGCTCAAGTACATCATCCTTCTCTTGTGCTATAACAATGTCTTTGACCAATTTTTTTTTTCTCCCCTTTCCCTATTTTTCCTGAATGTTTTGTAACCAGGAATATTAAATGCTCATTGCTTTAGCCAGATCTTTATTATTGTCAATATATCTTAATTCCATGTGTCTGTCTACTTGCGCCTGCAGCTTGTCCACCTTGTTTCTGGGCATTTAGACACATGCACTCCAAACACATCTTAGTGTGCCTTGCTTACCCCCCCCCCCATCCCCTGCCCCGAATTGCTGTTTGCTGCTTCCAGTACTCTTGTGAATTTTGTATCTCCTCCCTAAGCTTCATCCTATTGCCCCCAGCGACAGCGACTGAATTTCAAAGCAACTCATTGTATTTTAAGCACATGGACATTCTCTCGGGCATGATGAGGTACTCGGTTCCTGGGAGTGTTAATGCTGAGTCCCTTTTTGTTTCCTTGTAGGATACAAAGAACAAAAAGTCCAAAGTTAAAGTGGAAAGTTCTGGGCAGGCGAAGAAGAAGAAGAAAGAGGAGGAGGACAAATGGAAATGGTGAGGTTCTCTAGAACACGTTGCATGGGTTGTTGAATCCTGTATCTATTTTTATTTTATATGTTGTTGCTTTCTTCCTTGCCCCTTCACTCAAGCCAGGAACAATGGCCTTTTCGTTCCAGTAATTCTGTGACTGGATGCTTGCTGGGCAAATCCTAGAATGGGCGGCACGGTAGCACAGTGGTTAGCACTGCTGCTTCACAGCTCCAGGGACCTGGGTTCGATTCCCGGCTTGGGTCACTGTCTGTGTGGAGTTTGCACATTCTCCTCGTGTCTGCGTGGGTTTCCTCCGGGTGCTCCGGTTTCCTCCCACAGTCCAAAGATGTGCGGGTTAGGTTGATTGGCCATGCTAAAATTGCCCCTTAGTGTCCTGGGATGCGTAGATTAGAGGGATTAGTGGGTAAAATATGTAGGGATATGGGGGTAGGGCCTGGGTGGGATTGTGGTCGGTGCAGACTTGATGGGCCGAATGGCCTCTTTCTGTACTGTAGGGTTTCTATGATTTCTAATGGCTTGATGCTTTAGAATGATGTGCTTTTTTTTCTTTCTCTTCAAACACATCGCTGATTCTCAACCAAGCTTGTGCCTCTTTCCCAGCACCCCCCCAACCACCACCATTAAATCTTTCTTCCTGTTTATTTGCTTAACTAGAGTTGAAGTGGTTATGACGTACACAGTGGTTGAAGAGAAGGAAGTGTTTGCATTGAGCTCTTATTCTCTTGTTTTAAGTGGTCTCAAATATAAGAATGGCATCAAAAGCTGGTTGTTTGGGTTTCATTATTGAGACTTGTTCTTCTAACCACACAACTCCCAGCAGTGATAGAAACCAGTGCAGGAACGTGCACAGTGCCGTTTTCCAGCACACACGATTCACTTCTCAGGATTTTTAGGTTGGTTGGTCAAGATTTTTCATTTGCCTTCCAAAACTTTAGGTCTGACCGCATCTGTCAGATATGACACAATAGTTTTTTTATTCTTTAAATCTGAACTTCAAAACGCATTGTGCTTAACTTGCACAGCTAGACCTGCTTGTCTACTCCCCTTTGCTCATTGATCTGCGTTGGCTCCCAGCCTGGCTGCACCCTTTTTAAAATTCTAAACTTGCCCAAATCCCTCATTGGCCTTATTCCTCCCTTTCTCTGTAACCTGCTAATTTTCCCCTCAAAACTTAGCATTCTTTCAATTCTGCACTCGTTCATCACTCGCCCATTATTAATGGTTGCATCTTCAGTGTCAGGGTCTGACACCGCTTCTTCCTGTCTCTCCAATTTCACTGACCTTTGACTTCCTCCTCAAATAGCCTAACGAGTCACTTGGTTGCATTCGAGAAGATGGCTCAATACCACCATCTCCAGGGGAATTAAGGATGGACAATAAAGGCTGTATTTGCCAGTGATATTCGCATCTGGAGAATTAATTTTAACAAAGGCTCTGATACTCCTGGAAACTTTGACCAGGCTCTTCGTCACCTGTCCTTTTATCCCTTCCCTCGGCTCTGCAATGATTTTTATTCGATTGCACTCGTGTGAAGGGCTTGGGGACATTTTCCTGTGTGAAAGGCACATGTGTTTTGTTTATTGAACAGTTTGTGGTGAAGCTACGCCATGAGCAGGATTAAATGACTTGGTTCCCGTATAAAAAAGATACAACCAGCCTTTTAAATTGTCTCCTTAGAATTTCTTGGGGATGGAAAAACTTTCTTTGAGTGTAAGCCCTTTAGAACTGAGGGTACTGTTTGGTGTGGTTTCCTGCATTAGTGCAGCGCTGATTCTCAGCTTTCTAATATGATGCTGTAATCTTGTTCCTTTTCATCTTTGGAGGCCTCATCGTAGAACACACTTTGCATTTGCTCCATCGCTAAAGTGATCCAGTTTAAAGTTCCCAGCTTAATTGTTTTTGATGAGGTGACCAGACTTGAGTAATATGAATGTTGGGAAATATTAGACATCGTCACCCTGCGTCTATAGAATTACATGAAACTCCCTTTATTTTGCCACAGCGATGTAGCTCTTTCTCAATTTTCGCACAACCCCTACTAAACCATCGATCTGGAGCCACCTTTGTTAAAACTGTCAATATTGTGCTGAATTGTAGGTAGTTTTATGCCATGTGACATGTCTGAAGTTTCAATCAGATTCTAACCAGGTGAAAAGGATATTCTTTTTGAGTGGTGCAGTGTCTTATCTTTTTGTAAACCCTGCTCAGTTATTTCAAGCAACTTGCTCCCAATGCCTCCAATAATGCTTCCGTCAAGCAGATCTCACTCTACTGCTAGATATGAGTCTGTCAAAGGATTTCTCCTCCACCTAGATATTTCTATAGCTGAGAATTTGGGGAAAGAGATTGTTTGTTTTGTCTTGCCAAGGGTAGGAATATAACTTCTTCCCACTGACGCAAGCTGCCACCACATTAGAATCATAGAATTATGCAGCACAGAAGGAGGCTGTTGGACTTTTCATTGATGTGCCAGCCTTTTACAAGAGCGACCTAATTCATTACGCTCTCTACCCTTTCCCTGTATCCCGACATGTGCTCCCTCTTGGAGCCATTATTCAATTCGCTTTTGAAAGTTATTGGGCTAAATAATATGTGCTGGCATGCCATGAGGGCCTAGAAGCAGCGGGCATTCAGACTTCCGAGTCCTTATGACGTAGGAGCAGAAGAAGGCTATCTGGTCCATCGAGTCTGCTCTGCCATTCAGTGAGATCATGACTGATGTGACATAATCCTCCATTGCACCATCCCACCTTATTCCCATAACTCTTGATTCCCCATCTCATTTAAAAATCTGTCAGTCTCAGCCTAAGACATACTTAAAACGACCCAGACTCCACAGCTCTCTGCAGTAAACAATTTCACAGATTCACTATCCTCAAAAGAAGAAATTCCTCCTCATCTCTGCCTTAAATGGACAACCCCTTATCTTGAGGTTGTGCCCTCTGGTCCTAGACACTCACACGAGGGGCAATAGCCTCTCAGCATCTACCCTGTCAAGCCCCTTAGAATCCTATATAGCATTTTTCTAAACTCCAATGAATACAGCCCCAACCTACTTAGCGGCACGGTGATTAGCACTGCTGCCTCACAGCGCCAGGGATCCAGGTTCGATTCCTGGCTTGGGTCACTGTCTGTGCGGAATTTGCACATTCTCCCCATATCTGCGTGGGTTTCCTCCGGGTGCTCCAGTTCTTCCCACAGTCCAAAGACATGCTGGTTAGGTGAATTGGCCATGCTGAATTCTCCCTCAGTGTACCCGAACAGACGCCGGAGTGTGACGACGCAGGGATTTTCACAGTAACTTCATTGCAGTGTTAATGTAAGCCTACTTGTGACTAATAAATGAACTTCTTCAGCTTCTACTTCTCCACACCTGCGATCAACCTAGTGAACCATCTATGGACTGCCTCCAATGCAAGAATATCCTTCCTTCCTTCACTGCCCTTTGAGTCAGTGCGTTCCAGAACATAATTTTTTTTAAGTTGTCACCTCATCACCTCTGTCTAGTTTTTCAATGCCGACTTAAACTAGAATGTTAACAAAAAGCTGAACGATGCAAAAAAATTCACCCCAGTTCAAAGTCAGTCAGGGGATAAATGCAGGTCTCTGGTTTCTGACCACACGGAAGCTATTTTGAAGATCTGTTGTCAAGTGTTTCTGTGGGTTTTTGGTGGTCCTGTGAGTACGATCGGAGCAGTTCCCACACCTGCTGCCTCTTGCTTGCACTTTCTCGAGTTCTCTCACGTACTGACCAGTGATGACACAGCACAACCATGATGTGGCTTGCGTGATGAGACAGATGAAACCCCGTTGAACTTTCCACAATCATTTGATCAACCAACAGCAGCTGGAGTAGGAATTTCCTGTCTTTCCTCGAGTTTTTAATGACCGATTTGTTTGCCTTTCCTCATGCCCCTTTTCACGAATGGGATGCGTGATTTCTGACTTTTGGTTGAAGACACCTTTATTTTTTGTGCCCTGAAAATGTGTCCAGTCTTCCGTGACACCCAATTGCCAAGTCGGGAGATGAAATGGCAATGCATTTGGTGCATGGGAAACTGGAAGTGTTTAAGAAGTCGGACAGCGGTGATGGGGTGCGATATTGAGAGCCTGATCTTAGCTGCGATTAAATTTGAGCTTCCAGGGTACCGGTGACTGCCAGTTGATGCTATTGTATATCCAATTCCTGTGCATGAGTTGTAAATACACCTCGTCTTTTGACCCTTCAAATAGAAATTTTTCTTCCTGAAGTGTTTCTTGGTCTCAGTTGGAAATAACATTGGAAATTCCTCCTAGAAATTTCCAAATTATAAATGCAGAGCTCCTAGTGAGGTGTCTCATCACATTGGTGTATATTATTGATCACCATTCTCATTCAGATACCACAAGGCGAGCGTTACATGCTAGTCCCCACTCAGACAAAATTGAGTTCAAGGCAGGTGTCCATCGTCTTTGCGTAGTATGCAAAAGGGCTGGCAAAAATGAGGTAAAGTTTATTTATTAGTCACAAATTTATTAGTCACAAATAGACATACATTCACACTGTAATGAAATTACTGGAAATGGGCACAAAAGATCCAGCTTGGCAAGGGTGCTGCGCAGAGGAAGGACTAACCAACTCATGCCAGGAAAAGTGTGTGGGTGAGCACAAACTTCACTTGGTTGTATGAATTCTACCAGTGGTCACACTGTAGACATTTATAGGTACCGGGGGTGGGGGTGCACAAAGATAGAGAACTTGCATAATTCCTACACCGCCCACAACCTTTTGATGAAGCTTTCATTGTATATGGTTTGCTAGTTATCTGTTACAGTGTGATCTAGGATTGCTAGATGTACTCTGGTGTTCTAGAGAAATCCTGTGCTTGCTCAACCACTCACTCTCATTTTCTCTCTCGTGTGCAGGTGGGAGGAAGAGCGTTACACTGATGGTGTCAAGTGGAAGTTTCTGGAACATAAAGGCCCAGTGTTTGCTCCACCCTATGAGCCACTCCCAGATAATGTTACCTTCTATTACGATGGTAAGCCGGCTATGCTATGTGTCCAGAAGGCGTTCGATAAGGTGCCTCACAAAAGGTTGCTGCAGAAGATTGGGGTACACGGAGTTAGGGGTAAGGTGTTGGCGTGGATTGGGGATTGGCTATCTAACAGGAAGCAGAGAGTTGGGATAAATGGGTGCTTTTCTGGTTGGCAGTTGGTGACCAGTGGCGTGCCGCAGGGATCGGTGCTGGGGCCTCAATTGTTTACCATTTACATAGATGATCTGGAGGAGGGGACTGAATGTAGGGTATTCAAGTTTGCTGATGACACGAAGGTGAGTGGGAAAGCGAATTGCGTGGAGGACGCGGAAAGTCTGCAGAGAGATTTGGATAGGCTGAGCGAGTGGGCGAGGATCTGGCAGATGGAATATAACGTTAGCAAATGTGAGGTTATCCACTTTGGAAGAAATAATAGTAACTTGGAATATTATTTAAATGGAGAAAAATTACATCGTGCGACTGTGCAGAGGGACCTGGGGGTCCTTGTGCACGAATCGCAAAAACTCAGTCTGCAGGTGCAGCAGGTGATCAAGAAGGTGAATGGAATGTTGGCCTTTATCGCGAGGGGGATAGAATATAAAAGCAGGGAGGTCTTGCTGCAACTGTACAAGGCACTGGTGAGGCCGCAACTGGAGTACTGTGTGCAGTTTTGGTCCCCTTATTTGCGAAAGGATATATTGGCCTTGGAGGGAGTGCAGAGAAGGTTCACCAGGTTGATACCGGAGATGAGGGGTGTGGCTTATGAGGAGAGATTAAACAGATTGGGTCTGTACTCGTTGGAGTTTAGAAGGATGAGGGGTGATCTTATAGAGACATATAAGATAATGAAGGGGCTGGATAGGGTAGAGGTGGAGAGATTCTTTCCACTTAGAAGGGAAACCAGAACTAGAGGGCACAGCCTCAAAATAAGGGGGGGCCGGTTCAGAACAGAGTTGAGGGGGAACTTCTTCTCTCAGAGGGTAGTGAATCTCTGGAATTCTCTGCCCATTGAAGTGGTGGAGGCTTCCTCGTTGAATATGTTTAAATCACGGGTAGATAGTTTTCTGATCGATAAGGGAATTAGGGGATATGGGGAGCAGGCGGGTAAGTGGAACTGATTCGCTTCAGATCAGCCATGATCTTGTTGAATGGCGGGGCAGGCTCGAAGGGCCAGATGGCCTACTCCTGCTCCTATTTCTTATGTTCTTATGATGTTGGAGCCTCTGTAAATGGGGATGGAGTGATTGAGAAACAACAAAATTGAGTTTATGGGGCAAATGTTATCACCGATTCAGTTTGTGATAAAGTTACAACAGTGACTTGATATCAGAAAATCGGTCTGTAATTTCCTATATCTTTGGTTATAACTGCCCTTGTTTTAGTTCCAGATGTTTGCACTATACCCCCTCTTTTCCAGTGTATTAGCTGGCCATTATGTAATATTAATTGTAGCTTCAAGAGCCATTATTCCATTGCAGCTAATGAATTTTTGCCCCTCGTGACTAAGTGTGTTCATATCACTGCCGTCCTGTGGTGTTAGCCACTATCTTTACTCATCAGGCGCTCTACTTTAATTTACATAATACAACACTTTAGGTTTTTAAGTCACTTTTAAACAGCAGTGCTGATTTTCAAACTTCACCGCCCTTGGAATTCTGATGCAGCACCCAAGTGAAGATGTCAGGGTGGTGGTGCCAAAACCTAACTGAATGAATGACTGGGCACAGTGCTGACTTGGACATCTGTAAGTGATTTGACCTCTTGAAAGCCTCCAGAATAAACATCACTCGAGTATTTCTGGCTTGATAGCCCAGTGAATGACTGGGATGTTTGATGTTAAGAGTGGGCTGCGTTGCGGGGGGGGTCAAAGACTGCACCAGCATCGGTTCCTGTTCACTTCCCGCCTATGTCAGACTCTGCCTTGTTCCCAACGCACCAATTTCTCTGAATTGTTTTGCAGTATTTTCATGGGAAGGCCTGATTTGGTGAGTCATTGCTCAGTGAGCAGGAAGTGTGGGAGTAGCTGCAGTGAGGCTCAATCAGCCTTTATCAGTTGGCAGAAAGATCGCCGCTTTTTTTCTTTGGTGAATTAATATGTAATTCTATTTCCTCTACGTCACAGTTTTTTAAAACCATTTTCCTTCCCCGCGACCCCAACTTACCAGTTGGCTTTTAAAACCTGCTGAATGCACTTGGTTATTTCCAAAACTGGGAACTAGGAAGGTGGGGCGATTTTGAAATTGTTTGTGGAGAGGTATATCACTTGGTGACCATATGTTGCTTGTGTGCATTCCTGCTTCTTGGCATTGGTCTGGCTTGACGTTCAATTCAGATCTACTTAATACCATTGGTCTGCTTTTATCTCAGTGCAGCAGTTGTTGTTTGCATAACTACTCCTTGCACAGAAGAAGATGCACGAGTGATTTTAAAATGGTGGAAAGATTGCTCCATGAAGGAAAGTCGAGAAGGGGTTGTGAGATGAAAGATCAAACAATGAACGGAAAGTCACAATATGGAATCTGGAATTCTCTGCCCCAAAAGGCTGAGGGTGGGATTCAAGCGCTGGCGCACGACCCCCCCCCCCCTCCTTCCCTCTGTTGCCACCGAGTGGCAACAGGATCCCCCACCAATCTCCCCCTGCCCCCGCTTTGGCACTGCCCATTACCCAGTGGGCAGTGCTGAGATGCTCCCTGGGCATTGTCACTTTGCCCCTTGGGCAGTGCTGGGGGGCCAGGCTGGCACTGCCAAGCTGGCAATCCCCAGGCACCCCCTTACCCCTGACCTCCTGGGGGGCCTTCATGCCCCCCACCCCTTCACTCCAGCGGGGTCGGGCTGCCCGCTCCCCGCAAGTGGGGAGCTATTGTAGACCCTGCTAGAGTGAAACACTCCTGGCACGTGGGCAGACTCTAGCGGGCCCAGAGATTTCAGTCCCAGGCCTGCTAACGAAATGTAAATTATAATTTGAGTAATTTATACAGTTTTGGGCCGATTTCACTGAATCCGGTAGCCAGGGACTTGTGGAGGCCATGGCGCCCAGCGGGTAGTCTGCAAAACAGCCTCCACTTAAATCGCCCCCTGTACGTTTGGGCAATTGGAAATTTCACAACCAAACTCTAGATTTTTGTTGGGCTAAGATGGGCAGATGTAGCTGAAGTTCAGACCAGCCACTATCTAATTGAATAGCGGACCAGTCTCAAAAGTTGCACGGTCGGTTCCTATTGCTGTGATGCAGGGAAGGAACTGTGGTGGGCATGAGAGTCTTGAATGTGGTAGAAGGCGTCAGTGAGCAGTCAGGAACTGAGGGTGCATACAGCAAGTGTGGCGCGAAGTAAGATGGGGGATACGTGCATGTTGAGCTGATGTTAACTGGGGCCAGTGGAGATGGTGATGTGACAAGCTGATGGAAACATTAGAGAAGTTTGTCCTTGAGCTGGATGTACAGACAGTAGAAAGTATCCATGGCAACTCGCTCAACATACAAACGTACATTAGGATTTACCCCAAGTGCGTAGCTCAGGGTAATGGTGTGTTTAAGGTGAGGAGCAAGTGGCCACTTTGGAAGTGTTTGTGAAGTTAAAACTGAACCAGGCGTGATTGTCCTAGAGAGGGAAAGAACATATGAATTGGGAACAGGCGTAGACCACTTGGCCATTTGAACCTTCTCCGCCATTCAATAAGATTATGGCTGATTTGATTGTAACCTCAACTCTGCATTCCCACCTACCCTCAGAACCTTTCATTAAAAATATTCAAAGACCCTGTTTCCAGCCCTTTTGAGGAAGAGAGAATTCCAAAGACTCTTGGCCCTCGGAGAAAATTTATATTCGTTTCTGTCTTGTATGTTTCAGTTTACGAGAACTTCCTTTCTTTACAGACTGCATGTTGAGCAAGTTGCCTTCAAACCCCTTAGGCTTTTAAAACAATCGAGCAGCTTCTGTGGTCTCTCTCTAGCTGTTGTCACGGTTTCACAACTTGCCATGCAGTACAATATTGTTTAGTTTTATTTTAGTTAAATCTATACCACTGAGCTATCTCAAAATGCCACCTTAGATTTTATAAACTGTTGCCAGCAGGATTGGATGTAACCCTAATTTATTTAAGAACTTGGTCATCATCACTCCCCCTCTTAGCTTTGCCCACTCATTGTAATCCAGTTCATTGAGTGGCCATGACCGAGGGGTAAATAAATTCTTCTTTCAAACCCAGAGCATCAGCAGCTCCCCCTGTGCTTTGGATCCTGTCAAGAAGGACAAAGAATACTGATGATCCATGGGTGGTATCTTCAAAGGGTGATCAATTACTACATCTACGGTGTAGCTTTTATGTTTTAAAGGCCAAGTGATGCGGTTATACCTTTTGAAAAGTTTTATTTAATAAACGGGTGGACTTGGGTACTGTGGCATATGATTTCAATCTTTTCTTTCAGGGAAACCTATGAAGCTGAGCCCTCAGTGTGAAGAGGTTGCAACGTTCTTTGGTAAAATGCTCGATCATGAGTACACTACAAAAGATATCTTTAGGAAGAATTTCTTCAAAGACTGGCGCAAGGTAAGTTGTAAAAATGGATATCTTTGGATTGTAGGGGGCGCTAATTGAAAGCTGTCTTTTTCGGCATCATAATCCTAAATTTGAATGTCTCCTTAGCTTTGCTTCCTTTTGGATCTTGTATATTAACCCTAAGCTGGCAGGCATTGCTTTTGGTTTAACATTTCAGTCTGGAAAATGGTAGCAGCAGCCCCTCACTACTTCAAGCAATAAACTGCCGACCTAAATTTTGTGCTCATGTTGTGGGCTTGGATCGTCAAATTTCAGGGCTCTGTGTGTTGCGAAAGCTACCCACTGAGCCACCACTAGTACCCAACTTGGATAAAAAGTTCCAGAAGCGCAGGCCTGACAAGGCCGAGTTCATTTTCAGCAAGGAGAACGTGCACAGAGAACATTTGGGATTGGAATAGATTGATTTGGGGCGACAGGGTGGCACAGCGGTTAGCACTGCTGCCTCTCAGCGCCAGGGACCCAGGTTCAATTCCAGCCTTGGGTGACTGTCTGTGTGGAGTTTGCACATTCTCCCCGTGTCTGCGTGGGTTTCCTCCCAGCTGCTCTGGTTTCCTCCCACACTCCAAAGATGTGTGGGGTTAGATTCATTGGTCATGCTAAGTTGTCCCTTAGTGTCAGGGGGATTAGCAGGGTAAATACGGGGAGTTTATGGGAATAGGGCATTGATGGGATTGTTGTTGATGCAGACTCGATGGGGCAATGGCGGCCTCCTGTACTGTAGGGATTCTATGAAAAGCATACTTTATAAATAAAAATTTGTTCCTTTATTTTCGGTCATGATTATACACCAAATGACTCCATTTCCCCCTTCAGATTACTTGAAGTCAAGATCACAGATTTCGAGATTGTGGGAAAAATGTCTAAAGCTGTTCCTGTGGGCAGTATTTTTGTTTGAGGGCAGAGAGTGGGGGAAGTGGTTAGGTGCTTTGATTGGAACCTAATATTAGTGGCGCTATTTTACTCTTTAAAATTTGTCCTGGATGTTGGATTGTTAGCCTATGCCCACATTAGCTATGAGGAGAGATTGGGTAAACTGGGGTTGTTCTCCCTGGAAAGACGGAGAATGAGGGGAGATCTAATAGAGGTGTACAAGATTATGAAGGGGATAGATAGGGTGAACGGTGGGAAGCTTTTTCCCAGATCAGAAGTGACGTTCACGAGGGGTCACGGGCTCAAGGTGAGAGGGGCGAAGTATAACTCAGATATTAGAGGGATGTTTTTTACACAGAGGGTGGTGGGGGCCTGGAATGCGCTGCCAAGTAGGGTGGTGGAGGCAGGCACGCTGACATCGTTTAAGACTTACCTGGATAGTCACATGAGCAGCCTGGGAATGGAGGGATACAAACGATTGGTCTAGTTGGACCAAGGAGCGGCACAGGCTTGGAGGGCTGAAGGGCCTGTTTCCTGTGCTGTACTGTTCTTTGTTCTATATCCCCCAGTGCCACTCTAAAATCTGCCGTGTGCTCATCTCACTTCTTCCCCGTGAGCTTTGGCTACTGCGCCATGACCAAACCTTTTCCCCCTCCTTCCAACTTGTGCAGCAAATTGAGTTAATTAAGGCTTTGCTTTAATCTAGGAAATGAAACCTGAAGAAAAGGCGACGATAACAGATCTCAACAAGTGCAACTTTGAAGAAATAAACCAATATTTCAAGGCCCAGTCTGAGGCTCGGAAACAGATGTCCAAAGAACAGAAACAGGTTTGTGGTGGGAGACGGGCTGAAATCTGTTCCTTCCCGAGGAGCACTATTGGTGAATGTGTGCCCTATGGCATGGTACCAGGTTGAATCACTTTTAATTCATTCATGGAACGTGGGCGTCACTGACTAGGCCGGCATTTTTATTGCCCATCCCTAATTATCCTCGAGACGGTGGTGGTGGTGAGCCTCTGCAGTCTAAGAGGTGTAGGTACACGCACTGTGCTGTTAGGGAGGGAGTTCCAGGATTTGATCTAGCAGCAGTGAAGGAACGGTGATGTATTTCCATGTCAGTGTGGTGAGTGGCTTGAAGGGGAACTTCCAGGTGGTGGTGTTCCCAAGTATCTGCAGCCCTCCTCTTTCTAATGCTCTTGTGTTAGTCAGTCTGGTGTAGTACTCTTAGTGGTACTATAATTTAGTTAATGGGGCTAAATAAGGGTTAATAAGTTAATGGGGCTAAAGGTAGACAAGTCTCCTGGTCCTGATGGAATGCATCCCAGGGTACTAAAAGAGATGGTGGGAGAAATAGCAAATGCACCAGTGGTAATTTACCAAAATTCGCTGGACTCCGGGGTGGTTCTCGCAGATTGGAAAACAGCAAATAAAGAACAAAGAAAATTACAGCACAGGAACAGGCCCTTTGGCCCTCCGAGCCTGCACCGACTATGCTGCCCGACTTAACTAAATATCCCTCTTCCCATCCTATTCATGTTTTTGTCAAGACGCCCCTTAAAAGTCACTACTGTATCCGCTTCCACTACCTCCCCAGCAACGAGTTCCAGGCACCCACTACTCTCTGTGTAAAGAAAATCTGCCTTGTACATCTTTAAACCTTGCCCCTCGCACCTTAAACCTGTGCCCCCTAGTAATTGACTCTTCCACCCTGGGAAAAAGTTTCTGACTATCCACTCTGTCCATGCCTCTCATAATCTTGTAGACTTCTATCAGGTCACCCCTCAACCTCCGTCGTTCCAGTGAGAACAAACCAAGTTTCTCCAACCTCTCCTCATAGCTAATGTCCTCCATACCAACATCCTGGTAAATCTTTTCTGTACCCTCTCCAAAGCCTCCACATCTTTCTGGTAGTGTGGCGACCAGAATTGAACACTATATTCCAAGTGCGGCCTAACTAAGGTTCTATAAAGCTGCAACATGACTTGCCAATTTTTAAACTCAGTGCCCCGGCCGATGAAAGCAAGCATGCCGTATGCCGCCTTGACTACTTTCTCCACCTGCGTTGCCACTTTCAGTGACCTGTGTACCTGTACACCCAGATCCCTCTGCCTATCAATACTCTTAAGGGTTCTGCCATTTACTGTATATTTCCTATCTGTATTAGACCTTCCAAAATGCATTACCTCACATTTGTCCGGATTAAACTCCATCTGGGGTAAACTGTAGAAACTTTCTGTCGTTATGCGCGATCTTCTTGGAGATCCTCTCCACTTGGAACCGGCAGTTTGCGGTGTCGATGGTAGTCATGATGTCGGCATCTCCACATTTAAACTCCATCTGCCATCTCTCCGCCCAAGGCTCCAACTGATCTGTATCCTGCTGTACCCTCTGATGGTCCTCATTGTGATCCGCAAATCCACCAACCTTTGTGTCGTCCGCGAACTTACTAATCAAACCAGTTACATTTTCCTCCAATATATATATTTTACAAACAGCAAAAGTCCCAGCACTGATCCCTGAGGAATGCCACTTGTCACAGCCCTCCATTCAGAAATGCACCCTTCCACTGCAAATGTGGCGCCACTGTTTAAAAAAAGGAGGTAGACAAAAGGCAGGTAACTATAGGCCGGTTAGCTTAACTTCTGTAGTAGGGAAAATGCTTGAATCTATCATCAAGGAAGAAATAGTGAGACATCTGGATATAAATTGTCCCATTGGTAAGACGCAGCATGGGTTCATGAAAGGAAGGTCATGTTTGACTAATTTGGTGGAATTCTTTGAGAACATTACATGTGCAGTGGACAATGGGGAACCTGTGGATGTAGTGTATCTGGATTTCCAGAAGGCATTTGACAAGGTGCCGCACCAAAGACTGCTACATAAGATAAAGGTACACTGTGTTACAGGTAATATATTAGCATGGATAGAGGATTGGTTAACTAACAGAAAGCAAAGAATGGGGGTAAATGGGTGTTTTTCTGGTTGGCGATCAGTGACTAGTGGTGTGCCTCAGGGATCAGTGTTGGGACCACAATTGCTTACAATTTACATAGATGATTTGGAGTTGGGGACTAAGTGTAGTGTGTCAAAATTTGCAGATGACACTAAGATGGGTGGCAAAGCAAGGTGTGCAGAGGATGCTGAAAGTCTGCAAAGGGATATAGATAGTCTAAGTGAGTGGGCAAGGGTCTGGCAGATGGAGTACAATGCTGGTAAATGTGAGGTCATCCATTTTAGTAGGAATAACAGCAAAATGGACTATTATTTAAATGGTAAAAAATTGCAGCATGCTGCTGTGCAGAGGGACCTGGGTGTCCTTGTGCAGGAATCTCAAGGAGTTGGTTTGCAGGTGCAGCAGGTAATTAAGAAGGCAAATGGAATTTTGTCCTTCACTGCAAGAGGGATGGAGTTTAAAAACAGCGAGGTTATGTTGCAGCTTTATAAGTTGCTGGTGAGGCCACATCTGGAGTACTCTGTACAGTTTTGGTCTCCTTACTTGAGAAAGGATATACTGGCATTGGAGGGGGTGCAGAGGAGATTCACTAGATTGATTCTGGAGTTGAGAGGGTTGGCTTATGAGGAGAGACTGAGTAGACTGGGGCTATACTCATTGGAATTCAGAAGAATGAGGGGAGATCTTCTAGAAAACATATAAGATTATGAAGGGAATAGATAAGATAGAAGCAGGGAAGTTGTTTCCACTGGCGGATGAAACTAGAACTAGATGGCATAGCCTCAAAATAAGGGGAAGCAGATTTAGGACTGAGTTGAGGAGGAACTTCTTCACACAAAGGGTTGTGAATCTGTGGAATTCCCTGCCCAGTGAAGCAGTTGAGGCTACCTCATTGAATGGTTTTAAGGCAAGGATAGATAGATTTTTGAACAGTAAAGGAATTAAGGGTTATGGTGAGCGGGCGGGTAAGTGGAGCTGAGTCCACAAAAAGATCAGCCATGATCTTATTGAATGGCGGAGCAGGCTCGAGGAGCCAGATGGCCTACTGCTGCTTCTAGTTCTTATGTTCTTATAATCAGCTTCAGCTCTTGGCAATGCTCTGGGCTATGGAAGAGATGGGTACACCCTTCCTGATCACTGAGCAGTGCTGAAAGGTTTATAGATTGTGTGGAAATCATCTGACTTGGCCGTGTTGCCTTCAAGGCCCATCTTGGCAATTGTTCGCATAATTGCTTCAGGGAAAATCTTGTGTTATTGGGATTAATTTTTATCTTAATTTTAGAAATTAAAAGAAGACAATGAGAAGCTTCTACAGGAGTACGGGTATTGTATAATGGACAACCACAAAGAGCGAATTGCAAACTTCAGGATTGAGCCACCAGGACTCTTCCGTGGCCGTGGTAACCACCCAAAGATGGGCATGCTGAAAAGAAGGATCAGGCCGCAGGACATCATCATCAACTGTAGTAAGTGAGTATCTCTGAGGGGAAGCGGGAAGCCCAGGCATTGCCAGCACATTAATGAGGTGAGCTGTGTTTAGAAAATTGTGATGGGACTTCACTGATCATCCTGTAGGTAAGATTCAAACCCAATACGGTGTTGAACCATACAAATCAGCCGAGTGCAGGACTGAATCTCAGTCTGTGCTGGGTTAGCTGGTCCGAACTGCAAAAACACTTGGTGCTACTTTAATTCCCTCGTCATCCCTGAACTAGGGAAGGTGATGAATCTATTAGGGTTTTTGTTCCTAAATTCCATTTGCCTACTGCCACGAAATGTATGTATGTGTGAGTGCTGTGTGAGAACACAGAGGTCCGTAGTATCTCCAGCGGTCACTTTCTAAGCTTGTACATATCGAACGACCACAGGAAGAATGTGCTCATATCAGGGAACAAAGCCTACCCAAACTAAAGAACAGCTTGCATTCCTAAAGCTCTTGCCATGACCTTGCGATGTCGCAAAGTGCTTTGCAGCCATTAAAGTACTTCTAACATCTAATCATTGCCCTGTCTCTCCAAATAAATTGGTTATCCCTCCTGCTTTTGTTTCCTCATCTTGGAAATGAGTCAATTTTCCAGTATGTCCTTTCAGGATGAGGATGAGGCAGTGGTAATGCCACTAGACTAGTAATCCAAAGGCCCAGGCTAATGCCCCGTGGCCACCGGTTCAAATCCCACCAAAGCAGCTGGTGGAATTTAACTTCAATTGGTTTCTTCTAAAAATTTCAATTATTAATTTTTTAAAAATCAGCAATGGTGCCACACACACGCACACACACACACACACACCCCCCGGCGCTAAATGGGATAGATCTAACAACTCAAACCTGGACGATGGCACAGATGTATCCAACCACACTCTGCAATCTGACATACCATTCACTCTACCATTACCATCAAGCAAAGGATCAACCTTGGTTCATTGAAGAGTGCATGTCAGGAGCAGCACCAAGTATACCTAAAAATAAGGTGACACCCTGGTGAAGCTGCTGCACTACATGCATGCCAGACAGTGGAGGCAGCAGACAAAAGACCGAGCTAAAGCTCTGCACTCCTGCCACATCCAGTTGTGAATAATCTATAAACCTTTCAGCACTGCTCAGTGATCAGGAAGGGTGTACCCATCTCTTCCATAGTCCAGAGCATTGCCAAGAGCTGAAGCTGATTATAAGAACATAAGAACTAGGAGCCGGAGTAGGCCATCTGGCTCCTCGAGCCTGCTCCGCCATTCAATTAAGTGAACAATTAAACAACTAACTGGGGGATGCGGCTCCACAAATATATCACCCATCCTATATCATAGATCATAGAATCCTACAGTGCAGAAGGAGGCCATTTGGCCCATCATGTCTGCACCGACCACAATTCCACCCAGACTCTATCCCCATAACCACATGCATTTATCCTAGCTAGCCCCCCTGACACGAAGGGGCAATTTAGCATGGCCAATCCACCTAACCCTGCACATCTTTGGACTGTGGGAGGAAACCGGAGCACCCGGAGGAAACCCACGCAGACACGGGGAACATGTGCGAACTCCACACAGACAGTGACCCAAGCCGGGATTCTAACCTGGGATCCTGGCGCTGTGAGGCAGCAGTGCTAATCATTGTGTCACCGTGCCGCCCAAAAAATATATGCTGGGTTCTCCCACCAATCTGTGCACAGGACTAGGCTGAAGCATTTGCAACCATCTTCAGCCAAATGGGTGATCCATCTTGCTCTTCTCCTGGCGTCTTCAGCATCACAGATGTCAGTCTTCACCCCATGTAATGTCAAAAATGGCTGAAGGCATTGAATATTGCAAAGGCCCTGACAACATCCCGGAAATTATATTGTAGACTTAATGCTCCAGAATTAGCTGCGCCCCCGCGAAGATATTCCAGTGCATTTACCCAATAGTTTGGGAAAATTGCTCGGATACGTTCTATCCACAAAAAAACAGAATAAATCCAATTCAGCCAATCACCATCCCATCAACCTTCTCTGGATCATCAGCAAAATGGTGAAAGGTGTTGTCGACAGTATTTTCAAACGACACTTACACAGCAATAACCTGCTCATTGATGCTTGGTTTGTGTACTGCCAGGTCTGCTCGGCTCTTGACCTCATTGCTGTCTTGGTCTAAACGTGGACAAAAGAGCTAAACTCTTAAGGTGAGAGTATCTTGACATAAAGGCTGCATTTGACTGAGTGTGGCAGCAAGGAGCCCCACCAAGCTGGAATTGGTGGGGGGGGGGGGGCGGAATCTCTTCAGATGTTGGAGTCATACCTGTCACAAAGGAAGTTGGTTGTGGTTGATGGAGGTCAGTCATCTCCGTTCCAGGGCATCACTGCAGGGAGTTCCTCGCTGTAGTTGTAGGCCCAATCATCTTCAACTGCTTCACCAGTGACCACCCTTCCATCATAAGGTCAGAAGTAGGGATGGTTGTTGATTGTGTAATGTTCAGCACCCTTCGCGCCGACTCGGATAACTGAAGCAATCCATGAACAAATGCAGCAAGACCTGGACAATATCCAGGCTTGTGCTGACATGTGACAAGTAACATTTATGCCACAAGTGCCAGGCAATGGCCTTCACCAACAAGAGAGAATCTAACCATCGCCACTTGACATTCAAGCTGAATTCCCCCACTATCAGCACCCTGGTGGTTACCATTGACCAGAAACTGACTGGTCTAGCCATATAAGTACTGTACTGTGGCTACACGAACTGGTTGGAAGCTGGAAATCCTGCAGCAGGTACCTTGCCTTCTGACTCCCCAAAGCCTGTCCCTGATTTACAAGGCACAAGTCAGCAGCGTAATGGAATGTTCTCCTCTTGTCTGGATGAGTGCAGCTCCAACAACAGTTGAATCTTGCCACCATCCAGGACAAAGCAGTCTGCTTGATTGGTATTTCATCCGCTTCCTCTGCCACCAACACACAATGGTAGTAGAATCATAGAATCCTAAGTATGTATCATCTACAAGGTGCATTGCAGGAACTCACCAAGCCTCCTTGGATAGCACCTTCCAAACCCATGACCTCTACCATCTAGAAGGCACATGGGAGCACCGTGAACTGGATATTCCCCTCCAAGCCACTCGCCATTCCAACTTGGAAATATATCACCGTTCCTTCACTGTCACTGGGTGAAAATCCTGGAACATACTCCCTAACAGCACAGTGGGTCTACCTACACCACATGGATTGCAGCTGTTCAAGAAGGCAGCTCTCCCTCATCTTCTTGAGCAGTTAGGGATGAGCAATGCTGGCCTTGCCAGTGAGGTTCACATCCCATGAAAGAATTTTTAAAAATGAGAAGGAGCCAAGGGGATGGTTTTGGTGAGAATCTGGCCAAGTACACTGAGTGTAATATTACTTAACAGAAAAGCTCGTGCAGCTTCATGGGAAAAGCAGACCAAGAATTTGTTGTATAACCTTTAAGACTGAGAATTTCTAGGCACATTTAGTTGCTCAAGTTAACGGGCAATTATCCAACATTTCTCATTCAAGCACTTGCAGGTAAACACCCCATTTTATTCAGGAAGGCAAGGAGGGGTTACATTTAGTGAAGTGTTCTGTTCACTTCTGAATGTTGTATGTCCTATAACTATATACTTTCCAAGGCTAGTCCTGGCGTTTTGGATCATCCCTCATGCTAACTGCTCAACTAATAGCTTCTGCTTGCTGCACCGTTCAGTGAGGATCCCTCTGATCAGTTCTGGTGCCAATCACAAGTCATCCAAATAGGGGAAACGCCAGGGTTGTTTGGCCAGAATTATTGTTTGTAAAGACCCTGTACACTCTGGCTGCTCAATGTTGGTGCTTCCCTCGAGTGGTGAAGAACCGATAATGCAGGTGCCCTGAACCACAGACCAGATTGAAGTTTTGCACCTCTTTTCAGGATAGTTTCAGGAGGGCTGTGCTCTGGATAGTGGAGAATAGGCACTTAAATCCATAGAGGGGGGAATTTTCCCAACCCGCACACTACAGGAATCGTAGCGGGCAGGGACGTACCATGCAAAGGTCTGTTGACCTTGGGCGGGATTTTCCAATTTTGGGGTGTGTGTGGTTGGAAAATCCCCCCTATAGACTAGGAGAAGTTTCTGGCTGCCGTGTAGAAATGCTGGCAGACTAATCGCGTGTGTGCGTTCACTCGTTCATTCATTCTTTGGATTGTTCTTTTGCTAATGTTTTCCGAAGGCCAAAGTGCATCTGTTATAAATGACAACGGTAGCTTTCAACATGCAACAGAATGGATGAAACAGCAGTCTATTGACAAGTAACTGAGCTCTCCCCATTAATCTCCAGGGGCTCCAAGGTACCATCACCTCCAGCAGGCCAGAAGTGGAAGGAGGTGCGACATGATAACAAGGTGACTTGGCTAGTGTCATGGACAGAAAACATCCAGGGCTCCATCAAATACATCATGCTGAACCCCAGCTCCAGAATTAAGGTATGATCGATTCCTATGACTCAGTAAACACCTGCAATCAGATGTGCTGCATCCAAACGATTCTTCCCTCAGAGTTATTATTATGCAGAACATATCAATCCTGTCTTGTGGAATAAATGGGCACTGAGATAGATAACCCAAGGATATTATCTGAGAGGAAACAAGAGAATGGGGTTGTCTGTTGATAACCGGCACATTGGTTAGCACTGCTGCCTCACAGTGCCGGGGATCCAGGTTCGGTCACTGTCTGTGTGGAGTTTGTACATTCTCCCCGTGTCTCCATGGGTTTCCTCCGGGTGCTCCGGTTTCCCCTCTCAGTCCAAAGATGTGTGGGTCAGGTGGATTGGTCATATTAAATTGCCTCTTAGTGTCCCGGGATGTGTAGGTTAGAGGGATTAGCGGGACAAATGTGTGGGATTCTGGGGATAGGGCCTGGGATGGGATTGTTGTCGGTGTAGACTCGATGGGCCGAATGGCCGCCTCCTGTACTGTAGGATTTCCATGATTTCTAATATAAAGCACAATCTTTTAAACTAATATCCATGCGAATAGCTGGGGAAATCTTGCTGCTGAACTGTGAAGTAGTGATGGATGCTGGCTGCTTGAAGGATAAATAAACACCAAGTGTAGAAAAGTAAGCAGCAAACCGATAGAAGCACTTATTTATCTTGTGTTGGCCTTTGTACTGTATCATCGGCAAACTTCATTTGATCTCCTTGCAACAAAGGTCGTCACCTGTGACAGTCTGTCGCTATCAAATACAGGTAGCAACAAACAAAAGAACATGGGATTTATAAAAGCACACAAATCAGATGCTCAATTTTAAACTTTTTAAGATGTTGATCCAAATTATTTCCTGCTAAGTAAGTGTGCCTCACGTTACATAACCTGACAATATGTAATCTGGGGAGAAGAGGCCTTATTCTTTCTTCTTGATAACTAATGACTTAATAGAATTGGATTCTCAGAAATTGCCTGTTGCTGTCAAAGCCTTACTACTTCCACTGTTTTGTTAGCATGCCATTAATTATGGGACAGTTTGGGCCACTGGTTGGCACTACCCACAGATATTTGCCCAGGTTCTTTGGCATCATTCACCAGCTGATGAACTGCCCATTAGTCACTCACAGCATTGTAAAAATTGACCTGACTGCTCTGTTTAAATAGGGGGAGAAGGATTGGCAAAAATATGAGACTGCCCGGACATTGAAAAAGTTGGTCGACAAGATACGCGCTCAGTACAGGGAGGACTGGAAGTCAAAAGAAATGAAGGTTCGACAGCGCGCTGTCGCACTTTACTTTATTGACAAGGTGAGTGAAAGAAATTGTTACAGGTGAGCATTCTAGTCGACCGCCTAGTCCAACCCCCACAGTTTAAGTCCATTCCTGAATCCATGGTTATTACCCACTATTATGTATGCTGGGACATATAGCCTCTTTAAGGGAACTGGTCAGGTGACCTTGGGTTTGGGGTGATCTGCCCAGGAACCGTCCTAAGAGGGCAGTTGTTTGGAGCGAGTAAGACTGCAGCACAGTGGTGAACTCTGCTGCCTCATATAGCCATGTGTGGAGATGCCGGCGTTGGACTGGGGTAAACACAGTAAGAGTTTTAACAACACCAGGTTAAAGTCCAACAGGTTTATTTGGTAGCAAATACCATTAGCTTTCGGAGCGCTGCTCCTTCGCCAGATGGAGTGGATATCTGCTCTCAAACAGGGCACAGAGACACGAAATCAAGTTACAGAATACTGATTAGGATGCGAATCTCTACAACCAACCAGGTCTTAAAGATACAGACAATGTGAGTGGAGGGAACATTAAGCACAGGTTAAAGAGATGTGTATTGTCTCCAGACAGGACAGCCAGTGAGATTCTGCAAGTCCAGGAGGCAAGCTGTGGGGGTTACTGATAGTGTGACATGAACCCAACATCCCGGTTTAGGCCGTCCTCGTGTGCGGAACTTGGCTATCAGTTTCTGCTCAGCAATGACTCCACACTGTCTGTGTGGAGTTTGCACATTCTCCTCGTGTCTGCGTGGGTTTCCTCCGGGTGCTCCGGTTTCCTCCCACAGTCCAAAGATGTGCGGGTTAGGTTGATTGGCCAGGTTAAAAAAATTGCCCCTTAGAGTCCTGGGATGCGTAGGTTAGAGGGATTAGCGGGTAAAATATGTGGGGGTAGGGCCTGGGTGGGATTGTGGTCGGTGCAGACTCGATGGGCCGAATGGCCTCTTTCTGCACTGTAGGGTTTCTATGATTTCTATGACTCAGAGACAATACACATCTCTTTAACCTGTGCTTAATGCTCCCTCCACTCACATTGTCTGTATCTTTAAGACCTGGTTGGTTGTAGAGATTCGCATTCTAATCAGTATTCTGTAACTTGATTTTGTGTCTGTGTCCTGTTTGAGAGCAGATTTCCACTCCATCTGACGAAGGAGCAGCGCTCCGAAAGCTAATGGCATTTGCTACCAAATAAACCTGTTGGACTTTAACCTGGTGTTGTTAAAACTCTTAACTGCCTCATATAGCACCAGGAACCTGTGTTCAATTCCAGACTTGGGTGATTGTGGATTCTCCCCATGTCTGCATGGGTTTCCTTCGAGTACTCCAGTCCAAAGATGTGCGGGTTAGGTGGATTGGCCATGCATGTTAGTGTCCCAGGATGTGTGGGTTAGGGGGATTAGTGGGGTAAATATGTGGGGTTATGGGGATAGGGCCTGGGTAAGATGGTCTGTCAAAGAGTCGGTGCAGACTTGATCTGCACTGTAGGATTCTATGCTGTGAAATACCTATGTTCCCTGAAGTCTGTCTGTGGAGGTGAGTTCTTGAGGGTACTCCTCAGAAGTAAAGAATTTAACACCCACTAGAATTAAACACAACTAACTGAGATCCATGTTGTGTGTGCTACCTGCCTCCACTCTAACCCTCGGCCCCTGCAGCACCTTTCTGTTGAGATTCTCTTTCCCCCCCCCGCACCACCACAGCCTGATGATATTTTGCTCAACATCTTTGTCCAATAATTTATAACCTTGGCTGCGAGCAAAGTGTTAGAGGCATGTGCACAGGAGGAGAACATTCCTGATGGATTTCCATTTTTAAATGTCTTGGATGCTTTCTCATACTGATCCCCAGTTACAGGGTCTGTGTAGAAGCAGTAAGGTGCAAGTTTTTTATTCTTCCTCTGTGCGTCTCTAATCGATTAGCTCTGAATCTGTTACTTTTCTCTGTCCATGTAGTTAGCTCTGAGAGCTGGGAATGAGAAGGAAGAAGGGGAGACTGCAGACACCGTGGGTTGCTGCTCCCTGCGAGTGGAGCACATTAACCTGCACGCTGAGCTCGATGGTCAGGAATACATGGTTGAGTTTGACTTTTTGGGCAAAGACTCCATCCGATATTACAACAAAGTGCCAGTGGAAAAAAGGGTAAGATTTGATGGGACTAATTTTGTATTTGTTCTTCAGAGTCTACTTCCACTACTAGTTCAGTTGTCAACGTGTGTCGCTAAGTGAGAACCAGCCAGGCTGAAGGTTCATCCAAGTCCCAGATTTGATGCCAAGACTAGTGCTCAAGTAGTTGCCCTCTTGATGTGGTGGCAGTAAGGGTGCCTCAGGCTGCAACCCCATTCCTAATAGTTGCCCAGTAATCCCTGTTGCCAAGTATGGATGCACGGTAGCACAGTGGTTAGCACTACTGCTTCACAGCTCCAGGGACCTGGGTCCGATTCCCGGCTTGGGTCACTGTCTGTGTGGTTTTTGCGCATTCTCCTCATGGGTCTGCGTGGGTTTCCTCCGGGTGCTCCGGTTTCCTCCCACAGTCCAAAGATGTGCGGGTTAGGTTGATTGGCCATGCTAAAAAATTGTCCCTTAGTGTCCTGAGATGTGTAGGTTGGAAGGATTAGCGGGTAAATATGTAGGGATATGGGGGTAGGGCCTGGGTGGGATTGTGGTCGATGCAGACTCGATGGGCCAAATGGCCTCTTTCTGTGCTGTAGGGTTTCTATGCTTCTCGGTGAGAAATCGATTGTGCTCATTAAGGCCTGTTAGTGTGAAGGCATTCAGAGTCCTAGGGGCCTGCTACTGCTGTCTACTGTATCTTTCTTGGCCACCGTCTTGGGGTGCTACTGATCCATGTGGAGCTCAGCATGAGGAGGAGGAGGGCCACAATTGTGAATAGCTTTTTGTAATTGAGATTTTGTGCTCCATCAATAGTTAGAAGATTATATGCCCTCGGAATGAAGTAAAAGTGATGTGGGGTAATATTACTGCAATGATGTGATGTAAATAAACTGACATTCAAGCTTTTAATGTTGTATTATTCAAATAACTTCAATGCAATGGATATGTGTGGAATTGCAGATTATCTGGTTATGTTATATTATTATTACTACAGGTTCTTGATTAATAAGGGGATCAGGGGTTATGGGGAAAAGGCAGGAGAATGGGGATGGGGAAAATATCAGCCACGATTGAATGGCGGAGCAGACTCGATGGGCCGAGTGGCCTAATTCTGCTTTTCTGTCTTATGGCCTTATTTGTACTTCAAAATCTGTTTTGAAGAAAAGATCCATGCCTGTTTGCATCTATCTGCCCCAATGGTCCCTCTTGAGGTGTGTGGGCAGAACCCATCGAGGCCAAATGGATTGCATGCACGCAGCGATCCCTTTTAGATGTATGCACCTGTGACCAATGCAAGTGACCACCGAGTGCCGCAAAAAGGCTAAGCACAAAGAGAAAGTGGAGGGAACATTCTGCACCCTCACCCACCCACTTCCAAAAAAGCCATTGTTTCATTCATGGATCATCTGAACTCAGAACTACAGTTTGTACTCCACACCTAAATAATGTTCGGTTGGATTGCCATTTAGCTCAGAGAAGGAGTGCTCTAATAGAACCCACTGTGCTTATTATTTGTAGCCCAGTTAGACGCAGTTAGCTTACTGTAAAGCTCAATGCTGGTAGGGTTTTAATGAGTGCGTTGGGCTCTTGCACAGGGTGTTATGGAGATGTTTTCTGCTTCTTGTCCCAAGGTCATGCCCTGTGACCAACAGTGATGTTTGGTGTTTTGATGTAACGTGTTAATGGCACAAGCCAGTGTTTTCAAAGTGGATCCTGAAACTGTCTTGTTATAACTTGGATCTATTGTGTGAGGAAGTTTTATTTGTAGTTCGCACACATATGGTCCTAGTTTTGTGGTTTAACATGGAGTACGTTTGTTCCTGCATACTCGTGCAAGCATTGTGTCAGCTTTACAGCCGGTTGAAAGCGTTGTTGACCTGGTGATATCTGCTTGTTCTTTCACTACTGTCAGCCTGCTTTAACCAAGCTTGCACTCCTGAAGGTTTGGCTTTTGTCTCTGTTTACCATAGTACACCCAGTGCCGTAGTGCACAGTACAGCCTGTACTCAATTAACTTCTCCCACGGCACTTGGCTGGTGTTGCATAGCTTGGAATGAGCTTCTGTATTTTTCTCTTGAAATTTGAAGCAAGGGCCTGGTCCTATGGGATGCACATTTTTTTTGTATATTGGCACTGTTACTGTCAGGGATTGTCTGTGTTTCTACATGGAGCATTGCTTAAAATGAATAAATACTCCAGATAAACTGGTGTCTCAGAATACTAATTTACAGCACGTAAGCAGGCCATTCTAACCTTGATAGATCGAGGGTCCAGCTGACAGAACTGGACCTCTGCAATCAATTGCATTCCTGTAAATTAAAATGCCGGAATAGAATAGGACAAAAAGGAAAGGGTGCTGAGGGGCGGTCTTATGATTTTGAAGTGAAGTCGGATCCAGGTGAAGGAAGTTGCAGTGCCTCATTCTTGCCTCGTGTACCTCAGGTGTTCAAGAACCTTCAATTATTTATGGAGAACAAGCAACCTGAAGATGACCTTTTTGACCGACTCAATGTAAGTAGTGCTGCAAGATGAGCGGGCTTCACCGTGGAATCGGGTACTGCTTTAAGATTAATTAGGGTGGCGTGCTTACCTGGCGGGCAGTGCCAAGCTGATAGAGCCCAGCCCTGCCTCCCCGACCACCCGGGGGGTCTTCAATGTACTCTGGTCCCACCAGCGAGGCCATCACACCTGATCCCCATTGGTGGGAACCATCCGTGACCCTCGCCACTGAGGGCCTTGAGCGGTGAGGGGAGTAGGGTAAGTGAGCCCGGGCGATTAGGTCCTCGGCTCATTCATTAGTATTTAAATCGGCCCCTCCTTTCCCGGGCACGAGCCTGATCTCGCTGGCAGAATGGGGCTTGCAAGATCGCGAGAGACGAGAAAATGGGCGCAATCCTGATTTATTTGTGCCTCGCCCCACCTTACTGGCTCATCACGCCGGTAAGATCCCACCTGAAGACACTATAATCCTATAAATGTGTGCCTATGTTTTTCTTAAAGAATGCCCCAATCGTTCTCAGTTTTCATATTGAAGTCATCTCTTCGGAGACATCTTCCTTCAAACAAGGTTGTAATGGGTCACAGTTTAAGTTGCTCATGTTTGGAAAAAATTCTAGAAATCTTCCCAGATATAATTATTTAAGGGTGGGTGTCATTATAGTGGAGATTTATCCAAGGTTCTGTAATTAATTCTATTCGTTCTCCACGTTTCGGTTTATTTTGTATGTCTTACTGATTCATCGAGTCTTTTTTGTATACAGACTTCGATCCTCAACAAGCATCTACAGGAACTAATGGACGGACTTACAGCGAAAGTGTTCCGTACCTACAATGCTTCTATCACCCTGCAGCAGCAGCTGAAGGAACTGACCAACCGTAAGTACAGGTTGCCACCGCCCCAGAGGCCAGAGCTGTTGCTCTTCGTCCCCCGCTCCATCCTCTCCAGTTCACCGCTGCTGCTCTTGGAAAAGGGACAGGCAAATCATTTTGTGCTAGTTTAGTTGCTTCAGCAAAAAAAAAAACAGGTTCAAGCTTTGTCTATTTGTTTCTTTCATGGGGTGTGGGCATCGCTGGCTCGGCCAACATGTATTGCCCATCCCTATATGCCCTTGTGAAAGTGGTGGCGAGCTGCCTTAAATCACTGTGGTCTGGCAGGCCCACAGTGCTGTCAGGGAGCGAGTTCCCTAACATTTTGATCCAGCGGCACGCTGGCACAGTGGTTAGCGTTGCTACCTCACAGCGCCAGGGACCCGGGTTCAATTCCAGCTTCGGGTGACTGTGTCTGTGTGGAGTTTGCATGTTCTCCCCGTGTCTGCGTGGGTTTCCTCTGGGTGCTCCGGATTCCTCCCACAGTCCAAAAATATGCGGGTTAGGTAGATTGGCCGTGCTAAATTGCTCCTTAGTGTTAGGGCGATGTCAGGGAGGATTAGTAGGGCAAATACGTGTGTTTACGGGGATAGGGCCTGGGTGGGATTGTTGCCGGTGCAGGCTCGATGGGCCAAATGGCTGCCTCCTGTACTGTAAGGATTCTATTCTATGACAGTGAACATAGAACAGTACAGCACAGAACAGGCCCTTCGGCCTACGATGTTGTGCCGAGCTTTGTCTGAAACCAAGATCAAGCTATCCCACTCCCTATCATCCTGATGTGCTTCATGTGCCTATCCAATAACCGCTTAAATGTTCCTAAAGTGTCTGACTCCACTATCACTGCAGGCAGTCCATTCCACACCCCAACCACTCTCTGAGTAAAGGACCTACCTCGGACATCCTTCCTATATCTCCCTATGAACCCTATAGTTATGCCCCCTTGTAATAGCTCCATCCACCCGAGGAAATAGCCTTTGAACGTTCACTCTATCTATCCCCTTCATCATTTTATAAATCTCTATTAAGTCTCCTCTCAACCTCCTCCGCTCCAGAGAGAACAGCCCTAGCTTCCTCAACCTTTCCTCATAAGACCTACCCTCCAAGCCATGACTTGTTCTGTTTGGATGATCGTGTGATGCCCGCGACATTATTTTTTTATGAAGTGCTTTGATTAGTAAACCAAGCTAATTTTTAATTTAGTCCAAACACTAATGGTGGTGAAGATTTCAATCTAGAATGATAAACACTTTAGGAATGTTGCCAAACCCGTGATTCTGCAGAGGGATCAAGTGACCTAAATTGCAAGAGCAGAGCTTAGCTCGTTTAGTTCAGGAGATGAGAAATTTGTGCCGTTTGGTGGATTTTCAAATTTTAGGTAACGGAATTCCGATCTTTTGATTTATTTTGCTGCTGCTGCCCCCAACGTGGCAAACGCCAGGAGGGAAAATTTCAGCCTGGAACATCTCCCGCTGTAACGAGACTAGGAACAGGAGCTGGGGGAGCTGCCACTCAGCATTGCGTCAGCCCGGACTCTGCTGCTGTCACTGGGAGGATGCACTCTGCTGCTGGCGGCTTGGTGGAACCGAGAGGTTCTATAGGAGGGCTTTGGGGTGGAGGGCAGCCAAGGTCACAGTGGGTTCAACTTTGCCAGGCATGGGAGGAGGTGGTTTGGGAAACGGGCTGTTGGATTAAGTGGTGGGGGGGGGGGGGGGGGGTGCTGTTGATAAGAGAGGCCGCTGAGTGAGTGAGTGTGTGCGTGAGGGGAATTTAGGAAGAGAGGAGTGTTCTGGGGGAAAGAGCGGCTGACTGCAGTTTGTCTAAGGGGCTGGGAGGATGTGGCTGGTTACAGGGTGTGGGACGGAGAGGGGTTTCACTGAGTCTTTTGTCACCAGGAAATGTGGAGAACTTGGCTGGAATATGAGTTTATGAAATATTTTTTCAAGGTACTTCAAAAAAGATTTTCATGTTTTTGTGGGGCTGGATTTTGTGGAATGCCATAGTCCTTGCCCCAAGTGGTTTTAAGAAGTCTGGGGTGGGGAGAGTCCACCCACAGTCCTGACACTGGAAGTAGCAGTAATTAAAGTGAGTATGTGGTGATGAGTTAAAATAGGGTCACATTGAAAAGTGGTTTGCAAAGCACTGCTGTAATGGAATCTAGTCACGTTCTGTTGGTATGGATGTGACGACCCTGGGTTCAATTCCGGCCTTGAGTCACTGTCGGTGTGGAATTT
Source organism: Mustelus asterias (assembly GCF_964213995.1). Taxonomy (NCBI): domain Eukaryota; kingdom Metazoa; phylum Chordata; class Chondrichthyes; order Carcharhiniformes; family Triakidae; genus Mustelus; species Mustelus asterias. The sequence goes on from NC_135820.1 coordinate 70,750,915, forward strand.
GCATGTTCTTCCCATGTCTGCGTGGGTTTCATCCAGGTGCTCCGGTTTCCTCCCACACTCCAAAGATATGCAAGTTAGGTGGTTTGGACACGCTAAATTGCCCCTTAGTGTCCAAAAATGTGGGGTAATAGGGATAGGCCTGGTTAGGAGAGTTGGTGCAGACTCGATGGGATGAATGGCCTCCCTCTGCACTGTAGGGATTCTGTGGTTTGCCGTTTGCATTACTGCATTAAATGATGAAATGCTGAGGTTACTTTGGTGTTTTGATGCAATCTTTATGGTAATAGAATTTTTGATACTCTCTCACAGGACACATGCGTCATTGGAAAGGACATCACTTTTATTGTCCATCCTTAATTGCCCTTGAAAGATGGTGGTGTGTTACCACCTTGAACCGCCGTAGCCTATGTGGTGTGGGTACACCCACAGTGCTGTCAGGGAGGATTCCAGGATTATAACCCAATGACATGGGGTTGACGTTGGGGCATGGACAGAGTGGATAGTCAGAAGCTTTTTCCCAGGGTGGAAGAGTCAATTACTCAGGGACATAGGTTTAAGATGCGAGGGGCAAGGTTTAAAGGAGATGTACAAGGCAAGTTTTTTTTTCACAGAGGGTGGTGAGTGCCTGGAACTCGCTGCCGGGGGAGGTAATGGAAGCAGATATGATAGTTGCTTTTAAGGGGCGTCTTGACAAATACATGAATAGGATGGGAATAGAGGGATATGGTCCCCGGAAGGGTCGGGGGATTTAGTTCAGTCAGGCAGCATGGACAGTGCAGGCTTGGGGGGCCAAAAGGCCTGTTCCTGTTTTGTAATTTTCTTTGTTCTTGTTCTTTGACCTGAATGAACGGCCATATATTTCCAAGTCAGGCTGGTCTGTGGCTTGGAAGGGAAACTTGCAGGTGGTTCGCATGCATCTGCTGCCCTTGTCCTTCTAGGTGGTAGAGGCTGCAAAGAACCTTGATGAGTTGCTGCAGTGCATCTTGTGGATAGTACATACTGCTGCTGCCGCGGCGCATCAGTGTGGAGTGAATGGATTTTGAATGGCGTGCCAATCAAATGGGCTGCTTTGTCCTGGATGGTGTCAAGTGTCTTGTGTTGTTGGAGTTGCACTCATCCAGGCAAGGGGAGAGTATTCTATCACACTCCTGACTTGTGCCTTGTAGATGGTGGACAGGCTTTGGGGAATCAGGAGGGGAGTTATTCTCCTAGCTTCTGACCTGCTCTTGTAGCTACAGTATCTATTTGTCTGGTCCAGTTCAGTTTCTGGTTAATGGTAACTCCCAGGATGTTGTAAATGGGGGATTCGGTGGTGGTAATGTCATGGGGAGATGATTGGATTCTCTCTTGTTGGAGGTGGTCATTGCCTGGCACTTGTGTGCTGCGAATGTTAATTCAAAAGTGATCAAAAGGAAAACGAATGTATTTCTAAGGAGAGATATATTTAATAATTTATATATTATATTATAAATCTATTTCTAAAGGAGATGGAAATGTACGAGGCAGATTTTTTTTCCACAGAGGGTGCAGAATGCCTGAAACTCGCTGCTGGGGGAGGTAGTGGAAGCAGATACAATAGTGAGTTTTAAGGGGTGTCTTGACAAATACATGAATAGGATGGGAATAGAGGGAAATGGTCCCCGGAAGCGTAGAGGGTTTTCGGTAAGTCAGGCAGCATGGTCGGTGCAGGCTTGGAGGGCCGAAGGTTCTGTTCCTGTGCTGTAATTGTCTTTGTTCTTTGTACCCTCCTGAGCTCTAATAATTCCACCTATTTGAAGTGGCTTAGAAACATTTGCATTTCACTGTAGATGATAAATTTAATTCCTTCTCAAAATTTCAGGTCTCTCTTGTTTTCGGCCACTCTCCCTCTGATTCGGTCAAACATGAATAAGCACTTGGGGAAGTGGGGTCTTTGCCTTACAGGCACGGCCATAGTGTCTTTATTCAATGTTCGGTGCCAATGATTTGTTTGTTTTAATAAATAACATTAAAGTTTGAAGGAGAGATCAATACTGCAACGTTATACTGATATGGAAGTGACTGCAGACTGAGGTGTGCTGCCCTGTAGTCGCAGCAACCGTGCTTCTGCACTTCATTGTGATGCACAGCAGCTTAATAACCTGACTTGTTTGTTCATAGCGGATGAAAATGTTGCAGCAAAAATACTTTCTTACAATCGTGCCAACCGAGCAGTCGCTATCCTTTGTAACCATCAGAGGGCACCTCCAAAAACCTTTGAGAAGTCGATGCAAACCCTGCAGACCAAAGTGAGTGCGAGCTTTCCTTCCTCGCCCCCCCCTAAACCCTATGCAAAATAAGTGGCTGTTGAAAGAATCTACTGCTTTTCGCCTCGAGGCATGTTAAACCGCAATGTTTGATTCCTGCTTCATTGTTGCATCATCTCAAATCCAAGATGGCGCCGGAGCGAGGCGACTTCTTGAAAGCTGTGCCCAGCATACCTTCTAATTCTATCTTTTACTCTCGTTCTATGCTTCTAAAACTTCATTCTAACTCTCTTAAACTCTCTAACAATGCTTTAATGACTCTCTATGAGCGGTATGCTTTTTCTGTATAGCGCGCAAGAAACAATACTTTCCACTGTTAATACATGTGACAATGATAAATCAAATCAAAAACAAATCATTTCATTTTTCTCATTTTCATCTCGTGAGAGTTTGAGGACTCTGGGTCTGTACTAGGTGGAGTTTAGAAGGATGAGGGGGGGATCTCATTGAACCTTACAGAATATTGAAAGACCTGGATAAAGTGGACGTGGGGAAGACGATTCCATTAGTAAAAGAGACGAGGATCCGAGGGCACAGCCTCAGAGTAAAGGGACGACACTTTAGAACCGAGATGAGGAGGAATTTCTTCAGCCAGAGAGCGGTAAATCTATGGAATTCGTTGCCAGAGAAGGCTGTGGAGGCCAGGTCATTGAGTATATTCAAGACTGAGATAGATGAATTCTTGATTGGTAAGGGGATCAAAGTTTACAGGGAAAAGGCGGGAGAATGGGGTTGAGAATCAGCCATGATTGAATGGCAGAGTAGATTCGATGGGCTGAATGGCCTAACTCTGTTCCTATATCTTATGATCTCAGTTGGCATCGCAGTCAACTCTCCATTTGGGCTAGGAAGGGTCATTGGAGGGAAATTATAAAGGAGATGAATATTTTAAAATTGGGGTGCTGCTGAACTGGTAGTGAACAGCTAGCGTTGCTGCTCTTGCCAGTGTTTGATGATGTCCCATGTGTGGATTTCTGGTGAGAATTGAGTATTGTCAGTTGTGATACACTTGGTAGTCAACTAGCTCCTTAGCATTCACTGACGAGCATGCGAAGAATGGCCGCTAGCGTGATGTGCTTGACTCTCCGGGTAACGAACCTCATTTCAAAAATGGGAGGCATTTTGGAAACAAAATGTGGGCCAGATGATTTATTTGCGTGCAGCTGATGCCCTCCTTCATCCAAGCCTTTGTTACCTTGACAACACCAATACTCTCCTGACCAACCTTGCACCTTCTGCAAACTTGAACTCATCCAAAACTGGACTATAACTCTCTTTCCCTCCAATTCCTGTGCTCCTTGACTTGGATTTACCACCAATTCAGCAGCACCTCAATTTTAAACTATTAATCTTTGTTATAATTTCCCTCAATGACCCCACTGTTCCCAATCCCATTCCAAGCTCTGTGCTTTTCCAATTTTGGTCTTTCACACGCCCCAATTTTGGTCTTTCATGTTGGTAGCCGTTCATTGTTGATGTCGGAATTCCCTTCCTAAACCCCTCTGCCTCTCCTCGAGACACTGCGTAAGCCCCACCTCTTTGACCAAGCATTTGATCACCTGTGCTAATATCTTTGTGCTAGTGTCAAATTTTATTTGATGATTGATCCTGTGAGCACCTTGGGACTGTCTTTGTGTCACAAACGCAATCTATTACATTGCAAATTTTCGATAGTTCTATTTGATATTGTGAAAGATGTGCTGCAGAACATGAAGAGGCAGGTCTGTGCCTCAGGTTCTCCGCAAAGCGTGCTGTGAGTTTTAGCCATATTGACGGGAAGTGGCAAGTAGGAGAACAAAGCCAGTTAATGCTGTTGATCGGAGGAAATGTGTGTGGTCTCCAATCGTAAAATATTATATTTAAGCATGTATCACTAATGAACTGGATAACAGTCTTATTAAACTTGTTAGTCTGCTAATCTATTGAAGTGCCATGAGCTGCCTCAATGGAAGGGGGACTTGGTTGTTCTACCTACACTGACTTTGAGGATGGAGACTGGTTCTGAGGGCATCTCCCTGGTACTTTATGAAGTCCCTCCGATGGCTGTTAATCGGAGGCTGCTTGATTTGGCTGGAAGTACGGTAGCGCAGTGGTTAGCACTGCTGCTTCACAGCTCCCGGGTTCGATTCCCGGCTCAGGTCACTGTCTGTGTGGAGTTTGCACATTCTCCTCGTGTCTGCGTGGGTTTCCTCCGGGTGCTCCGGTTTCCTCCCACAGTCCAAAGATGTGCGGGTTAGGTTGATTGGCCAGGTTAAAAAATTGCCCCTTAGAATCCTAAAAGGTGTAGGTTAGAGGGATTAGTGGGTAAATATGTGGGGGTAGGGCCTGGGTGGGATTGTGGTCGGTGCAGACTCGATGGGCCGAATGGCCTCCTTCTGCACTGTAGGGTTTCTATGATTTCTAAGTTTGACACATTTCCCGGTACACTGGTTGTTATTCTTCCTGCACTGCGCCAGGGCCTCACGATGGTTTTTCTCACTTGAGCGTGTTTTAACTAATGTCTGATTTGTTTAAAATGCTGCAGAGAGCGGTTAAAAGTATACACTGTTGACACTGCAAAATAATCGAGTGAAATTTGTTTTTGATGTTTAATTGTAAGTGTAGATTCTGACCCGAGACGAGGAGAGTACAGTATTCTTGTTGTATTCGGTGGGCCTACCAACAGTCTGGTGGATTTTGGTCACTGCCCTCCTGAAACCATCTCGGAGAAAAATCGGATAAAACCTTTTGATTTATTTTGAAGATCTGAGTTTTCTGCTTTCGAACTCACGTATTTTCTCCTTTCCATCTTTAGATTGATGCAAAGAAAGAACAAATCGGACTAGCCAGGAGAGAGCTGAAGGGTGCCAAAGCTGACTATAAAGTTAGAAGAGATGAAAGATGTAGAAAGTAAGCAGTCTATACAAACTGTTTTTTTTTTGAAAGAGAAACGGCAAAGCCTTGTGAACAACCATTGCCAAGCTGCTGCTCTGTTCACTGCATAAAGGTCAGTTTGGTCATTAAGTCTTAACAGAGGCAGCTATTCAGTCCATAAAGTCTATGCCAGCTCTCTGCAGGACAATCCAAACAGTCCCACCCCCCCTGTAGTCTTATTTCTGTAAATTTATTTATTTTAAATGCTCATCAATTTCCTTTTTCTGAAATTATTCAACTTCTTCACTCTAATCGGCAGAAAATTCTAAGTCATTCCCACTCGTTTTTTTAAGTTTTCCCTTTGATTGCATCTACATTTCTTGCCCAAAACCTTAAATCTGTGTCCTCTAGACCTTGTACCATCTGCTACGGAGGATAGTCTTTCCATGTCTACCTTAAACTTGACATGATCTTGTACACCTGTATCAGATCTCCCTTCTGATCCAGAAGGTCCAGCTTCTGCAGCTAAACCTTGTGGCCAAAATCCCTCATTCCTGGTGTCAATATGGTATATCGCCTCTGCAATCTCTCAAGGACTCTCATCCTTCTTGACGAGGAGTGAACACAATATTACAATGTGGCCTGACCAGAGGGGAGGTAGTGGTATTGTCACTGGATCAGTAATCCAGCAACCCAGGGTAATGCTCTGGGGACCCAGGTTTGAAACCCATCACGGCAGACCTGGAATTAATGAACATAAAACCATTGTTGATTGTCGTAGAAACCCATTTGGTTCACTAATGTTCTTTAGGGGAGGAAATCTGCCGTCCTTACCTGGTCTACATGTGACTCCAGATATGCAGCAACGTGGTTGACTCTTAAATGGCCGAACAAGCCATTCAGAATGGGCAACAAATGCTGACCCAGCCAATGACGCCCACGTCCCATGAATGAATGAAAGAAAAAGAGCTTTATTCAAGTTCTGCACAATTTCCCTGCTTTTGTACTCAAAGCATCTATTTATGAGGATCCCATATGCTTTGCTAACTGTCCTCAATTTGTCCTGCCACCTTCAAGGATCTATAAAGATCTCAGAACATTGGTAGATGCTTTCAGAGCCCCTAATGCACATCAGTGCAACATGTTTCGTCCAAACACATTTCTTGCCCCCACTGCCACTGCAATAAACGTGCTCACTAATTCAAGTATCCAAACTTTTTCTATTCTCTGGGTCGTGTAGTTATAGTCAATAGTGCCTGGAAGGCCAGGCAGAGTTAAAGCAAGGCTGTGTATAAAGACAAGTTCTTTCACAATCTCAGGAAGTTTCAAACCACTTTATTGGAAAGCAGCCAACTAATTTTGTGCACTTCAATTTCCATCTGGGCACCCTTTTATTTAACGCCACAGATGGATTTAAATCGTTTCCATCATTTTCAAAATTCTGGATCTGTCGAGTTCCATCTCGTGAAGTACGAAACACGAGACAATACAGACTTGTGTTTCGGTGTGGGTTTTGTGGGCTTGTTATGGGCCTTGTGCTCCTCAATTTGGACAGCCCATCCTTTAATTATATATAGTTTGCTCACATGTCTGTTCTGATTATGAGCATTCCAGCTCCCAGTACCTAATCTTTAGATACGAGAGTAACTTTCTGGTCATTTGTTACAGTCATAAGTTTGTTACCCAGAGGGTGGTGGGTGCCTGGAACTCACTGCCAGGGGAGGTAGTGGAAGCAGATACGATAGTGAGTTTTAAGGGGCGTATGGACAAATACATAGGATGGGAATAGAGGGATATGGTCCCCGGAAGCGTAGGGGGTTTTAGTTCAGTCGGGCAGCATGGTCGGTGCAGGCGTGGAGGGCCGAAGGGCCTGTTCCTGTGCTGTAATTGTCTTTTGTTCTTTTTTGTATAACATAACTGAGCTGTTTGTTGTAACTAATAAGCTCTTAATAGAGAGCTCCTCATAATGACTTATGTCTTTTCTCTTTTCCCCCACTCAGATCTGTGGAAAGTAAGAAGAAAGCTGTCCAGCGACTTGAAGATCAGTTGATGAAATTGGAAGTTCAGGCTACTGACCGGGAAGAGAATAAGCAGATAGCTCTTGGGACTTCCAAACTCAACTACTTGGATCCTAGGATCAGCATTGCCTGGTAAGCGAGCCTCTTTATTTCTGTTTGATTCAATTTGGGCCCTCCCAGGTAAGGTTTCCTTGGCAGCCCAAGATCCTGTTTGTTTTGGCGTTAAAACAGCTGGGGGGTGTGGGGGAGGCAGTGGGAGTGTTTGTGGTTCTGGAGCAAAGTATAAAATGGCTGTCCAATAACCAGAATAAACAAACAATAGAATTAATGGACATGGTCAAATATCGACTAAAGGAAGGATGCAGCTCCTCCATGTTGGTGTTAATCAGCGCCCACTCTTGGTGGAAGTTTGATGGGAATGGGTCAAAGGGAATGGGGATGGGAATGGGTCAAAGGAGACCTCTTATCAGCCGGTGGGAGTCAGCAGCTCCTGATTGGAGATCAGAAACTTGAAGTGCCCCAGTTCGCCCTTTCCTGCAACTTCCCTGTCCCCCTGGAGGATTTCTCCTAGATCTCCTACGTCAAAAATCCAGATTGAGGAAAATGATTTTCTGGATCCTTTCTTAGTTGCAAAATTTCAGGGCCAGGGATTTTGCTATCTTTATGCGCCGTGCCCACTAGTCACAATCCTAAATTTAATATTCTTCTGGGACCCTGGATTTTCTACTTTTATGCTTTTCTTTCAGAGCTGCTTCTAGTTTGGTTAAATCACTGACAACCTTGTGCCATGTCATTGATGCTGCTGTCACGTGAATTAACAACAGGCACCAACTTTGTGGTAAATGGAAGCGAACTCGCAGTCTCGGGGCAGAACAGATGCTTTCTCTTCCACCCCCGAGGCAATACTTGGTGAATTTTCCCACATGCACAGGAGTTCAATCCCCCCCCATGTACACTGCTGGTGGTTACTTGAAGAGACAGTTGACTCTGAGGGAGCAATTTGGGGAAATTAATCTCCTTTTTAACGTAGTAAAATGTCCCATAGCATTTCACAGGAGTGTGACCAAAACAAATTTGACACCCCATCCACCTAAATAAAAATTGGGGAGGATCAAAAGCTTGATCAAAATGGTGAGGTTCTTGAGGGACAAGAGTGAAGTGGAGCGACTTAGGAAGGGATTTGCAGTGTGTGTGTGTGTAGTCAAGGCAGCTGAAGGCACAGGCTTCAGTGATGGAGTGCAGAAAATTGGGGGAAAATAAGGATTAGAGGGCAGAAAGCTCAGCACTGGAGGAGGTTTGAGACGGGGAGGATGAAGGCTGTAGAATGATTTGAATTGAGGAGAATTTTAAATTTTGAGTTGTTAGACCAGGAGCCAACGTAGCCTTAGCAAGCCACGGGAAGGGAAAGGAAGAATGGAACTTGATGTGAGTTCGGCTACAGCCAGCAATTAATTTAAGTTTTTGGAAGGGTAGACGTTGAGAGGCTTACTAGGCGAGCAGTCTAGAGGTAACAAAGACATGTCAGGAATTTTTTTTTTTGTGGTTTCAGTGACTTGGGAGTGGGTTCCCAAGAAGAGCAGTGGGGGTGAAAACCGCAGATTGATTTAAGAAGTTGGAGGGGGAGTGTGGAGAGCCGAGTATGAGACAGAGTGAATGATTGGGTAGCGCTTAAAATGTCGAGACTATCTTCTGTGAATGTTTTTTCTTTTTCCCTCAGTGTTACATCATTAACTATTGCCCTGATTTTTAAAATTTGTTCTTGGAATATGAGCATTTTCCTTATTTTTACAATAACAAAACTATTTACACACAACAGAATAGTCAGCATTGGCTATTAAAATGCATTAATTTGGTTAAAAATGCAGTCAATGTATCACAAATTAACTTGGTGATGAAAATGTTGGGTGGATGAGTGAAAATGTTGGGTGGATGAGTGAAAATGTTGGGTGGATGAGTGAAAATGTTGGGTGGATGAGTGAAAATGTTGGGTGGATGAGCAAACATTTGGATGCAAGATTGTATAGCTCACCAATATTTGGAACAGTGTCTGTAACTTTGCAAGAGGGATGGCCTTTAAAGGAAATGCCCCATAAACTGCCTCAGAATTTCCGTGTTTGATGGGGTCAATCACAAGGTAAGTGGCAGGAGATTCGGAGGGGATTTGAGAAAAATAATTTTCACTGGTGGGAATCTGGGATGCACTGCCTGGGAAACCTTACTACCTTTAAATGTATTTGGATGAGCACTTGCAACAGCGTAACATTCAAGTTATGGGATTAGGGCGACTTCAGTGGTAGCTATTGTCAGTGCAGATTCGATGGGCCGAAGGGCATTTTCTGCGCTGTACAACTTTCCAAGTGTTCAGTTGTGTCCTGGGGTGAGGGCGTGATTATACAGTTGAATTGTATAGTTATTAGCTGTGGCTCCTGTCCAGAGAACAAACACTTGGAAGGCCGTAAGCATGTCAAAGTCATTTGAATTTGTCTGGAGCTCTCTTTAAACAGAAGAGGTGGCTGGAAAAGCAGAGCTTGCCTATCTGTAAGTTTGTTAGCTATAATTGACACGCAAGGGCGATTTTATTGACACCAGTCATTCAGTTCTTCCTTGTATTTGGTAAAAGTAGCATTTTTCTTTTCTTGCCCTGTGTGCTTAATCAGGAGATGCTTTTTATTTGTTATTTTTCTGTTTGGAATTTTTACCTCACGGATGTAGTAGGTTTACAAGGTGGAGTAAGACTGTCCCTGAATTGTGGATAGTCTGAGATTGAGGAACAGTGAGGTGGGAGCTGGCTTGGATATTGTGATTTGTATGTGAGGTTGATTCAGTCAGAGCTGAAAGCACACGTGAGACTGATAAGCTACCCTCTGTGGTAGGGTTAGCAGCTCAACACTGCAGAACAGAAGAAATAGGAGCAGGAGTAGGCCATCTGGCCCCTCGAGCCTGCCCCACCATTCAATAAGATCATGGCTGATCTGATAGTGGTTTAGTTCCACTTACCTGCCCGCTCCCCATAACCCTTAATTCCCTTATTGATCAGAAATCTATCTACCTGTGACTTAAACATATTTAACGAGGTAGCCTCCACTGCTTCAATGGGCAGAGAATTCCAGAGATTCACTACCCTCAGAGAAGAAGTTCCTTCTCAACTCTGTCCTAAACTGACTCCCCCTTATTTTGAGGCTGTGTCCCCTAGTTCTTGTTTCCTTTCTAAGTGGAAAGAATCTCTCTGCCTCTACCCTGTCTAGCCCCTTCATTATATATGTCTCTATAAGATCTCTATGATCCGTGTCCCAGGGACCCAAATTTCACCACACGAGGGCAAATGAACTTCCGGATGAACTGTTTGATAGTTAGGCTTTTTGAATATTAATTTCATCAGCTACACAGTTGCTAGCTCACTGATTATATTTCCACGTCCGCTTTAAGTTGTCATGTATTCAATTTTTAAATTGTGGATTGTAACTAATAGACCACATTATACAGTCAGCGCTAACTTCTCCCTTGGTGATCAAGTGTAAGTTTATCTTTCCCTCAACTTACCCAGTAGATTTGTTGACCATGATTTGCCTTCTTAAACCCATGCTGAAATTGTTCGATCCCATTCATGCTTTCAAAAAGTTATCACGTCTTTACATAGAATAGAATCCCTACATTGCAGAAGGAGGCTTTTCAGCCCATGTAGTTCGCACCAACCCTGGCAGAGCGACTTGCCTCGACCCTGTAACCCCACACATTTACCATGGTCAATCCACCTAACCCGCACATCTTTGGACTTGTGGGAGGAGACCGGAGCACCCGGAGGAAACCCACGCGGTCGCGAGGAGAACGTGAAAATTCCACTCCGGAATTGAATCCTGGCATTGTGAGGTAGCAGTGCTAACCACTGTCCAACATGCCGCCCAATTAAATCTTTCATAATAGACACTAGAATCTTCCTCACTGCTGATGTCAGGCTAACTAGTCTGTAATTCTCCCTTTTTTCTCTCCTTTTTTAAATAGTGGGGTTACATTTGCCATCTTCCAAATCTGTAGGAACTGTTCCAGAGTCACTAGAATTTTGGAAGGTGACCACTAATCATCCAATATTTCTAGGGTCACATCTTTTCAATTTCTGTCTCACTAGGGGCCACCAGAACTGACCAAGTAGGAAACGCTATAGTAGATGGAGAGGAAGTGGGGACGGGGACAAGGTGGAGAGACGGAACTCTCCCTCTCTAAACATCAGTGCTTTCAAACACTGTGCGTTGGGAGGAATTAACGTAGAAAAACGCACGGATTATTTGGAACTGGTCCAAAGATGTGCGATTAGGTTGATTGGCCATGCTAAAATTGTCCCTTAGTGTCCTGGGATGCGTAGATTAGAGGGATTAGCGGGTAAAATATGTAGGGATATGGGGGTAGGGCCTGGGTGGGATTGTGGTCGGTGCAGACTCGATGGGCCGAATGGCCTCTTTCTGTACTGTAGGGTTTCTATGATTTCTATGATGATGGTGGCACAGATTGGAAAGAAAAATCCAGAATACAAATAGAAAATGCAGGACATAAACGACATGGTGGGGCGGCGGGGTGGCACAGTGGTTAGCGCTGCTGCTTCACAGAGTCAGGGACCCGGGGTTCGATTTCCAACTTTGGTCGGAGTCTGCACGTTTTCCCCGTGTCTGCGTGGGTTTCCTCCGGGTGCTCCGGTTTCCTCCCACACTCCAAAGATGTGCGGGTTAGGCTGATTGGCCATGCTAAGTTGCCCCTTGGTGTCGGGGGATTAGCAGGGTAATAAATATTTGGGGTTACGGGGGTATATAGGGCCTGGGTGGGATTGTTATCGGTGCAGGCTCGATGGCCTCTTTCTGCACTGTAGTGATTCTACGTTGGGAGTCTTGAGTCCACTGTCTTATTGACTATTTCTACCCGTGTGTTCCCAACCCCCTCACCCCTTGTTTTTGAATAGGTGCAAGAAGTGGGGCATCCCAACCGAGAAGATCTACAACAAAACCCAGCGTGAGAAGTTTGCCTGGGCTATTGATATGGCTGACAAAGACTATGAATTTTAACTATTGATGTGGCTGAGGCTGAGTGAGACCCAGCCTAAGCCACTCTGAGCAGGAGGAGACACATTTTTATCTAACGAGGAAAAAGGAAAAACTCTGTGGTTCCGTAGCTACTGTTTTAAGAGGAAGAAAAGCAAAACAAAAATATATATATATATATATATATTCGCACTGATTAGATTGGTGCATTTATACTGTTAGAACTTTGCAATAACTTTTTTTTAAATTGAGAACTGCAGTCCTGTTTTAAAAAAATAAAATCAAAGTACACCTGCTTAAAACTGGTCACTGCTGAACCGTGGGGAAGAATCGGTGACTGTTCGGCCTGAACTGGAGACTGAATGTTCACTATCCTGTGGTTCTCTTGAGGTTTTTTTTTCCCCTCTCGCTTTTTATCTTTTTAACATTTGTCACTGACCTGTGCCCAAAACCACCTAACTGGAACGCAAATCCAGGTCGAGCATTTTTTGGTTATGGTTTGATTTTTAACTGTGCAAAAAAAAAAAACGATTGTATACATGGATTTAATGTGAGAGAGGAAGTTTTAAATTCCGCCAAAAAGGATGGTTTGTGTAAGAGTGTGGTTTATTCGGAATGTGCAGTGACAGAGCAGGCACTAACTGGGGAAGGATAGGGTTGAATTCCGTATTTGGCTGACTCTATCTGTAGGTGGTGCCGTCAGGCAGCAGCTCGACCCTGTTGCTTAGCGGTGGGGGAAGGAGGGGGGGGCAACACCCTGGCATGCTCTTGGGGCCAGAGACTACCTGGGGAGCAGTTGGACAACGCTGCAGTTGAGGACCAAGCTGTGTCTTGGCCTGGTCTGAAGGTAACGCAAGGAACTGCACAGATTTGCAGGCCAAAGATTGGCAAGGAGCCAAAATGTTCTCCATTGTTGGATTGGTTGGCACCAGGTGATTGTATGACGTAGTTCTGGCCCCTTCAACCACCTTGCTCTGTTGCTAGTTCTGTAAATTGCATTCTTTCCCAGACCAATATAAATTGTTCATATGTTTTAAATGGATTGTGATCTCTATTTAAATGCCTATGCTGAATTTTGTTTTTAAAATTCCTTTTTTTAAAAAACTGTTTGGAATGGTTCCTACTTTACCTTGCAGGTAATAAAATGTTGTCAGAAGGGGATTAAGGAAACCTTCCTCACTGGGCCTACAAGAAATCCCACTGGAATAAACTTTGGATCATTCAGGCCAGGAAGATTGGCTGAAATTCAAAGGCCTTTTGATTTTAAGCTCCATTTGCTGCGTAGGAAGTGGTTGGGGAGGGAGGAGGGATTGTTCTGGATGGAATGAGTGCTGTATGACTAGTGCCTTGCGAGCCATGTGTTTGAACAGTTGTGGTCTTTCAATCTCCAAATATTGCTCTGGGAGTTTTAAATGTGATTTATTTCAACAAGAATGGGGAGAGTAGTAAGAGAGATGTATTGTCATGGCTACTATTGGCATGGTTCTATTTGGTTTCTTTAGTGTTTAATTGGTCAAAAACAATTTTAAAATGTTAACCTTTCCTCTCTCCAGTTTTGCAACATATAAATGGACCATCAAGAAATTTAAAAAAGACATTCCTTTTTTTTGAGGGAGGAGCAGCAACCCCCCAAAGCACTATTTAAAAACTGTGAAACTGTACTGATGACTGTCATGTGATTTCCGACACCTCCCATGCTAGAGTAACTCGCAGTCAAAATAAATGGGGTACTGGATGTAGCTTCCAGAACATTTGGTAAGCAGTGACCTTTTTTTTTGTCTGCTGTGTGCTTGTTTCTTGACCCTTTTTTTTTAAGAAAAAAAAAAGAAAAAAGTGGTTTCCTTTTCTGTGACTGAGATGAAATCCTTTTTAGACAGAGTTATTGGATAGTAACTAACATCCAACAGCAACTTCAAGCCCACTGGGGCTCACGTCGTTGTAAGCTGTAGGTTTAATTTTCTTTTGGACTTTTGGTCAATGGGGAAGTGTCTGCAGCTGGGAGGTTTGATTTACTTAACAGTTGTAATTAATTTAAAAGGTGTGCCGTTAAATTAGTAATTAATTTCTTCCTCATCGTGCATCTTAAAGGCTCCTTGCACTCCATCGAGAATAACTATTTGAATTGTCTCAAAGTAATTGTATCGGATCTTTGGAACCATTTTGAGAAAAGGACATCTTAAAGAGGCCTTTATTGCTGTGAATATGTATTTTGTTGTATTTATAAAATTAAAAAAAAAAACATTTCAGCTTGACTTGGGGAAACAGGAGTAGACAAGTTAACTTGAGTGTAGAGGCCCTGTCACCAAAGAGTAAGGGGACTTGATTTAAATGTGTCCACTGGTTTAAGTTGAATTTTTTTTCTTTTTAACTGTGAATGGTTTTCCTTTGTTTTTATGAGACATGCAACTTTTTAATGCTTCAACTCAGGTTAGAGTGCGCGCGAGAGAGTAAGGGTACCAGAATGAACTTGCCTACAATTCCAGTATTTGTGACTTTTTTTTTCCATTAAAACTCTACATCATTGTAGCCTAACTGGACAGCTGACCCAGTAATCTGAAACAGAAGTGAGCGTGAGGTCCTTATTTATTTTCTCTCAAATTTTGGCAGTGTAATTTTTCTTCGGTTGGCCAGGGAGGATTGGTCAAAACCAGGAAGTTTTTTTTTAAGTTAAAATAAATCAACAGGAAAGGTCTGCGTGTGAGGCGGTGCTTGTTCAATTTTGAGATCGACAGAAGGGAGAGAAACCTTTTACCCACAACAAGCTAGCTAACGACCAAGCCCGTGTTCTGTAGATTTCTTGCGTTCGGTCACCCAGCTCTCTGCATACACCTTTCCCTGGCGAGTGCTCACTGTCACTGCATGTGTGCTTTCTACCAATATGACTTCCTGTGGTAAGCAAATGTGGTGCCACATCTGTGAGTAATTAAATGCTATTGGATATTGACTATTTCATAACATTTTTAAAAAGTTTTATTATCTGTCCAATTTAAGAATACTGGGTGTTTTTAAAGCCTGTCTTTGATAATTGAGCCTTTTGGGTTTTTTAAAATGAGATTGGTGGCTTCAAAATACATAATTATACACAACACACTGGCTGTAATGAGAGAGGATTTGAGTTGAGAAATTAGTTGGGGGAGAAAGAATGGAGACAGGACAAGCATGGTGAATTAGGATGATGGCCATTTACTGTTCTGGCATGAGCTCAAATCTGTCCTGGACTCGATGGCATGACAGTTTCCCTCTGTTGCTGAGAGTCATACGTGAAATAAGTTTGGGACAGGCTGAACCAGCTCTCTACGTTGACAGTACCAAATGACTCCTAATTCTACACTCAGAGCTAGCCTCCTTCGAAGGCCTCGGGGAGAGCTTGTGTGGGGGAAGCAGATCCATGGGGTGGGTTTATGATCTTTTTAGGTTTGGGATGAAGCGCAATTATTTTGGAGTACTGTAGCGAAAGCTGTAGTTTGCATTTTAACTCATGCTCTATGTGAACTAATGATACTTGAAGCTGACACTGGATGGGAGAGTGTTATTTGCTCAGGACCAAGACTCTGGATAATCATACAGTTTTGAACCGTAACAAAAAAAAGTAGAAAACGTGTGGTGGGCCATGCTAATGTAAAACACCATTGTCCACACCACATTGCTTCAAAGCCAAGTGTTTGCTTATCTAGAGGTAGTTTACACCATCTATCCTAGTATGACTTACTGTAAAACGTAAGTTGTGAGATTACAGAGGAGATCAGGATGTTCTTTACCTTCTCAACTCCTGACCCCCACCATTCTTCATGGGTGACGATTGATGCTGGGGTATAGCTCGTGTTCCAATGATTTGGGGATGAATCCAGTTTATTTACTAAGCTTTTCATTGAGAACAGTAGCCCATTGGGTGAGAACTCATGAAGTAGCGGGGGTGGGGGGAATTCAGATGGTCTGCTGTGCGGTACAAGTTGTTCCCTCGTATATTGATGCCGACTGGGTGTATTTAAAAAGCTGGTGTATTAAATCAACATCTACTCCTAACAACAGAAAGGGAGCGTTGGACAGCATAACTTCTAGGAAATTCTGTTTACAAAATACATGCATCTGCAGTGGGCTAGTGCCTTGCTCTGCAATCGCTGTCCCCTCTCGCTTTCTCTCTTTTTCTCACACTCTTTTTCTCACTCTCTATTTCTCACTCCTCCCCCTCTCTCCTCCCCACCCATCTCTCCTCCCCCTCTCTCCTCTCCTCTCCCCTCTCCTTCCCCCCCTCTCCTTCCCCCCCTCTCCTCCCCCCTCTCCTTCCCCCCCTCTCCTTCCCCCCCTCTCCACCCCCCCTCTCCACCCCCCCTCTCCCCCCCCCCTCTCTCCCCCCCCTCTCTCCCCCCCCTCTCTCCCCCCCTCTCTCCCCCCTCTCTCCCCCCCTCTCTCCCCCCCCTCTCTCCTCCCCCTCTCTCCTCCCCCTCTCTCCTCCCCACCTCTCTCCTCCCCCTCTCCTCCCCCCCCCTCTCCTCCCCCCTCTCCTCCCCCCCCTCTCTCGCCTCCCCACCTCTCTCCTCCTCCCCCCCCAGTCTCTCCTCCCCCCCCCAGTCTCTCCTCCCCCCCCAGTCTCTCCTCCCCCCCCAGTCTCTCCTCCCCCCCCCCAGTCTCTCCTCCCCCCCCCAGTCTCTCCTCCCCCCCCCCAGTCTCTCCCCCCCCCCCCAGTCTCTCCTCCCCCCCCCCAGTCTCTCCTCCCCCCCCCCCCAGTCTCTCCTCCCCCCCCAGTCACTCCTCCCCCCCCCCCCCAGTCTCTCCTCCCCCCCCCAGTCTCTCCTCCCCCCCCCCAGTCTCTCCTCCCCCCCCCCAGTCTCTCCTCCCCCCCCCCAGTCTCTCCTCCCCCCCCCCAGTCTCTCCTCCCCCCCCCAGTCTCTCCTCCCCCCCCCAGTCTCTCCTCCCCCCCCCAGTCTCTCCTCCCCCCCCCCAGTCTCTCCTCCCCCCCCCCAGTCTCTCCTCCCCCCCAGTCTCTCCTCCCCCCCCCAGTCTCTCCTCCCCCCCCCCCAGTCTCTCCTCCCCCCCCCAGTCTCTCCTCCCCCCCCCAGTCTCTCCTCCCCCCCCCCCCAGTCTCTCCTCCCCCCCCCAGTCTCTCCTCCCCCCCCCAGTCTCTCCTCCCCCCCCCAGTCTCTCTCCCCCCCCATCCCCCCCCCCAGTCTCTCCCTCCCCCCCCCC